>NW_023595962.1:17798242-17809240 GCF_011947565.3 Pollicipes pollicipes
ATGTGCGATGATGCCTGTTCAATTGACGTTGCTTGCATGCATAATGGATGCGCCATGTGTGTTGCCTGTTTACTTCAACTCGCTTGCATGTTTGAATGAAGCGTGATCCGTGATGCTTATTTGCTCGAAATCGTTTGCATGTTCACGTATGTTCGCGTATTCTAATTCTTAGATAGGCACTGTTTCATGGTAATGACTGGAAATCGCCTCTTGTTTGATCTCCTGAATGTTTGTCTCCTGCAAGAACTGTGGCTTGCTCTCCGGTAGGCAATTTTGAATTCACTTCTGCTATTGTTTCAATAAAGACATCTTACCGAATTATCAACCAATCCATTGCTCCACCCTCCTGGTTCCTCTCCGAGCGATAAGTCTATTAGTACTGTTTTATCTATGTGAATATTGTTCCTCGCGAATGCACTGAGCAAATTACGTTATTTTAAACCGAATTGTAGGGTAAAAATGACGTCAGAAGTAAATTCCGTGCTTCAGGTTGCCTCCTTTATTCCCTATGAATTATTCACTCTTGGGCGCATATCAGCCTGTTTGGGCACCTGGAGAATTTATCCAATTTGTGCATGAAATGTGTACAAGTTTGAAGTTGGAACATTTTGCAGAAATATTTGTCAACATCTTAAGCCACAGATCATATAGTTAAAGACAAGCAGAAAAGGAAGGAAACATGTAATTTTATCATACTCGTATGATAACAAGAAAAACAAAAGTAATTAGACACCTGTAAATACTGATAGTTTGCTGGTAGCTTTTGGTAATCAGCGCATTTCACCCAAAAAATGTGCTTAAACGGTGATACTCAGCTTTTAAATTTCTTTAGAAGTCATTTCGTGAATTTTTCAGTCCTGCATTTCGGAAGTGGTGCAGTTTAGTGGTCAAGTTTATTCGGGTAAAACAAATATGTGGATGAAGTTCCTTGCCGGGCTTTGCCGGTGTTTGTACCAGGCTTTGCTGGTGTTTGTACCAGGCTTTCCTTTCCTTTCGCGGCATGGTGCTTGCGTGGTACGACCAAAAAAAGACGGGATGCGTAAAAACCCTGCATTTGGCACAAACCTATAACTTGTGATGCATTTTGTAAAGAAACTAAGCTTGCTGCATGCAAGCGGCTGGAGTCGCTGGGGTTCTCGGGCTTAAAGGTACCTGGTGCCCTCGCTCTGTGCATACGTAGACATGATTCAGATGTAGGTGAAGTAGGATATAGCCATAGGAGTCCAGGTTCTGTGGAGCCTTGTTTATGCTTGATGCTTTCAAGTGAGCTCGGCTTTGGATGACATCTTAAAACCTCGGAAAGGGAATTATGGATTTGATATGCGCGGCAAGACAATATCACGTAGGAGTGAGCCATTTACATAAAAATATGTCGAAAAGGAGTTTAAACATTCCTCCTCATAGGGTGCCTCCTCACTTGCCTTACACCCGAAGTCGGCATTTCCAGGACACCGCTTTAACACGCCGCGAAGCAAACTGATTACGTTCATCGAAGATGATATGGCGAGCCATGATTCTTATGACTAGCAGAGTGCCTAGGTCATTGATATTTTATGCTGTATTTTATGCGAAGTGAATCTTGGCTGAAAACAAAATATGTGAAAACACTGATCTGAGGGGCATCGGGAAGGCACTTAGTCACCACAGATGTGTAAAGTCAGCACTGATGTAGTATAGTTTAAAGTATATTGCTGTCACCTGCTAAAACCTGTCCTTTATTTTTGATTAATGTCCCTATGTTCTCAACATATTGCGGCCGAAACGCCGATGTTTCGACACGTTATCTTTATAAGCTTACGCTGCAAGCGGTAGCGAGTGTAGACCAATACCAAACTCTGAGTTTCGTTACGCTGGGACGGTCTGCTGTAATATGGTCTGGTTTGTTGTAACTTGTTCCCATGTTGGCAGTGTTGCCACCACATAAGTTGCGAAAGTGTCCGTTTTTGGTAACTTATCGCATCCGGTAAATTCAAAGTTTTCACCGCGTGCTTTTCTTTTGGGAGCAAAACAGCTTGGAACAGGGCTACCCAGAAGTACGGTAGGCTCCAGTGCGTATGTTTTTTGAACTTGTGGGGAAGAGGCATGCTCAATGGGAGAACCTTTAGAGAAGCATATTTGGGGAACGAGTGACAACCATGTTTTGGAGCGAGGAGTGGAAGAGTGCGTATGTTTTGAACATTATTTGAAATGCTCACGTTTTATCGCTTACATTTTGGTGTCCAGAGCTTGCCTATAAGAGGATTACGACAGCCACACATATTTCTATTTCTGTGAGCATGTTCATAAATATGACACAAACTGCCAAATGCATAATGGCAAATTATGCACAGATCCCACTTCTCATTATGTTAGAGAAAGGTGCAGCGGCATCCGTTCAGCTTCGCAAATACGTGCGTTTGTAAGAAGCCGATGCAAACTACCAGACCTTCACTCGCGTTTGCTGTGACTGCGCACAAGAGCGGGTGATGCTACATGGGGGGGGGGGGGGGGAGAGAGATGAATGCCTTACAGCTGACCAGAGATCCAGAGATAAAATTCAGATTCCCAAAGGTAGAACCGAAGGCCCGGACAAGGCTGCTAGCCTACCCCACCGCCGTCACCATGGTGTGGGCTGAGGACCCGCGCGGAACTCCCACCTTGGCGTTTGCCCACGCTTTCATCGGAGGAGACGGAGGGGTCTCGGCCCATTTACCGCGTGAGGCCGCATGGACTCGGCCCCTGCGTTCTGTCTGTAGAATTCCGGGGTCGTACGAGAGGCAGACCTGAAGTTGTCGCTTAGTGTTGCTGTTATTTCCCGAATAACGCCACGAGCGAAGCGTGCCACTCGATCTCCCTCAGAGCAGGCAACATGACACACAGCTTTACCAAGCATGCCACCGTCCAGAAGCTCACCAAACTCACATGCGGGTACTCCACGCCTCGCGACGAAAGTGAGAGCTGTAAGGTCTCGCATGACTGCTTGAAGCACGAGCATGGACATGGCAGGGTTGTCGGAAGTGAATTTTCAAGTGATAGATGCATGTAGTGTGGAGGATGCCTTGGCCGCCTTATGCTGCGCGTAGGACTTGAGCTAATCGAAAGTGCGTCTTATTTGCAGTGAAAGTAATTTCGCGTATAAGCAGTGTATATAAGTTGTTGCAGCAGAAGTAATGTCACGTATAGCTGATGTCATAACAATCCTGTTCAGACTTTCCCGCAGCACTCGTAGCATTTCAAATGGCTCAGTAGCGTCATCTGTACCTACATGAGTAACTAATGCTTGCGGAGCGGTCGCCAGGTTTAAAGCAACGATAAAGAGTTGAGACGCAACACAACGGAAACATTGATGGCAATAAGAGTGCGATCGCCGTTTTGTATTAATTTATGAGGAACCTGCCCATCCCCAATGTTAAGTGCCCCATAATATTGGCTTGGGCCACCTAATATTTTTGACTGGCATATTACAACCGCGTCGGAAAAATTGTCATCCCAAAAGACCATCTTCTTCGATCATTCCTGGTCGTGGCGTCGGCATGAAGGGTGCAGCGGGGTAACTTTACCCTACAGAATCAAATTATCCACTCAAATGCGGGTAAATAATATCATGGGTGAACCATTTCATATCCAAAATTTTGTTTTGACTTGTAATCGTGAGCCGGGACGCTTTTCTCCTCACAACCAAAAAAAGACATTAACGTAAGCAGTTCAGTGCATTAGCGAGGAACATTATTCACAAAGAAAAGACAGAAGTGCTTGTCTTATTCCTCGGACAAAAACCAGGAGAATGGGGATATAGTCGAGTCGATATTCCGGCAACGTGCCTTCATCGAAGCAATAGCTGAAATGAATTCCAAATTGCGTGCTGATGATTGATCGGCGCGCAATTTGGAATTCATTTTTGCTATTGTTTTGATGAGCGCATGTTGCCTAAATATCGACCCAACTATATCTCCATTCTTCTGGTTTTTCTCCGAGGAATAAGGTTGACAGTACTGTTATTCTATATGATATCAACGTCACTGATTTACCGTCTTGTGGCCCCTTTTGTGCCAAACGATTTATTTTTATTTTTTTAAAATTTGATCCGAACCCTTTGAATGTATGGACTTCTGGGATCAGTGCTCACGCTAAGCAGTGCATGTTATGTAAGCCCTGACCCCACCATCCAACCCCCACCATCCAAAAACGTGCCGCATGCTCGGCACGGCCCGTCCTGCCCTCTGACGTCAACTGACCTTTAGCGTGACCGCTGCCACCGGCCGCAGGCCATACCTGCCAAGGGCAAATAGCTGGCGCCCTGAAGTGACTCCAACCCACCCTGCCACGGGTGGGTGGATCGGAAGACAGACGCTCTAACCAACCGAGCCATCGGGACGGACAAGCCAAAACTGACCTTCCAATTGCTGCAAAGCTTGGTCAACGGATCCATTCTGCCTCCGGTCCTTTATCCAAATAGCATGAATAGACCTTTGTCCAGTCATGCGAGTACACGCCTGTGGGCTGCGCTGTTACCAGGCTAACACTATGCAGCCAAGTACCAAAGACCCTTTTTGACCAGTCATATGCGAACGCTTATTCTGGAAGGCAGACCTACTACCACGCGCCTCGCCATATCACGAATGTGGTCAGTATAACTTCAGCGCTCTAGCTAAGCTGGGCCTCCGTCACTACGATTTGGTGGATCTGCACGCCAATGCACGCTCTTTTTACCGGCATTTCATTCATAGCAGCCAACTAGCTCGGAGAAAGGCGATATCTGTAAACTGGCCCTTTGATTTCTGTTGAAGAGATATCACCTGTGGCCTAGAAAGCAATCAAGCATAAATAAATTCGAACAGATGCATGATGCACTACCGATTGGAACAGTGACATTGTTTTTGACATCCCTTACGCTTTTCGGGAACATATCATGGGTGATATTTACCTGGAATCTTGTGGCCAACGTAATCTACATTTCATCTGCGTTCTTTTACCACTGAGTCGGTGTCGTGATGGTTTTATGACCTCGTCCCCCCCTTCAAAAATTGGAAGCCGCCTCTGCCCGTGACATAGCCAAAATCACAGATGTGGTCCGATTCCAGTTTCAGGCCGGTAATGTCGCGTGCCACTCGCGCGTCTAGTAAAAAGAAGCAACTTGAATACATCAGTTTGTTTACACGGGGGCGCCAGTAGCTGGATCCAATGGCAAAAAAGAAACTTGGAGTGGGCTGCGTAATTTGGCCGAATGGCCTGGCCCTCCAGCACCGTAAATGGATTGTGAAATGTTCCACTTATGAATATATTGAGGAAGGCATCAGATATGATGGGAAAAGCTTACTTGTAACTTTTGGTAAGCTTTCCAGGTTCAAGACGACGCTAAGTAGCAAAATTTAAAGTTGGTAAAAATGCGCCACATTACGTCATTGTTTGATGACGTCATGGAATGGTTTTGTGATGACAGCAATGCATGGCAGCATCTGGCAGCCAGACCTGAAAAATACCTCAAGACACACGAAAGCTAGCGCCAACCGGCCATTCTCGTCGCGGGGGCTGTGTCGGGTGGCAGATTAGTGGATGTATGTTTGTGGATTTTTTTTGTCCTGGTGCTGGCCGTAAGAAAAGGTTTGGTGGACTGTTTGACATACACAACGCAGCGATCGTCAGGTTTTATGGCAGATTATTCATATCAAAGCACGATATGTTGTACTGCTGCTGTTGTTGCTATGCTGTTGATGATTTTGTCAACACTTTATTGTTGACCCAACGCTGCCTGCAGTGCTGCAGTCCTGACATTGATATCATGTGATGTGTACCATGGCCGCTGTCCTTATTGTTTGCAGCTGGAAATGGGGTGTCGTGCCAAAATTAATGAAGTTGTAACATTGTCTTTATCGTTTGTAACTGGATATGTGGTGTCATCAAAAATTCGCAAATTTGTAGCTTTGTCATGCATTGATTGCCAAAGCATTGCTATGGCTATGGTAAAGATAGTGAGGTAGGACTACCTAGGATGTATTTTTTTGGCTTAGGATTATCTATGCGATTAATAGTTAACCCTGATATAACCACTGCGGTGCAATGACATTCTTGCTGTTGATAGTCCCTTGGCATTGTTAAATCCAGTCCAGTCATTTGCCAGTTAAAAATTAAAAAAAATTACCAGTTACCAGTCATTCATAAATTATAAGCTGCTCTCTCGAAGGTTTGACACAGAGTAGTCAACCAATGTGGTACATTGTACAATGGCATAGCTCAACAGCTTCATTGTGGCACAACCTCGGTGCTGTACTGTGGCATGACATACTGAAAAACGATATGGTTTTTGTACTGCAGTCCATGCTGCTTTCAGAATGAATTTCATTATGGAAAGACAGGACAAGTGTGCTTTCTCGTATTGACTCCCCATCTGACATATAATCGACCAAAAACGCATGATACAAGATACGAATCACTTTCAGTGAAGCAGACAACCACTATGTGGCATCACTTGCTCAGCCTGTTTTGGAAATCCACAACACGTAGGTGACAAATATGCAAACGCATCTTCCATTTCCACAGTCATGCAACATGCTGCAGGCATCAGGCTGCTTTACTAAGAAGAACAGGAAAGTTGTACATATTGTGAAATGATACTGCAAACATGCTGACCTTGCACAAGGCTGTAGACATGACAAGTGTAGGTAGTTGTGGTTGAATTGAATGGGCAAAATGCAAGGAAGTGATGAAGCTGCCAGTGCACACAAGGCTCATGATAACCATATTATTAAGTGCTGTCCAAGACACCAACAACAATACTTTTCCATCTTTCTCAGCATCCAGCATCCCACGCAAGTCGCAATGGCTATGACATTGATGACTCACGAGTAATGCCCACATGCATACAACATTTGTGAAGACAGTACAATGTGCATCGGTAATAATATAGGTCTATATTTTCAGACTTCTTTACGGGAGGACATTTTTGCAAAGCCATATAATGTGAGCCTATACTGAGCATGTCCATTAATGAGCTACACGCACCAGCCCCCTACCGCCAAAATAAATTGCTGAAATGACGCGCAATGGATTAAATACATGCTGCAATACCTCACCAGGTCCGAAATGCTAGCAAGATCACAATGAAGAACCAGCTTGACTTTGCACACCCTGCAACATAAGTGCTGGTGTTCCTCTTAGCTTGCCAGCATTCCTTTGTCATGTTTAAACACAAACATAAAGGTAGAGGCAAGTATCAATATATCACATTTTATTGGAAGTCAGTAGACTTAAGAATAGCAAAACAATGCTCTCCCTTAGAAGTACAAACCTCGCACGCACACTACCCGTCACACCAAGTCAATACAAGCCACTGGCAGACACCAGCAGTGATCACACACATTTCAAGTCCCTGATTCACGCTCTTCTGTCAAATAAGTGTGATCTCACATTTGCATAGCTCGCAGGACTATCAAAATGCAGGTTTTCTCGCAACTTCCGCACAGATTTTCAGTCATAACACCGGATTCGTGACCTCCCTTCAAAACAAAGCCCCAACGGGGGTTCATGGTGATGCGGCTCAATAGGTTCTACTTGTAGAATACAATTTTTTGTTCAAGATTTAAATCTGTGGTACCATACGTGTGGAATATTTGGTGAAACATGTATCCAGAATTACTGCAATATTTCCGTATTTCGTGATGCCTTGCTAGCCCATAAGCCCTTGCAAGGTTCTGTGCTCCGGTACACGAGGCGCCAACCGAGCTGTCCGTAAGAGATATGTTAGTAGAATAAAAAAAAACGCCAGTAGCGGAAACAGACAGATTTGCCATCGTTTCTTCTTTTTTATAACTTTTGGGAGTGCCCGTTTTGGGGTGCCGTACTTTTCTGTAGTCAGTGGCGTTCTTTTTTATAACATTGACCTGTGGCTTAAAAACAAGAAAAATGCCCGTTCACGACGAATGCCACACAACCCGAAAGTGCTCACGCTTACGTTCACGACACACATTCAGCAGCAAAATCTTGCCAACAGCCAATCATCTTCCGCGCATTGTATCATACGTGCCGCATCACCGCTTTTGCGAATGTACCAGCGGCCATGCTGTTTTGACCATAAGCAGGAAGCAGCCTATAACATCACGGCGATCGTATGACGTTTCCATGACATCATTACAGAGGTAACTTGGAAATTGGCTCCAAATAAACCTTTTTGTACCTTTGCGGGCGTGTAACTCAGGAACCAGGAGCCATTGGCGGCTCTTAGATCTGGACATCGTGCTCACTGATACCGGATATGAACGACTCAAAAACTGTACTTTTCTTGACCTTAAATGCCACATGTATAGCGGTGTTCGCGATCACGGCAAGATTTGGATAGCAGGCAGGACGGCAGGATTGGCATGACGTTATCATGCTGTCGTGGACGCCTGGAATATTTTTTGAAATAGTTTTTTGAAAATATTATTGAAATAGTCTGCACAAGATAGTTTGCACCTCTTCGGAGGGGGGGGGGGGGGCGTGTAGCTCAGAAAATAAAGGAGTCTTTGGCCTGAAGAGGGGCAGAGCTGTGAGCTGCACTGACTGAGCTTCGAGGTGTCTATGTCACTTCAAAACCGCATGCAAATGTGAAACACTCCCTTTAACTAACACGCCTTTAAAAGCGCTTCTTCAAAAATGCCTTACACTCACCCCTGACTGCTCCATGCTATCCCCGTTCTCTGAGGGAGGAGGACCCTCAGATACCTCCGCCCTCTGGGGGAGGGAGGGCGCTCTGCTACCACTGCCCTCTGCGGAGGGGATCCTCAGCTACCCCCGCCCTCCGGGGAGGGGGAACCTCTGCTCCCCCCGCCGTCTGGGGAGGGGGAAGCTCTGTTACCCCCGCTGTCTGGGGAGGGGGACCTTCTGCTACCTCCGCCGTCTGGGGAGGGGAAGCTCTGCTACCCCACCGTCTGGGGAGGGGAAGCTCAAGCTTTTTGCCACAGCCCCCACACAACATAAAAACTGTTTAACTGCCGGAGTAGAGCTCTCGCACGGAATCAAGACAACCCATGCTTATATTCATACACATATGGAATGCATCTGTTTTCCATGTTTTCAGGGGTCGCTAAAACCTGCGCAATTTCAGGTACAATCCACCCAGTACCCGGTGAGCGCGAACCTTTCTTACTTCTCCCCATTTTACACCATCAGCTCACAGCACTCACTACAGTGGTGCACAGGCGTAACTGGGAAAAACGCAGCGGAGGCATCTCCGAGACATTACAGTGCACTGTAGTGTGCACCGTACCTTACTGTGCTGCGCCCATAGATCATCACAATGTGCTGTGCCGCTGCGTCACAGCACACTGGACGCGCACGCATGGCTGTTCGCCGAGACGCACGTGTCTGATGTCCCCCCCCCCCAGACACACGTGTCTGATGCCCCCCCCCCCCCGAGACGTACGTGTCTGATGCTCCCTCCCTGAAACGTACGTGTCTGATGTCCCCCCAGACGCACGTGTCTGATGCCCCTGAGACACACGTCTCTGATGCCCCCCCCCCCCTGAGACGCACGTATCTGATACCCCTCCCCCCTGAGACGCACGTGGCTGATAGCCCCCCTCGGAGACGCACGTGTCTGATGGTCCCCTCCGAGACGCACGCGTATAACGTCCCCGAGTCAAAGGCGTTTCGGGTGGGTTCGAGTCGCAGCATTATTGGACGAAGTAACTGTGCCCAGCTCGCGGGAGGCGGCCCAGCGGACTTACGGGAAGCTTGTAGCCTTTTTTGTACTGTTGACTTTTTGTCAGGTCAGACGCGTCTAATTTTATTGCTAATACTAGGTTTCCCAAAATACAGACAAGCATAGATTTTCAGATGGCAGCATCGACGGGATAAATGTAATTGATGTCCTTTCGAATGAAACGTCATACCGTGAAAGTCATACTTTCCATTCAATTTCATATGCATCACATTTTTCCTCGCATGTATCATGTAAGGTTTGCAATGGTCGTGTTGTGCGGAAGCGAATGGAAGCGGTCCTGTTGAGAGTGGTGTAGAAAAACTATATCATGCTCCACACACTAAATGACATAGTTATGCGTCAGCTGAAATGGGGAACCGTATTGTGTCACAACTGTGGCCTTGTCTTCGAGCATTCTATTAAAGAGAGCGTAAAATGTTGCTGCCACTCGCCGAACATTACGCTGTCCCTGTTCAGTGAGTATTCTGAAAGGTGTCATGTGCAAACACTATGACAACATGGTAAGCGTGAGCTCTGTTTAAAGGGAATGTTTTACATTTAAAGATATTGAAGCAAGAAGTAGATTTGATGAAGCAGGCTCACTTATAACTATTGGCATGCTTTTGAAGTTGAAAGCTGTTATATACAGCACAATTCTCTGTTTAGTAAATCCACTCCTCAATTGCGTCATGGTTTGATTACGTCTTTGTACATTATACGATTTTGATTGATAACCAGTGCACGGCCGTCATATCTGGTAATCACGCTCACAGACGACAGATATGAACGTCTCGACAACTATATTTTTGTTGGCCTTGATCGCCACATGGCTTCTAGAATGGCAAGACTTAAATGACGCAATTTTGTCGTCATGAATATCCAAAATTTCGAAATACATCCACTGAAATACTTTCTCCCAGTTTCGCGGGCATGTAGCTCGAAAACTAGCGGGCTCGCGTCTTAAGAACCACAGGATTGTGAGCAGCACCAAAAGGTCTTCAAGATGACGATTTCAGTTCAAAATGCCATATGCGTGTGGAACACTCCCTTTAACTGCGTGCCCAATGGTGCGCAAAGCGGTCCAACTTAAGTCTGACAATTTGGATAACACGGGCTCTCTACCTGTGTTGACATTTGAAAAGACCGTTCGATCAGGCGCGCTTTTAAAAACTAAAAGACAGACCACTTGCAGCACGACGATCAAAGCGTGGCGTACCTGCCTATCTTTGAGTTTGCGGACTGAATGCGCATCGTTCCCATTAGGGAAATTGATGCCGGGTTTTTCGAAGTCTACTGCACACCTTCAGTATAATACTAGTAACGTACTAGATATGCAATGTTGT
>NW_023595962.1:17810240-17814286 GCF_011947565.3 Pollicipes pollicipes
GCGGGCACATCATGATATCATCACAGCCGGGCACATCAGGACACCATCACAGCCGGGACATTAGGATACCATCACAGCCGGGCAAATCAGGATACCATCACAGCCAGGCACATCAGGATACCGTCACAACTGTGTGCCAAATGTCTGAATCCGTGTTTTGCTCGTAAGTTCTGCGACTCTGACGTTCGTATATTGCCTGACCCACCATTTGCTCGCTGCGCCTGGATTAGAGAGCTTTACCGCACCGCATAGCCGTAAAGCACACTTGCTACGCGATCTCAGTGCCCACAAGGCCTCTGGTCACGACGACATCAGAGCACGGATTCTCAGGGAATGTGCCGAGGAGCTACTACTTATCCGTTAGAGATAACATGCAAGCTTTCTCTAAACTCTGGCTTCTACCCCGTCACGTGGAAGCAAGGGAATGTAATACCGGTGCACAAGAAGGGGTCCGGTCACTGCTTGGATAGCTGCCAGCAGATTCGTGATCTTGGCGTCTTCCTGGACACTAAACCCACCTTTGTCAATCATGTATATGCAACTGTCTCAAAAGCAAGCAGGATGCTGGAGCTTCTCATACAAAGCGTGCAAATGCCGTCGTGCCCTCGTCAAGCGCGGTTCAATCACAAGGCTGTATGCTTCATGCCTTCAATGCTCATGTGAGACCATTGATACAGCACGGTACCGTTCTTTTGAGCGATGCTGCCGTTTCCCATCTCGCCCCGTTCGGAAGGCTCCAACACCAGTTTCTCATGTGGTTGGGTTGAAGTAGCCAGTCCCGGTGTCCTCCACTGCATTATGAACATATTCTCGCTTTCTTCAAAACACCATTTATCAAGGCACGCTTTGCTTAGTCTGACATCTTATTTCTATAAAATATATATCATCACAGGCTCGAATGCGCCCACCTGGCATCACTATTCAGTCTGGCTACAACCGTCCGGCGTTCGCGGCACATCGGCCTTTTCCAAGAGTCATTTGCAAGGGTCAACACTGTTCAAAATGGATTTGTTGCACGACTACCCGCTGTCTGGAATCACTTTTGTAGCATTCTCTCTCCGCTGACTTTTTCAACCAACAACATCGTTTCGATCTGATTTGTTTAGGTTCGGCGGCACACGTAGAACATTATCCTGATGACTTGATAAGCGACCGTGTGTAATATGCATGTGTGTGTGTGTGTGTGTTTGGTTAGGTGTTATAATTGCTCTTGTATCATGTCTTTATTCGCATTTTTAACCGGGCTGCTTGCATAATTTGGCTTTTGCGTGTGGAATGCTTATGTCCTAAAAATGAAATAAACGAATGTCTCACATTAATTTTCTTGTTACCTTTGATGCAAGGCAACACAATTTCTGAACTCTTCCAAGAATGGTATGCGTTATTGGGCTTCGTGGAAATGGCTTTACTAAGGTGTTCCAGTCTTAATACAATTTATCCCGTTAGTTATTGCAAATTTTAGAGCGGCCTGGAAAGAAGGGTGTTGATTTGGTTGATATAAGTGAACTGTATCTGCCCACCAGAAACACTACGAGGTGTGTACTGGTACTTTAAAGTTAACACGCGGCGGCACGGAGCCCTGGATGGCTAGTGAAACTCCGAAGAAAACGTTGGTTTTAAGCACCGACACACCTTTTTCAGCTTGGGAGATCCAACTGACAGCCCATGGCCTGGAAGAGGGGGAAAAATGATGACTGAAATTATGTTGGAGCAGTCCTGGAATCGATCTCTCTATGTACCCCCCCCCCTCCCCTCTCTCGAAATACGTTGGCAGCACAGCCCCTCCAGGACATATTTTTCCTACTGGTTCATAAGGGTCACATATCAAAGTCCTGCTTTCGCATAACCGTAGGTCGAATTCTATTTTGCCAATTTCGATTAACCCGGCACCAAAGGAAAGATGGTTTCACTATCCTGCACTAGTCCATTGGCCCTATTTTATCTAGGACGCTAAAACCTCATGGCATACAGGGTCCAAACATGATCGCACGATGGGCCGTGAATTTTCCAAATTTCGAGGCACATACTCCAGTGTCAGCCTGTGTCGCGGTCCGTAAAGTCCCGGGTCCACCACTGGGATGTCGCGCGCCCGAGGCTGGACTATAGTCCATGGAGTCCATGAAGTCCATAGTCCTGGACTATAGTCCAGTCCATCCCCTGCTAAATTTTTCCCATGGAGTATCTTGATTATTTGGTAATGGCCGATACGTAAGTTCAGTGCAATGCATCATTCAATTCCTTAGGAGCTTTTTGCAAACATTTTGGACAAAGCACTAGTTTTAGGCTCGAAATGCGTCAATTGTCGTGACATCTGCGCCACGCTGCTTTCAGTCTTGGGGTGGAAATATTACAAGAAAGTTTACTTTTGGCACAACATTGCATATCTGGTACGTTACTTGTATTATACTGAAGGTGTGCAGTAGACTTCGAAAAACCCGGCATCAATTTCACTAATGGGAACGATGCGCATTCAGTCCGCAAACTCAAAGATAGGCAGGTACGCCACGCTTTGATCGTCGTGCTGCAAGTGGTCTGTCTTTTAGTTTTTAAAAGCGCGCCTGATCGAACGGTCTTTTCAAATGTCAACACAGGTAGAGAGCCCGTGTTATCCAAATTGTCAGACTTAAGTTGGACCGCTTTGCACACCATTGGGCACGCAGTTAAAGGGAGTGTTCCACACGCATATGGCATTTTGAACTGAAATCGTCATCTTGAAGACCTTTTGGCGCTGCTCACAATCCTGTGGTTCTTAAGACGTGAGCCCGCTAGTTTTCGAGCTACATGCCCGCGAAACTGGGAGAAAGTATTTCAGTGGATGCATTTCGAAAGTTTTGGATATTCATGACGACATAATTGCATCATTAAAGTCTTGCCATTCTAGAAGCCATGTGGCGATCAAGGCCAACAAAAATATAATTGTCGAGGCGTTCATGTCTGTCGTCTGTGAGCGCGATTACCAGATATGACGGCCGTGCACTGGTTATCAATCAAAATCGTATAATGTACAAAGACGTAATCAAACCATGACGCAATTGAGGAGCGGATTTACTAAACAGAGAATTGTGCTGTATATAACAGAGTTTTCAACTTCAAAAGCATGCCAATGGTTATAAGTGAGCCTGCTTCATCACATCTACTTCTTGCTTCAATATATTTGAATGTAAAACATTCCCTTTAAACAGAGCTCACGCATACCATGTTGTCATAATGTTTACACATGACACCTTTCAGAATAATCACTGAACAGGGACAGCGTAATGTTCGGCGAGTGGCAGCAACATTTTACGCTCTCTTTAATAGAATGCTCGCAGAAAAGGCCACAATAATGACACAATGCGGTTCTCCATTTCAGTTGACGCGTAACTATGTCATTTAGTGTGTGGAACATGATATAGTTTTTCTACACCACTCTCAACAGGACCGCTTCCATTCGCTTCCGCACAACACGACCATTGCAAACCTTACATGATACATGCGAGGAAAAATGTGTGCATATGAAATTGAATGGAAAGTATGACTTTCACGGTATGACGTTTCATTCGAAAGGACATCAATTACATTTATCCCGTCGATGCTGCCATCTGAAAATCTATGCTTGTCTGTATTTTGGGAAACCTAGTATTAGCAATAAAATTAGACGCGTCTGACCTGACAAAAGTCAACAGTACAAAAAGGCTACAAGCTTCCCGTAAGTCCGCTGGGCCGCCTCCCGCGAGCTGGGCACAGTTACTTCGTCCAATAATGCTGCGACTCGAACCCACCCGAAACGCCTTTGACTCGGGGACGTTATACGCGTGCGTCTCGGAGGGGACCATCAGACACGTGCGTCTCCGAGGGGGGCTATCAGCCACGTGCGTCTCAGGGGGGAGGGGTATCAGATACGTGCGTCTCAGGGGGGGGGGGGGCATCAGAGACGTGTGTCTCAGGGGCATCAGACACGTGCGTCTGGGAGGACATCAGACACGTACGTTTCAGGGAGGGAGCATCAGACACGTACGTCTCGGGGGGGGGGGGCATCAGACACGTGTGTCTGGGGGGGGGGGACA
>NW_023595962.1:17815286-17866647 GCF_011947565.3 Pollicipes pollicipes
ATTTCGGACGAGGTGCTCCCGGAGCGTCCCGGCGAGCGAGCCCTAGAGCGGCGAGGACCGGATCCGCTCTGAGGTCCAGCCTCAGAGCGAGGCTGAGGCGACGGAGCAGGAAGAGTCAGAGTCGGCGGAGGACGCTGCCGGCTCGGGGGTCGGTGAGATGCCTCCGGGAGATTTGGGGCCCCTGGGAAGCCTCGGGGTGGACGGCGACGCCGCGTGGACGGCAGCCGAGCCCGCTCCAGAGGCGGCCAGCCCGCCGGAGCGGAGCACGAGCCCACTCCCGACAGAGCAGCGGGGCACGAGCTCGCTCCCGACAGAACAGCGGGGCACGAGCTCGCTCCCGACAGAAGAGCGGGACGCGAGCCCGCCTCCAACAGAACAACGGGGCACGAACCCGCCCCCGACAGAACAGCGGGGCACAAGCCCGCCCCCAACAGAACAGCGGAGCACGAGCTCGCTCCCGACAGAAGAGCGGAGCACGAGCTCGCTCCCGACAGAACAGCGGGGCACGAGTTCGCTCCCGACAGAAGAGCAGGGTGCGAGACCGCTCCCAACAGAACAACGGAGCACGAGCCCGCCACCGACAAAACAGCGGAGCACGAGCTTTCTCCCGACAGAACAGCGTGACGCCAGCTCGCTCCCAACAGAAGAGCGGGGCACGAGCCCACTCCCGACAGAAGAGCGGGCCACAAGTTCACCCGCGACAGAACAGCGGGACACGATCCCGCTCCCGACGGAAGAGCGGGACACGACCCTGCCCCCGACGGAACAACGGGACACGACCCCGCTGCCGACAGAACAGCGGGGCTTGACCCCGCTCCCGACAGAGGAGCGGGGCCGGGGCAGCTCCAACAGCTGCAGCCAGCAGATCGGTAGGTGCTGACCGGGTCATGGATGTATTGCGCATGGCGACGATGAAAGGTGTGGCGCATGCCCCCCCCCCCCTACCCCCTCTGTCTCAGTGATTAAAAGGGACGCGATAAGCCAAGTTTCGAGCATGCTTACGGTATGGTGGATAGTCTGTGACAGTTTGGATCGGGCTCGATGCACACACGTGCTTTTCATAAGGTGCATGGCCTCGAGGGGACCCGCACATTGGACGTCATCTCCAGGGCCGCCTGCCACTGGCTCCAGTTCTGCCGTACATTCTGCTGCCCCGGTCATCAAGGTCCTTCGTTGTTGTTGTTGTTGTTTTTAACTGCTGCTGTGATAGGGCTGTCCCATAGTCTAAGACAGGTGCGCCTGCTATCCCAACAACAGCGCTTATCCTGACGAAGGGCATTGCGTAATTGAGCGTTTTGTTTGCCTGCATGACATTTAAAATTGCGGTGATGAAAGGGGCTTTCGGCGATAGCCTGGTTCCTGATGACACTGCCGGACATAAACCTCATTACCATTTCATGTCATGTCGCATTACGCTGCTGGCGACAATTTTGCCTCCAGAAACTCGGTCGGCAACAAAAAGGGCGCTTTTACTACTACCCTTACATGATTGTTAAGTAAATACCCTCCTCAGTACCTCATCGTTCGATTGCGTCATGGAACGATTTGATGACGTCAGATTCGTTGGCAGACTGACCGAGTCAGAATAATCACTGTATTTGGCGGGCTGATAGCTGTAGCATGCTGGTCACTGATAGCATATAGCATAGCTGATCACTGATAGCCTTTCAGTCGCTGGCAGGTGGCTTGGCAAGAGCGATGTGTGAAATGAACCAAGTATCGTTATTTGCGCATGTTCTGGCCCCTCCTCATCCTGCTGCCAATATTTATCCATGATAGCATATTTTTTTAGCCGCATTTACTTTTGCGCCTAAGGTGCTATTCTCAACCTTTCGCGTCATTAGGGCTTAACGACGCACTCAGCTGCTGAGGCTATATGGCGCCGCCTACCTCTCACCCCGTCAGGAAGGGCGGGCACTGCGGGGAATCGAACCCCGCATCTCTGGTTTCCCAGACGCGTAGTGGGTAACGCAGACGCATTAACCACTACACTACCGGCACCACTTTTCAAGCTTTTAAATCCCAGGTGCCTTGCCGTCACAGCTAGTAGAACTGCCATATGTCTAAACATGATTCAAAACTTGCATCAGAGGCTTCCAGCTGGTGGAAAACTAACCGTCCTGCGTTGATGCAACGATCCCAGCTGACGTATTTCAGACATGACAAAGTCAATGGTCACATTTTCTTGACCTTGAATGTCATATGGCCATTGAAGAGACGGAGCTTGTGTGGAGTTTTTATCGCCACATATCTCGATGATTTCGAAATGGGCGGCGTAAAAAAGACCGCACGAATTCGCTTCTCCTAGCTCGGAAACAAGAGGATGTCAAGTTTTAAGAAAGACATTTTAGGAGAGTACACTGCAGGTCATGATCGTCAAAATGGTTAATCTCAGTTAAAAACCCAATACAAATATGAAGCAGTTCCTTTTAGTACCGTGCTTAAATAAATGGCCACATGAGAAAATGGCGACATGCCAATTAACAAAAACTGAAAGAGCGTCATGGAAAAAACAATCGTTTTGGGAAATCTACCACCTAGCTTATGTGGTAGGCGCAAAGGTTGCAACCTTGCGATGGTGAGATGGAGTGAGAGATTTTCATACAGGTGTGCAGCTCCTATAAAGTTGTGGGTCTGTAGCCCCCTCCCCACCCCCAAATGGGCCACTGGACGCCACGATCTTGGACGTTTTGACGGCTCACCTACACAGCAAACAACGCCCAGTCAGCCATCCAATATTTTGTGTTCACGGTCTTCAAGGTACCACTCGCCAGGTTCCAATTAAGTGTGATCCTTTTGTGTTCCGCCATTCTGTCGTTCGCCGATTTGACTCATCCATGCTTTGCTAGGCAGTCATTTTGCAGTTCGCCGTTAAGCTTATCGTCCTTTTGCCATGTGGAACTTTTTACTGTTTTTACATGTCGCCATTTCTTATTTGCCATTCAGCATTCGACAAAAAAAAACACTCGCCAAATGGAATTTTCTACGTTTTGTCCTAGAACCCATATACCGGGCTTCTGGCCCTCCTGAGTTTAACGCATAGGTACTCATATACCACGATCACCATCCGAAACATGGATCACACACTCGACCGGTGTCCAAATTCGCTGCGTGTCCCCGAACTTCACGTTTAATCAATCATTCCGCCTGCCACCTTTGCCCTAGAATATTGCCCCACTCGCATAGCCTTGCGCACCATGTGAACTAGTATCTGGTACACTGGCACCTGGTACACTGGTACTTGGTACACTGATACCTGGTAGACTGGTACACTGGTAAAATGGTATCCTGATACACTGGTAAAATGGTATCCTGATACACTGGTACCTGGTACACTGGCACCCTGGTACCCTGGTACACTGGCACCTGTTACTCTGGTACCTGGTACACTGGTATACTGGTAACCTAGTACACTGGTATATGGTACCTTGGTACACTGGTGCATGGCACCCTGGTACACTGGTACACTGGCACACTGGTACACTGGTACACTGGTACACTGATACCTGGTACACTGGTAAATTGGTACCTGGTACGTATCATACTCCATTGGGCGACGTCACCACATACATCGCGAGAAATACACACCAGCCGACGCGTTTTGAGTCATCACGCAAGATAACCAACCCACTCTGTCACAACCTGTCTGTCACCTGTCTGTCACAGTCTGACTGTCACAGTCTGTCTTACGGAATTGATCCAGCGTGCGGGCGCCGCACACAGCGTACGCACCAAAGCTCTCAGCACTGGTTACCTGATCCTCGAGTTTAGCTCGAGAGGCTCTCAACTCTGGCTATCTGATCCTCGGGCCTAGTTCGAGAAGCTCTCAGCACTGGTTACCTGATCCTCGGGTTTAGTTCGAGAAGCTCTCAGCTCTGGCTATCTGATCCTCGGATCTAGTGCGGGAGGCTTGTACGGTACGTTTGTGAGGAGATTGTTACAGGTTCAGACAGCCTTTTGGACGAAGAAAATATCAAGGGAAGGCGTGCGCGTGTCGTAACTTTTTCATAAGTATGGATCACGCTGATGATTGTAAAGTTTGTAGCACAAATTTCGTATGTAAAAGTGCATATATGTTTCAGCCGTGGTCTTCCCTCAGAAACGCTCAGTTCAATTCAAACAATTCAAAACAATTCAAACAACAAAAAACAAAACAAAACAATTCAAAAAAACAATAACATATTCACGACGAGAGTATTTCTAAAGAATCAGCTGTTTGCTTTGACCGAAAATGCATGTGTTTACTGAGGAACGTCATCGGCTTAAATAGTCATAGCTCATGAAATTATATATATATATTTTTTTTTTCATGTGGGTCGCTGGTTCGGGTGTGCTGGTATGCCCGAAATAATTAGCTCTGATGGATTAATGTACGAGTGCGAGTGATTAATGTACGTTTTCAACAGCCGTAAAACCGTGATGCGATGTTCACGTTGAGTGATGACTAAAAACTCCGTGTGTTAATGCACAAGGTTTAAAATGACTGTGATGAGGTCAAACGGCGGGCGTGTTGCGCCAAGTTTAGTGCCTCCGGGGTAATGATGCGAAACTTTTGACACGACCTGGGAGTCATCTCGTGGCCAGTCGTCCGCAGCTGCGTCAATCCGCGTGATGAAGGTCTCCGCTCCAGCCCATCCCCAGCCACTGCCTCTCCCCAGCCGTCTTGTATGGAGTGTTTTCTGCGCCGGGTGAGCCCCGTGTCCGCTTTGGGGTTCCCCGGGACGGGCGCGGCGGCGCCAGAGCGTGACTTGATGGTTATGGCGCAGCAGGTGCAGCGAGCGCATCCAATAATAGCGCCGGGGAAAACACGGCGCAGTAAGAGGCTGCCGTGCGACTCTGCCGTCGGGGGGGGGGGGGTGGGGGGGGGGGGCACCGGTGTGACCTGAGGCGGGGTCGCAGAACGGCAACACCTCAGGTCACATCTGGTGCGACGGGCCGGGCGCCGGGTGCTCTTGTGCGGCCGGGTGATGACGGGCTGGGTGCCAGGTGCTCGTGTACGGCCGGGTGATGACGGGCTGGGCGCCGGGTGCTCGTGTACGGCCGGGTGATGACGGGCCGGGCGCCGGGTGCTCTTGTGCGGCCGGGTGATGACGGGCCGGGCGCCGGGTGCTCGTGTACGGCCGGGTGATGACGGGCCGGGTGTCACGTGCTCGTGTACGGCCGGATGATGACGGGCCGGGTGCCACGTGCTTGTGTACGGCCGGGTGATAACGGGCTGGGCGCCGGGTGCTCTTGTGCGGCCGGGTGATGACGCAATGGTGACGGCTTGCTCCGGCCGCCGCGCCGGCACGCGCACGCGTGATGGCCAGGGTCCGGGTGTGTGGCCACACTCACAGTGACAGTGAGTCACACTCAAACTCACACTCACAGTCACAGTCGCAGTCACAGCCCTGCAGCGGCAGATCTTCAACAGTGCCACGTCAGCCGCTGTCCGGAGGGTTGGCTAGCTCGCGAGCCCACTGTCAGCGCGCCGCCACCGTCCCTCCCTCCCCCCGCCCTTGCATCGCCGCGATCTGACCTTGGTCGTGGTGCGGCGACCAGTCTCGCACCGAGCGGGGCTCGGATGACAGGGCTGTCCCGGGTCGACCGGTGGCAGTGTCCGCAGCGTCCGGAGTCGGATCCAATGCGAGATGGTGGCGCAGCTTCTTGATGCGCTTACCGCGCCCAGGCCAAACAGCACGGTGTCGTCCCGTAAACGGACGGCCACTGGTGTGGTAGGCAGCAGCGGCTGCGTAGTTGGTGCCGCGTCACCGCCGAGCCGCAGCGCCGTCTGCAGCGCGGGTATGCGGCGGTGTCCGCCGTGGCACGGCGACCTTGTGGGCTGGGCTACCGGCACTGCTATGCTATGAGCTTAGGGGAAACTGTCTTCCCGAATAAGGTGTGGGTTATAGTGCAGTCTCCTTGAGAGAGCTTAAACTGCCGGTCAATGAATCAGCCGAGCCGAACATTTTAAAACTATGCCCCCTATTTAGGTGGTGAGGTCCCCTCTGGCCCTCGGGTCTAGTGTTTTCTGACAGTTTAAGATGCCTATAGGATATTTAGAACACAAAAACGAGCCTCAAACACTGAAATGAGATGCTGCGCTAAAAGACGCTCACGAATCCAAAACAGACCCTGTTGGCCCCCATAGCCCCTATAGCAACAAAGAGGTTGAGACCTGACCTGACACTCTTCTAAAACGGTCTACAATGCTCAAAATGTGGTCATGTCATTTTCTCTGCCGCTCCTCATCAGTACGATCTTTATTATGTGTCAGCTAAGGCAGAAATGATGATATTTTGAGGTATATTTTGATCTAACGTGAACAGTAACGGCGGCCGCCCTACGGCTGCTGACCTCTGACCTCTGACCTCAAGGGTGGCACGCCCGCTTCACCCAGCCTGTCGTTGGCTGTTTGTGCACGGTTGATATGGGACGTAGAAGCACGTCCAGCTGGGCGGGGGAGGGTGGGGGGGGGGAGGGGTTCAAGTGTGCACCAATCCTCGTGGGCCCTATGGAATGGACGAGCTACACACAATCCTTTTGAGATAAGACAAACAAGAATAGTGTTGGCAAATTACCATACTGTCGAGATATTCTTTAAGTGTGATCAGTCCCCATGACATGGAAGAATTCTTCGACACGACTCCACAGTAGTGCTACTGGATCCGACCTACACAGCCTAGCAGTGGGCGCCAGACACGGAGCTCCGAGGGCTGCGTGGGCAGGCTGGTCTCAATGTCAGCGGGCCTCTGACTCGAGCTGGACCCGGCCGGGCTGGCTCTGGTGTCGTGCAGCCGGCCGGTGGCGCGGCTGAGACTGCAGCGCGTGGGGTGGTCCGCCGCCGCCGGAGACTTCAACTGCAGTCGGTAGGCTCCTGAGGGAAACTGCGGCGCTGAACAAGAGAGCAGCACCGACCGTCAGAGCTCCTCTCCCCCGCGCCGGGCGGCCGTCAGGGCTCCGCTTCCCCGCGCCGGGAGGCGTCAGGGCTCCGCTTCCCCGCGCCGGGCGGCTTCAGGGCTCCGCTTCCCCGCGCCGGGCGGCTTCAGGGCTCCGCTTCCCCGCGCCGGGCGGCTTCAGGGTTCCGCTTCCCCGCACCGGGCGGCTTCAGGGCTCCGCTTCCCCGCGCCGGGCGGCTTCAGGGCTCCGCTTCCCCGCGCCGGGCGGCTTCAGGGCTCCGCTTCCCCACACCGGGCGGCTTCAGGGCTCCGCTTCCCCGCGCCGGGAGGCGTCAGGGCTCCGCTTCCCCGCGCCGGGCGGCTTCAGGGCTCCGCTTCCCCACACCGGGCGGCGTCAGGGCTCCGCTTCCCCACACCGGGCGGCGTCAGGGCTCCGCTTCCCCGCGCCGGGCGGCTTCAGGGCTCCGCTTTCTCGCACCGGGCGGCTTCAGGGCTCCGCTTCCCCGCGCCGGGCGGCGTCAGGGCTCCGCTTTCTCGCACCGGGCGGCGCCAGGTAAACAGCATCCGGCTGGCGCCTTGCGACCGTATACTGTAGTTACTTTGAGCTACAGTATTTTGTAGCCTGCTGTTCGGTGCGCACTGACTAACGGTAATGTAGCTGAGTGTGGCCTCGTGACCCCCGCTGATGGTTATGGCAGCGGCGAAGATGATGATGATTATGATGACGCTGATGGTGAGGATGATGTTGACGACCAACACGATGCTGATAATGGTGATGGCGATTATTCTGAAGATGGTGATGGCAGGGATGATGGCTCATGGCGCTGGCGCTCCGGTCAGGATATGGTGGTGTTACCCATCCGATATTTCGGGTGGCCAGACGTTCCGGGAATATTGACAATGACTGGCTGGCCGAAGCCTGGTCCCTGCATTGCTGACGGGCGTCGCTGGACTGAAGGCAAAACGGGAGAGTTGCGTGCGCCAGGTCAGAGGTGTTAGGATTTCTCGGATCAGTGGGTGGCCAGAACCGTATCTGAATTAGTTCTTCCAAGACTGACTAACAGCCTATTCCACAGGCCAGTCTTGCATGCTTGCAGGAATGCGAGGATCATGCCCCCCCCCCCCCCCCTAGTTTCGACACATATGTGCCAGGTGCTCAAGTTTATGGAATGGTATATCTTCGTAAAACCAATGTGTAAAACTCCTGGATTTCTAGACATCATGTGATCTTATGCTGATGATGAACAGCCTTCATTATCACAGATGGTGCCGGTTAAGCGAGTATACTAAGCGTTGTCACAAGCGGACCCATTGTCACAAGCGGACCCATTGTCACAAGCGGACCCATTGGTCGTGGCTATGGCCTTCGCTTTAAAGCATGGGTAACTTTCATGATATATGCCAATGGCATTTTTCTGTTGTCGTTTGACCGGTACCGTCTCGCATGTTGAATGACAGCTGTTTTCAGCGTGGCAACTCATAAGACTGACTAGCGACGTGGCTTATTCATTGTAACGACTGATATGATTGTCCCTATTGATTGTGCGCTTCGACATTTCATCCTAAAAGTCTCTTTTGACCTCTTAAAACGCATTAGCTCATCCCAGTGTCGCACTTCATGTAGGCGTCAGCAGACTGCGAACTGCCAACGGCATGCGTCGAAACACACTGTCCGAACCCCACTTCCCGAAGAACCTGCCGCCGGCTTGCTACTTCCTGGAGCTGCCGGCTGCTGGAACCCCACTTCCCGGAGAAACTGTCACTGGCTTGCTACTTCCTAAAGCTGCCGGCTGCCGGAACCCCACCTCCCGGAGAACCTGCCACTGGCTTGCTACTTCCTAAAGCTGCCGGCTGCCCGGAGCCCCACTTCCCGGAGAACCTGCCGCCGGCTTGCTATTTCCTAGAGCTGCCGGCTGCCGGAAGCCCACTTCCCGGAGAAACTGCCGCTGGGTTGCTACTTCCTAAAGCTGCCGGCCGGTGGACAAATACTCGCTAACGTCAGAGAAATGCCGTACATGGGCTCTGCCACGAGTCGGGTTTCCATCCGCTCTGTTCAGTGCGATGACGTCACTGGTGCCAAGACTTCCATACGGCGCGGCCCAGCGACGGGGCGTAACGCTGCGGAGCGGCTGGAACATCGGGAATATTTGTACAGACCATGAACAAACCGATGGGCGGCGCGTGTAGATGACCAGCGAGCCGGTTACGCATAATTTGATGGCGAGTATGGTGATGGACTCTGTAAGCCCATGCGTCTAACCCATGTAACCCATGTAAGCCCATGCGGCTAAGATGTAATGCCTTGAGAAGTGGCAACGTCCACACGATAAATATACGAGAAACAACGGCCGGAACGTCGGTCTCTCTTCATATTGATAGTGAACAGGAAGTTGTCAGCGGGGTGTGCGCGTGACCAGCGAGGCAATCGCGTGGAACTGCGAGCGGGGCGTGTGCGTGACCAGCGAGGCAATCGCGTGGAACTATGAGCGGGGCGTGTGCATGACCAGCGAGGCAATCGCGTGGAACTGTGAGCGGGGCTTGCGCGTGACCAGCGAGGCAATCGCGTGGAACTGTGAGCGGGGCTTGCGCGTGACCAGCGAGGCAATCGCGTGGAACTGTGAGCGGGGCGTGTGCGTGACCAGCGAGGCAATCGCGTGGAACTATGAGCGGGGCGTGTGCGTGACCAGCGAGGCAATCGCGTGGAACTGCGAGCGGGGCGTTCGCGTGACCAGCGAGCCAATTGCGTGGAACTGCGAGCGGGGCGTGCGCGTGACCAGCGAGGCAATCGCGTGGAACTGTGAGCGGGGCTTGCGCGTGACCAGCGAGGCAATCGCGTGGAACTGTGAGCGGGGCTTGCGCGTGACCAGCGAGGCAATCGCGTGGAACTGTGAGCGGGATGTGCGCGGCATGTGGGTATCGTCGGCATGGGGTGCTAGACGTCCGCGAGGGAAATAAGACGGAAGGTCGTTCGTGAAGATGCCGAAGAGGATAGCGCCGACCAAGGATCCCTGGGGACGCCGTGAGTCTGCGGAAAGGAAATGCGACCCCCCCTTAACTAAAGACCAGCAAGGTAGCTCTCAAACCACCTCGGATCAATGCCATACCACTGCAGCTTTGTTGACGCCATGATCGATTTTTCTAAAGCACGGCTGAGATCAACGGAGGTGGCGGCGACGATGCAACCAACGTCGATCCGACGTCCCACCGCCCCACGGCGTCGACCGGGGCGTCCCCTGTTCAATGACAATAAACCGCAATGTCCTGGCGAAAAATGTCTTCTTGCAGAAATTGGGGAGTGTCAAGAAGGAGAAGAGTTGTTTCAGTGAAATATATTTAAATGGAGTTCGATGTGAAGTGGGATGTAGTCTTAATAATGAGTAGCAGGATGTGCTAATTGCGGGTATCAATGCGTGGTGGTTAAAATGCAACCAGCTGCAGACCGAGCCCGGCGGAACCAAGCACGGACCAAGCATGGCATATCTGGCGGACATCTGACGCATCTGGCGTAAAAGACAACTTCAGCAGACAACAGACTCGCCACACTCGCCACCCACTCGCACCATTAGCGGGGGTACAACCACGGGTGCAAGACCGCGCAAGGTCAAAGTGCATTGTAGTGGCTTGCCGGCTAAGGTTGCGACGTACATCGTCATCCTCGTCGCCAAATTTACGCAGTCGGCTCGCTGGCCACATGCATCCGCCACAAACAGGTTGCTCGTTATGGTTACGAAGACAGCCCGATGTTCCTGCAGCCCTATTGCGAATAAGTCTCGTGAACGCGTCTTCAATCTTCATGTCATTGCATTGTGATCGTCTTCCACATCGGCCTACAAAGCACATCATGGTGTTCCCCACACATATCTCCATAGTCTGTTGGCTGGTCACGTGACCTCCGCTATCGGCATTGACATTATCTGTACGAATATGTTGATACTGCGGCTGACCCTCAGCATTACGTCTGGCGTCTAGCGCATCTCCACGCGACACGCGGCTACCTCGTGCTGAGCTCGCCCGGTCTTTCCCGCTCTCGTGCCGAGGGCTGCCCACTGAATACTGTTTTCCAGTGGCTCCTCCGTACTGGTTACTGAGCGACGGGCACACGGCTGTGGCTCTAACAGGCCCATTCCTGAAAGGGACTAAACCCGCGTAATTCAGGCATGCGGAAGTGCGCGCTCAAGAGTCGTGACGTAGGCGGCCATGCCAGACAGCTCTGCACGGACGAGACTCCCGCAGTTTGAGAACCCCACGCGACATGCGCGTTATCTTCTACTCCATCTGACGTCACGCGGGTGGATTCTCCGGGCCCGTCTTTTGTGCAGCTGCTTTCGAACGGGAGCGTCAGTCGACTCCCGGAGCGCTAGTAGACTCCTGGAGCGTCAGTCGACTCCTGGAGCGTCAGTCGACTCCTGGAGCGTTAGTCGTAGCCTGAAGCGTCAGTCGACTCCCGGAGCGCTAGTAGACTCCTGGAGCGTCAGTCGACTCCTGGAGCGTCAGTCGACTCCTGGAGCGTTAGTCGTAGCCTGAAGCGTCAATCGACTCCTGTCGTTCTGACGAGCCCAGACTCGCTGTTTTAGAGCGATTCCGATGCACTGCTCACATCCCCGATGCACTGTGGGTGTCATTACCCCCCTACCCCTCCTCGACCAATGGAGGAGCGAGGATCGGCGCGGTCACTGGTAACCGCGTCACGGATCACCCACCGGCAGCCGGCTGGGGGTCGGATGGCACCTCGTGCAGCCTGGCGGGGCTGGGGGCGGCTCAGCTGTCCGACGTCCTTGCCACATGCAAACGACCGTGGCTTTGGGCACGGCAGCCTGGCGAGGTTGCCGCGCGGCCCTAGCTCTGGACGCGGCAGCTGTCTGGTTATACGAACAGACTAGGTTAGAACGGGTGAGATCCGCGGTGCTGGTGGTGCATGGGCAGGCGATTCAGGCCCCACGGCGCAGCCATGCGTGTGCGTAATTTGTGCGTGCATCAGTTAGCACTCGTACGCGGTCATTGGCACCAGGCCCAGGCCGCACCGCTCCGGGGCGAGGCCTGTTAGACAGGTGACGGTGCCCTGGCTGAATGGCGTGTATCTGCAGCGTCCGTCCATGTGTGCTGGCAGCAGGGCCGCTCCATGGTGTACTCGTGGTAATGTCCATGGGTCTCACTTGCCTGACTTTCACCGAGCTGTCAGTCGAATTCTGTCACGCTAGTGTCGATGAACCCGACACCAAACATAGATTGATTGTTTGTTTTCGGCCTGCTGACCATTTTTGTTCGAGACCGGGGTGATTTGGAGCTGTTCTGCCAATGCCCTGTGGATTATGCTGCATTGTGTGCTAACAGCAAATACTCGCTCTCAGTGCAATGCAGTCGTCAATAAAAATGGTCTGGGTCGAGGGCACTAGACTGGGTCTGGGTATGAGGCTCTAGCCTAGGTCTGGGTCTGGGATACTATCAAATGGTTTGGGTCTGGGTCTTGGGCCGTAGCCAATGGTCTGGGGCACTAGCCTGGGCCTGGTTCTGGGCCACTAGCCTGGGTCCGGGTCTGGACCACTAGCCTGAGTCCGGGTCTGGGGCACTAGCCTGGATCTGGGTCTGGGGCACTAGCCAATGGCCTGGGTCTGGGGCACTAGCCTGGGTCTGGGTCTTGGTCTGGGGCACTAGCAAATCTCCGCCGGGTATGGTACATACACGACACACCGCTGGGATGTTGGTCTCGCATTACACGGAGAGTGTGGCTTAGAAGAGCGTTTCCAACCTTTTTGGGACGGATTGACCCTGCAGATGGGTTTAATTGTGATCTACCCTGGAACTAAACAGCATAACTCAATTAACATACGTCGTGCATAAGCTTGTCTATTGCTGTGAGCATGAACAAATTAAGAATGATCGGATGGCTACGCCTGCGCCAGCTTGTTACTTCTGTGGTATATGCTAGTCGCCAGAATCACGAAATGCTCGACCCTGAGGTGCTCACTGGCTGTGATTTGCGGGCACCAGATAAGCAGCGTAGTCGGTGCTTCCTGAAGGTAAAGTCATCGCCACAGGCTATGATTTCCGTGCTGGAGGCATAACCGTGGGTTGTTGACTTGCCCCTGACGTCTGTCCGCAGAGGAAATGCGCGAGACTCTGGAGCGGCTGGACGTGCACGAGAGCACGCTGGTCATCAGGGGAGCGGGCAAGCACGGTACCGGTCAGTGGAGCGCGCGTTGGACCGATGAGAGCTGCGGCGCGACGCACGCAGAGACGTAGTCAGCTGTGTGTCACCTCCCTGCTGTTCCCCTGCTGTACCCCCTGCTGTCTCGCTCCTGTCTTCCCTGTCCCCCTGCTGTAACCCCTGCTGTCTCCCTCCCGTCTTCCCTGTCTCCCCGCTGTCTCCCTGCTGTCTCCCTGCTGTCTCCCTCCTGTCTTTCTACTGTTGCATGGCTCTGAGGTGATGCGCATCTGCCCCTCCCTCTTGCCAGAGCAGTGCTGCAGGAGTTGCCCGTGCTTGTTATGCACGGATGGCACTGCCCGCGCTTGTTATGCACAGATGGCATTTGTTTCACGCGTTTTATATCAAACATGCTCCGCTGGAATTCGCGCATGAAAATTGCTCCAGAGGGGGTCAGAGAGGGTGCATTCTTCTTGTTTGACGCCTCGGATCGCTTCACTGTTGCCCCGTCCACAGAATTCCGGGAGGCGATGGTGGACAAGGGTGACTCGGAGGCAGCAGTGCTGAGCGGCAAGAAGGACATCTTTCGGCGCCTCAGGGACCTCAACTGCTCGCGCGACACGGACAAGCTACAGGTAACGTCACACTGTTGGGTAGTGGGGCCAAAGATCACGTGACACGATTTCGCGGAATTGACTCCGATCCGATCAAAGATCACGTGACTGACACGTGACTCTGATCTGTCTGCGCCCTGGCCGGACTGGCGTCAGCCGTTCGCTGACGACCACGCGGCGGGACATTGGCAATTAAATGGTAACCCGCCAAAAATGTGCGAGAAGCTGTCGACCATCAAACTGTCTGGTGATCGTCGATTGCGTGCTGTAGGATTTTAAATGCGGCCTGGGGGCTGGCGCGCCGTTCTCAGCGCTCTGCACCGTCAACGACTGGCGGCAGACGCTCGCCGCGCGGACCTAGCGCCACGCCGATCGGGCCGTTCTCAGACAGCCGCTGTTACTGGGAGGCCGCCGTTGGGCGAGTTTCCAGCACTGAGCCGCCGTAATCGGACGAGTTACCAGCACCGAGACGCCGTAATCGGGCGAGTTACCAGCGCTGAGACGTCGTAATCGGACGAGTTGCCAATGCCGAGACGCCGCCATCGGACGAGTTACTAGCGCTGAGACGCCGCCATCGGACGAGTTACCAGTGCGAGGAGTATTCGCGATACGGAAGCTGGAGTAGACAAGATTGTGCATTTGATAGGGATGGATAACGATTGGCACCACGTGAACGGCGCATTCGACGCGCGCTGAAGCCCAAACCATCGTCATTATCAATATGGAAGACGACAGCTGGAGATCGCTCACTATCCACAGGCGTTGCAACAGAGCCCAGTGCACCACTGAAGGCTATAGCGCCTTCGACGGCAGCGTCGCCACAGCTCCGGCTTCACCAGCAGCGATAGCCACTCAATAAGCAGCCTCATCGCCAGCTTCCACTCAACTGCAGCAGCTCCAACAGCATCTGCCACACCACCGGCCATGACGTCAGTCTCGGCTCAAGCTCTGCAGACTCCAGTTCTACAGGCTCGAGCTGTGTCACAACCGTCTTGATCAAGTTCAAGGACGGCACCGATAGAGCTCCACATCAACGTCGTGACCAGTCTCCCGTGCTGGTGCAGCTATCGAAGGTAAGTTGAGGTCACTCATGTATGGTGTGCTGCCTGCATTCAGACGGAAGCCACTTACTGGGCCATTTATTAGATCGTGAGGGATTCTGTCCCTAAGACAATGAACAGCCGAACTGCCGACCCTAAAGACAATGAACAGCCAAACTGCCGACTCTGAAGGCAATGAGCAGCCAAACAGCCGACTCTGAAGGCAATGAGCAGCCGAACTGCCGACTCTGAAGGCAATGAGCAGCCGAACTGCCGACTCTGAAGGTAATGAGCAGCCGAACTGCCGACTCTGAAGGCAATGAGCAGCCTAACTGCCGACTCTGAAGGCAATGAACAGCCGAACTCTTCCGTCGTGTTATTTTTCAACCAGAACGACTTGGGCAAACGTCAGCGAGATCCGACAGCAGCTGTTCGGACCACCATGCCATGCAGCCTACCATGGGTAAGCTGGTGAACGTGTCGGAGGCCAGGCGCCCGACGTCCGTCGACTGTAAATGTTCAACATGGTACCTTCTCCCCGGAGATCACAAACTAGGCATGACTTTGTGCCGTACTGTGTCAAGCGGCTGGTTCACAGCTGAAAGACCATACTGTATAGTCAAACTTGTCCTCACCCATGCTGGTCTACGGCTGGAAGACCACACTAAGTAGTCAAACTTGTCCTCACCCATCTCCTCCAGTTTGTGACAACGCATGTGGTCAGATCCAGAGCTCTGCTTGGAAGTTGAAATTAAAGTAACCCTTGAAACTCCCCAAAAGGCGCCTTTTCCCACCTTGGGTGTGTTATGACTGCACGCCAATATTCCTATAGGTGGGGCCACCACGGCGGTATCTGATCCGCTTCAGCGCCACGTTAAGAACAGTCAGACGTCTAGCCTTACCACGATTGGTGTCGAAACCTCATGGGATTAAGCTTACACAACAGCATTTTCGAGCTGAAGACGTGCACTACAAGCAAAACTAGGCAGTAGCCATGGAAAACAAAATGGACCCACCGGCTGCCATGCTATTCATGCGTCACATAGAACCTCATGCTATTGGCTCTCTTAGACCTGTTTTTCATGCGATATATGCTTGATCTTGCTAGAGTGTGAGCACGAGGGGGAGTGGGAGGGGCAGAGTTTCTGCCGGTTTCAATACTGTAAACTTGCTCCACCATCCATAAGTTTTCAAGCAAACGTCAGGATGAACACGGCGCTATCCCGTTTTTAGGGGCCCTCTTGACACGCTCGAGAAACAACGCTCACATCTCTGAAGTTTACGTGAAAGAAATACGCTCTGGCATAACCTGACATATTCATCCACACATCCAAGTGGTGTGAGAATTACCACTCCGACAAATAAGCTCTGCCGAGCTGTTCATGTGTCAGCCGCAGGCCATCAGCCGCAGCGGAGACCGTGCCGGACATTAACACGCGTCCGGGTGGCCGGCTAGATACCCTTCGCTCGGGTGGGGAGTCAGTTTGACCCTCCTGAGATCTCAGAGACTAAGAGAGCTAGAAACACCAAATTCACAGGGTGTTGGCTTGTATCTGAACACATGTCGAATTTTGAGGCTCCTAGGTCGTGACCTTAGGGTCGAATAAGGTCAAACAGTGTCGATCTCCAGGTTGTTCTGTTATGTCCCCCAGAACCTAGATCGCTGTTTTAAGCAGAAAGTCACATGATTATTAAAGGTTAGTGCCCTTTTTTACCTTTCGAAGGTCATGTTGACCAGAATCATACGAGACTGCTTTGAGGTTTGCCTTTGAATATGCGACAGAGATTACGCTAGGGAGTATGTTCTTAAAACGCAATGTTGACCTGGGTCGTTTTGGGTCAGTGACCCCTTCTGACCTTTCAAAAGTGCACGGAAGATGTGTAATACGGCTCCTGCTATCAATAAATTCGAAATGAGCACCAGAAACTGCCTCACTCAGCAAGCTTTAAAGTAATAAAACAGACAAGCATTGACCTTCAAAACTGCCCTCAGGTCAGTGGGATTTGTTCATTCAATTGTTATGCCTAAGAAAGTATTTCAGAGATAAATGGTTTCGTTTCACACTCCGTTGTTGGACCAGATTGAACGATTCCCTAGAAATGGACCTCACGGAATCCATGGCCTGACTTTGGCCTGCGATAAGTAAGCGACCTTACAAGGTACATCTAAATTTTATACCAAACGGTCCGCTATTCAACTTTCCACAGCTACGCAGAATTTGGACAACGGCGCTGCGTCGTATGAAAGCCATTCTGGAAAAACCTTCGGGGGTCAATTTGACCCCCTACCCGATTGCGTGTTAATGCAAAAACGGCAGACATCCTGCAGGCTAACCCCCATCTTCTTAAAACAAATCATAAACCAACGTTCCAGCAAAGGGCATCCAACAAGAACATATGGTGTACCTCACGTTGCCCTGCACCGACAGCTAGCTATGCCAAGGTCGACAAATCTTTTAAAAATAGTGACTGAGAATACACAGTGGTCTGGACCATCCAGGCACACAGCACGTATGGGTGCTGACTTGCGCAGACCAACGTGTCCATCAGACGGGGCAGGTGCGTCCCATGCATTTGTCAGGACTTGCTCCACCAACAGTCCAGTGTGTGTATCCATGCTCGCTGTGTACGGCTGGCTACACAGAGTATATTCGTCCGGTGCGTGAACGGGTTTTTGACCATCGCCGCGTGGTTCTCAGCAAGCATGCCAACAACCCGGTTGGGCTTCCTTTTTATGACCCATCACGGATTTATTGTGTTTCCTGACAAGCCAACATGGGGAAACTGTTGTGCGTGTGTCTTTGGCACGTAGAATAGCCACCGGATTGCCAACGGAGTCCGCGAGTCATTAACGGCCGTGAATACAGCGAGGATGTCCCGGAGGGTGACAGGGTGATCAATTCCGTGCCATCCTGGCGCTTGATCAGCCGCCGCCACGGAATCTTGCTGACGAGTACCGGTGACGATCCCTGCAAGCGTCAAGGGCATATCAAGGGCACTTAAAAACACGACTTTTATGCGTAATCTCCAACGTTCCATCAATAAAAACAGCAGCCGCTGGCCCCGATAAGGATAGCAATAACACCCGCTCTGAATGTACCTCAGCACACCACTCCTGTACGTCCTCGACTGCCCTTTTGTGTCCATTTGCCATGACTCGTAACTTTCATGTCGTCCCATCTTTAATTTTCTTGGTTCGCCATATTTCTGTCATTAAGGGTCCCGTTGTTTACAATGTAAGATACGCTTGCAAGGGTAAGGTGGACTACTTTGATCGAATGCTTCGGTTAAAAAACTGTTCAATGACGTGTCTTCGTAAGCGTTCCATGTTCCGGATTCTTATTAGGCCTTGGATTGTATGCAATTCTATACAAATCATGTTTGTGCATATGGGCAAAATATACGGTATATCTGTATCAATTGAGATTAAAACCTGGTTTATAGTTCACCATTGAGCATGGACTTTCAAACCCACCTGAAGAGTCATGTCTGCCGTTATGTGGTGAATTTGCTGCTTATTTGTTGTGTTTCATTCAGGTTTGAGACGAGGTCAAGAGCATACTGGGTGAGGCAGTCGCTGTGTTTGTGCTGACGGTTGTTGGTGACGTGCCTCCAGGCGCTGTGGTGCGAGACACACCACCTGCTGTCGGACCCGGGCTGGGCAGAGCTGCTGCGTGAGAAGAACCACTGCCAGCGAGTGGGAAGTGGCGCTGGAACCATGCAGTGGGTGTTCTCTACATGTCTCTGGAAATGATAGCAGCCCTGGCCCTGACGCCAGCTGCCGGGGTGCCCATGGTCCTAACGCCAGCTTAAAGGGTACCAATGGTCCTGACGCCAGCTCTCAGGGTACCAATGGTCCTGACGCCAGCTGCCAAGGTGCCAATGGTCCTGACGCTAGCTTAAAGGGTACCAATGGTCCTGACGCTAGCTTAAAGGGTACCAATTATTTGCTCGCGCTTTCGACGGAGCTGGATTTTGGGTGCGCCCCAAAATCTGGTGTGCGTCGCCACTGAGTGTAACGATGGCCAGAATTTCAGGCGATGTCTTGTCGCCGCCGCTCGTTGCTGAAGGGTCTCGGGAGGGTGACATCAGCACATAGTGTGGGGTAACATCAGCTGGCATGCAGGGTCTCAGAAGGTTGACATCAGCACATAGTGCGGGATAGCATCACCTGGCAGGCAGGGTCTCGGGAGGGTGACATCAGCACATAGTGCGGGGTAGCATCTCGCTCACGCTCTGTTGTGACCGTTCAGTGAAGGCACTGCTCACGGCCGCGCTCCTCTGTCAAGCGTCCCTAGCTTGTTCTGTTTTCAAATTAACCAGTGCTTGTGTTCGTGTGTTTGTCAGATGGCTGAGCAGGCCTGTGCGCCTTTAGATGTCCGCCCCTCACTCCCACCGTCATCGCTCATATTCTGGGGTGTCCACAGAAGCTGTTGTTCCCAGTACAGGGAGCTGGGGACCAGGGCTCTTCATGGCATGGATATCAATCTGGATTGGAACGGACGTGGTTGTAGTTGACGATCGTGGCGTGATTGAGACGACTCGGAAACGGATAGATTATGGTTCGGTTGACTTTGAGCATTGAGCAACTGAGTCCGCCCGGCGGCTCAGTTGGTTGGAGCGCCTGCCTTCCGATCCACCCACCTGTTCCGGGTGGGTTCGAGGCGCTTTAGACCTTCTCTTTGTGTCCTTGGCAGGTATGGCCCGCGGCCGGTGGTAGCGGCTGCGCCAAAGATCAGTTGACGTGGGCAGGGCGAACCATGCAGAACATCGCGGGACGTTCAACTTCCACCACCAAATGTTGCCGTTGCCCTGGAATTCTGGGTTCGGGTGCTAGGTGTCAGGGCTCACACAACAAACATTGATCAGCGTGAGCTCTGATCCAAAAGTGCGGCCATTCAAAAGGTTCGGTTGAAATCTTAAAAGCAAATTTGCCGTCTTGTGTCAGTGGGTACAGGATTTTTGAAAAGGCCAACAAGAGAAATGTCAAGTAATATGACGGATTTTTTTCCCGATTTGACCCCAGCTGCGGATGGGGTTGAGCATCTGGCTTTGGTGTTGACATTCCATGCATCCCGCAGAACCAGTGTTAGAACTCTCACGATAAGTGGGATGGTCGGTTCCGTCCGCTCCTCTCGTCTCTTCACCTGCGACCCTGTCTGCCCGCAGGACGGACGCCCTGTCTGCCCAATGCCTCTGCCGCACCCGCTTCTCCTGCTGGTTTCACGTATGGGCCATCATCTCCGGCATTTTCCTTTTGGTACGACATCCTCTTCTGTTTGTTTGCGTGGCAGGCGTTGTGGCCGGAGAGTCGTCGAAGCTCTGTGAGCGCCATGGACATGGGCGCCCGGACAGTGCTGGGACGAGTCTGCGGCACTTAAGCCTCAGGTGTGCATGGAGGCCACGCGATGTGAGGTGTTAACTTCGAACACGCCACCCCCTTGAGCTGCCCTCGGCCTCGTAAATACGGCTATTTAATTTGGCGTCCTAGCTGCGGCTCCAAGTCTGTGCTCGCTTGTCACGCCTCGGGTGCCTGCATTATGCACGTAATTGTAGAAATATTTGTGGAAAACCCCAGTGTCGCGGTGACGTATAATTCTGTTTTCTTTCCAGATTTTCGCCACTCGCTGGATTTGCAGCAATGCATGGAGCGCTATCCGATGGTGCTGTCGCCTACCGGCGTACTGCAGACTCTCCAGCACCATGAAGGCCGTGCATTATGTGAACTATGGCATGGACAAGAAATCGTGGGTGAGGCGCACGCGAGAATGCATCTTCAGAACATCGCATGAACAAAGCACGCCTTTTGGTATTTACGATTTCGTCGGCATTACAGCTTGTGGCGTACATTGCATAATCTCGAAACTTGCTAGCCACGCGTTGGACGCAACTACCAGTGACCACCGAGTCCCAAAACGAACATGGTTCGCCCGTAATCCAGCGCTGCTAGGTACGAGGAAGGAGTTCCAAAATGTCTCTGTTGTTTTGCCGTGGTAGCATCGAGAGGTCAGTTAGCACGGGGCCAAAAAGTCTTCTCGGACATTGTGCCGATTTCCATTCCTATCCGGCTATTACGCCCCCTGAGCGAGCCCGCTGGTTGCCATTCGCCGCCGCCGTGTTCTGCTGCCCTCCTAATGCCGCTGGTGCTGCCCTCCTGCGGCAGGACTCGCGGTCGGCCTGCTCGGAGCAGATCAAGTCGACCATAGAGCTGAGCCTGAGTCAGCTGTTCAGCCGGTGTGACGTCTCGCTGCTGATGGTGGGCAGTCTGAGCTCTCGGCTGGGCAAGTCGCTGTGCGCCCGTCCGGAGGCGGAGGACTCGCTGCAGGAGTACCGGCTGACGCGGCCGGTGCTCGGCACAGACGCCGATTTCATGGTGGTGCTGCAGGTGAGGGCAGGAGCACCGGCGCGCCAGTGGCCGCACACGGCCTGAGGTACAGCCTGGTACCTAGGGGTGAAACCACCGCCGCGCTCTAATGAGGAGACACACCACCCTGAGGTGTGTTGTGTCTCACCCCTGTGACCTGAGACGTAGTGTGTTTTACCCATGTGACCTGAGCTATGGTGTATCTCGCCATTGTGACCTGACTTGTGTTGTGTCTCACCCCTGTAACCTGAGTTGTGGTGTGTCTTACCCTTGCAACCTGAGGTGTGGTGTGTCTTACCCTTGTGACCTGTGTTGTGATATGTCTCACCCATGTGACCTGAGGTGTGTTGTGTCTTACCCTTGTGACCTGAGGTGTGGTGTGTCTTACCCTTGTGACCTGTGTTGTGATATGTCTCACCCATGTGACCTGAGGTGTGGTGTGTCTTACCTTTGTGACCTGAGGTGTGGTGTGTCTCACCCCTGAGACCTGAGGTGTGTTGCGTCTCACCCATGTGACCTGAGGTGTAGTGTGTCTTACCCATGGGACCTAGGCTATCGCGTATCACGCCCTTTTGACCTGACTTGTGGTGTGTCTTATCCCGTAACCTGAGTTGTGGTGTGTCTTACCCTTGTGATCTGAGGTGTGGTGTGTCTTACTCCTGTGACCTGATGTGTGGTATGTCCACCTCCTCGGACCTGAGTTGTAGCATATGTTCTGACCATGGTCGCAGGTGGTGTGACCTCACATCTGTGGCCTGTCATTAAATGTAACGTCACGGACCTGTAACCTGCGACCTCTCCCTAAATTTGTGACATGTGGGACCAGTGGCCACGCGTTCCGAGGTGCGTCCTCCGGACCACTGACGGTCCCCAGGTGTGTCTTTGGTGATCTCCGACCCGTCTCCAGGTGTGTCCTCTGTGACCTGTGACCGGTCCCCAGGTGTGACCCCTGTGACCTGTGACTCATCCCCAGGTGCCCGTGGCGCCGGCCGACGCCGGCGGTCGCCAGCTCTCCTGGCATGACTTGGAGGGCGTCTCGCCGTACCACACCATCTCGTTCAGCGGGTTCCCACAGCCTCATCCGGCCCCCTTCATGCCCGCGGCACGGACCTGCGGCGGCGCGTCAGCCCGCGGGGCCACGCCTCGCGATCCGCCGGGGCTGGAGGTGATGGAGCGCGCCGCCGGCCCAAGGCGCGCCGACCCCCGGCTGCTCTCTCGCCAGTGCTCGATCGACTACACGCTGCCCGAGCTGGATGAGGACGAGCCGCCGCCGCTGGCCGAGCCCCGGGAGGCGGGCGAGCAGTGTGAGATGCTGGTGCGGCCGCCGCCAGAGGGCGCCATCGAGCCACAGGCCATACAAAGGTCGGCCAGCTGCAGCACGGTGAGAGAGCCAGGCGGCCTGCGCGGCCGGCGGCATTGGTGGTCAGCGTGCCTTGGCTTGGGCGGAGGGCACAGGTTGAGGTAGCATGTGGGTAGCAGGTGGGAGGGTACAGGTTAAGGTAGCATGTGGGTAGTAGGTGGGAGGGCACAGGTTGAGGTAGCATGTGGGTAGTAGGTGGAAGGGCACAGGTTGAGGCAGCACGTGGGTGGTAGGATGGAGAGCACAGGTTGAGGTAGTAGGCGGGTGGTAGGTGGGAGGACACAGGTTGAGGTAGTAGGTGGGTGGTTGGCGGGAGGGTGCAGAATGCTGTATGGCAGGCTAGGCACTTATCACATGAACTCTGACTAAAATGCTTACCGTCTTAATGTTTGTTCGTTGTGAGCTGTTCTTTTTTTTCCAGAAAAATGGTTACGTCACGGTTTTTTATTGTTTTGTTTTTTACTGTCAACCTATCTCACCGCATGAGTGACCGAGTGAAGGCTTTTAATGGGCCTCCCCAAGGTCCTTCTTGGGCAGTCCCTGAACCATCCCCAGACCACCGTCGTCGGGCCGTCCGTGGGCTGTCCCTGGACCACCATACGCATGTACAAGAGTTCTCTGGCGCCGAGAAGTCAAGGTCCACTGCCGGTGCGGTCTGTCTGGACTGTCCAGGTCCGCTGCCGTTGCGATCTGTCTGGACCGTCCCCTCCACTGCCGGTGCGGTCGGTCTGGACTGTCCCGTCCACTGTCGGTGCTGCTGTCGGCAGGTCCGGCTGCGGCGGCAGCTGACAACGCTGGAGGTGACCAACAGCGCCGCCACGCCGCCGGGCTTCGCTCGCGTGCAGCTGCTGCTGGAGCGGGTGCTGCCCGAGGACCGACGTTGGTGGCAGGAGCGGCTCAGCGAGACGAGCGGCGACGGCGCCGTCTACCTCTCCAGGTGGGCAGCCACGGCCCAGCCATCGATTTGGGGAGGCTGAGCGGTGACTCAAGCGAATGGCCAAAAAATGGAACAGGGATGGTCAAGGAACGGGGATGGCCAAATGATAGTCAATGAATGTTCGAGGAATGATCCAGGAATCGTCACGGAAAGGCAATACATGGTCGAGAATGGTTAAGGAAATGTCGAAGAACAGTGTAGGAATGCTCAAGGAATGGTCCAGGGATTGGCCGGAATTGATCCAGGGATGGGGCAAGGAGGGTGTTCGGGTGGGTCCGGAGGATCTGGGGAGGGATAAGGGACGGGACGCTAAATTGCCTTAGTAATCGGCGCGCCCTAAAACCCCAATCAACAACAAAGCATGGACGGTTTGTGGGCGGTCCAGGCAGGGTCCGGTGGCTGCTGATCTAGGGACGGTTAGGAGACAACCTAGGTAGGGACAGCCGGGAAGGAGTTGGCGCCGGCGCCAGATGTGAGAATCAACTCCAGATGGCGCTCCACCCCGGGTGTCAGCCATGAGGAACGAGCCGACCTCACCCGCCTGTCAGAGCTGACCCCGCCGGCCTGTCAGAGCTGACCCCAACGGCCTGTCAGGGCTCACCCCGCCGGCCTGTCAGAGCTGACCCCAACGGCCTGTCAGAGCTGACCCTGCCGGCCTGTCAGAGCTGACCCCGCCGGCCTGTCAGAGCTGACCTCTAGCCGTTTCAGCCTGAAGGCACGCCGCCTGATGGAGGAGATGTTCGGCTCGCTACAGCTCGCCATAGAACAGGACCGCAGCGACATGTCCATCGTGGACAGCTGTCTGGCGGACTACCGAGGCGTGCCCAGGTACGCGGACGACTGCTGGCCGAATGGTTAGCGCCGCCGGCTCCCACCCGACGGTCTGGGTTCAGGCTCTGGTTATGCCCACTGCACTAGCTGGACTTTATCTACCGGGCTTGATTTGAACCTGTCCCTTGTCATGACGCATCGTTCTGTCCCGCTGTTCCCAGCGGCTCATCAGTTTCCTGCCATGGTGAGCCAAAGACCTCCTTCCTATGCCGTCTGTAGTAAAAACTGTCTTGGGCCGTGCTACGTGATGTCGATAGTGTATCTCCTGTTTGACACGTAGACAGTGACCAACAACCTTATTTCAACCACCATTAAAGCACGTAACCCATCCACATACATGTTTTGTTGACCAACGCTTGCTCCCATCCCCTACATTATACTTCTGCCGTCAAAGACGAGAACTACGCAATGAAACGGTCGTATGGTTGCGCTTTCATTCAGCTACTTAAGCCATGGCCTAGCATTGTCTGGCCGCTTCACAGTTGGGCGGTGCCAAAGAGTCGGATTTCTTCACCTGATGGTGTGGACAACGCTAATGGGAATTGTACCATGAAAATAAACCCCATAACACCTGGCCTTATTCCCGTACGGCGGAGGACGCTCGACGAAAATGCATCGTCGTAAACGCAACGACCCTTTGACCTTGAACGCGCCGAGTCCGGGCGCCCCAGCGCCGCCAGCGGGTAGTGCTAACCCCGGGCCTGGCGTTACAGCTACGAGAAAGAGGTGCGGGCACGAGGTCCTGCCATCATGCTGAAGCTGACCCAGCGCGATGACCGTGCGTTCGCCCGGCTGACCTGTCTCCAGAACAGCTGCTGCTACTGGCTGTGCCTCTGCTTCGTCGTCGTCATGCTCATCCCGTTCTCACTCTGGATCTTCCTCACGGGAGGATCTTGGCCGGTAAGATGCGGTTTTTAGAAAGTTGTTGCCGCTGTGCGTTGGCGCGGGACGAGCTGATCGGTTACGTGCCTAATTGGGTACCTTTTGTTTTTTAGTATCAAGCCAAGTGTTTCGTTCTTGACACATTTAGGTACATATACACGGGTAATGGCATGGTGTTTTGCCATATGACAAGCCTTGTGCCTGCATCTCCATGAACTTCGCGATGCGATGCCGATGGTAGCAGACGGTAGCAGGTGGTAGCATATGGCACATGGAAACAGGGCGGGACGAGCTTCGCCCGCCGTCACCGAAGACGTTAGTTCCGTCTCCGGCCGCCAGGTGCGCAAGTGTATCGGCGGTGCCTGCTGCTCCATCTACTACTGCGTGACGCTGCTGCTGCCGATGGTGCTGGTGCTACCGGTCACGATGCTGGTGCTGATGCTGTCTGGGCCAGGCCAGCCGTCGGACAACGTGTACGTGGTCGCCATGATCGCCTACCTGGTCGTATCGGCCTGCTTCGCGTCCGTCTTCGTGTGCGTGTCGCAGTGCTTCTTCAAGCTGCCCACCATCTTCTACGGCGACTTTGTGACGGCACTCGTCTGTCCTGTCTGGCCCATACAAGCACGCGAGTTCAAAACCAGGTCAGTGGACGCACATGGGTCACAGCGAGGCCAGCAGATTCGGAGATGTCGGTGCAGGGTTATTAGATGTGGGGAAGTTGGTGCAGGGGTATCAGATGCGGAGATGTCGGTGCAGGGGTATTAGATGTGGGGATGTTGGTGCAGGGGTATCAGATGTGGGGATGTTGGTGCAGGGGTACCAGATGTGGGGTTGTTGGTGCAGGGTATAGAAACGGCCCGGCAAGTATCCGACTCTTTGGCACTGTTTTCCTCCCAGGAAGAATAAGCTAGACTCCTTTAAAAACGAGTCTGCCTGCATCGGCGCAGAGATCATGCTTAACTGCCACAAAAAGCGAATGAGCCTAGGTTCAGTCGGCCTCCTGCCGCCTCAGGCGGAGGGGCGTAATTGTATTGCTGGATGCTCTGGGCGGTCTGGGTAGTCTGGGTAGTTTGGATAGTCTGGATGGTCTAGATAGTCTGGGCCCTCATGCGGTGATGTCGCTGGACGGTGATAAGTCGGATCATGGAGCATGCAGTGTGGGATGTGCAAACTCGTGGGGTGGGAGAGGGCGAGGGACGCTGCGGACCTCACCAGACCAGGGCGAGGGACGCTGCAGACCTCACCAGAACACGGCGAGGGACGCCGCCTCAGGCTGTTCACACGGTCGCGCTGACCGGCCTCCGCGCGCCCCCAGGACACGTCTGTGGCCGTCGCGCAACGTGGTGGACACGGTGGTGCGATGCGGCTGCCACCTGGTGCCCAAGTCTGCCATCACGTGCGCGTGTGTGGACGTGCGCGGGGAGGCGCCCTGCCAGGAGGCCCACCTGCTCTGGCGCTACTCCTTCTCACAGGTGAGAGCAGACGGCGGGTGCTGGTGGTGCCACTTGAGAGTGTCCCTGGGATGCTGCCCCCCCCCCCCCCCCACCCCCTCGCTCCGTGCTGCCATGCTGCCGACGCTCGTTCCGTGCTGTGGCGTTGTGTCTTCCCCTTCTCCGTTCCCAAGTGTCTATGAAAGCGTCAAGTGTTGGGCGCTGTGAGCAAATGCTCTGAAACTCTGCCCTGGCTGCTGCAGCGTAAACTGCAGTTGACTGATCAATGTGACGGGGTAACATATCATCAACTCAACCAGTCAATCAAACAAAAAAACAGTGTGATAGGTGGGACAATGTGAGAGACTCAACAACGTTATGGCTCAAAATGGTGAGGAACTCAACAATGTGAGTGAGGAGCTCAACATGTGAGGGCTCAAAAATGTGGGGGCCTCAACGCTGTGATAGACTCAGCAATGTGAGGGATTCAACAATGTGAGGGCTCAACAATGTGAGACACTATAATGTGAGACACTCAACAATGTGAGGGTCTCGCGGAGAACACGCAACAGATGAATAATTAGAGCTGTTGGCGCCAGGCGGAGGTCACCCTCAGCAAAAACATACCGGAGCACTACCGGCGGGCTTACCTGACGCTCAAGTGGCTTGTCAAGAAGTACATCATGCAGGCCGACTGCCCGACGACTGTCAACAACAGCAACTTCCGCTCCTACTACCTTAAGGTCGGCACAGCCGATGCGTCGTCGCTGGGGGCCCGAATATGTTGGCAGGGAGCTCGTTCAGAGGGCGCTGGTCGATGACTGAGTATTGCCACTGTGTCGCTGAAACTCGAGGGGAATGGCGGAAAGCTTCTCAATTTTAATTCAACTCTGCATTGGCGCTTAGCGTGTGCCGTTCAGATCCTCCTGCTGACCATTCCGACGTTGCACCGGCCCCAGACGGTGCTGTACTGGGAGCTGGATCAGGCCGGGGTGCTGGAGTGTACTGACGGCGTGGAGGAGGTGTTGCTGCATCGGCTGGCACTGCGGCTGCAGCGCTACATTCGGCAGCGCTACCTGTCGCACTTCTTCATCCCTGAGGTCAACTTGCTGCTCGAGCTGACAGACGTCGAGTTTGACAGGATCGACCGCCTGCTGAACCAGGTGAGCCCACTGCAGCAGGCGGGGTGGCGGCCCAGGTAGGAGGTAGGGTGCTGGACCCGGGTGAGGTGTGAGACCAGGGTGAGGTGAGATGTGAGACCGGGCAGGGTGTTGGGCCAGGTCACATATCAGACAAGGTATGGTGGTGATATGGTGGCTGCGCGTGATCAGTTGAGCGCGCTCAATAAAGTGAGCGTCTCCTTCTGGCTTAGCAATTACACCACAATATGCCCTGTACAGAGATCGAGTACAATCATGTTAAAACGTACTTGTATGCTACTAGACCAGGACTCCTAGACTACTCATACTCGTTTCGATACAGACATGCGGCGGAAATGTTACATCTATCTTTCCATTCTCCTGTTTATTCTACGAGGAATTGGTTTGTTATTACTCTACCATCTACACGCACAACGTTCCTCGGGAATGCACTTAACAGCTCATTCGTGAATACGTCTGTGGGCCGTGAACAGGACACGTGAATACGTCTGTGGGCCGTGAACAGGACACGTGAATAAGTCTGTGAGCCGTGAACAGGACACGTGTTTACGTCTGTGGGCCGTGAACAGGACACGTGAATACGTCTGTGGGCCGTGAACAGGACACGTGTTTACGTGTGTGGGCCGTGAACAGGACACGTGAATACGTCTTTGAGCCGTGAACAGGACACGTGAATACGTCTGTGAGCCGCGAACAGGACACGTGAATATGTCTTTGAGCCGCGAACAGGACACGTGAATATGTCTGTGAGCCGCGAACAGGACACGTGAATATGTCTTTGAGCCATGCACAGGACACCGGACGGATCCGTCGAACAGCATCACACAACACACACTGCTGCCTTCGGCAGGAAACACTACAATACAGCTGATTTGCTCACAATCCCGATCTCGCGGTCACAGTTCAGGCGTGGCATTCCTGTCATTACCTGTACACGTATCATCTACATCTTTGTCTGCTGTATCCGCGCGTGGCGGTGCTTAGCGTCAGTTTTCGGCGGTCGCCGGGCTGATGTTGGTGCTGGTGCTGGTGCTGGTTCTGGTGCTGGTGATGCTGCGCTAAGCTGACGACGGAGCTGGCGCGCGCATGAGGACACTGAGAACGTCTGAGGACACTTGGCCGGTCCTCGCTCAGGTGCTGGAGAACCCGGCGCGGCTGATCAAGAGGCGAGAGCTGACGGTCACTTTCTACGCCATCGCGCTGTGCGAGAGCCTCTTCTGCACGCCGGGTCGGGACTACCGGAGCGAGCTCTGCTTCAACTACGCCTCCCGACTGCACCAAGTGTGGTGAGCTCGTCCAGCAGCGCTGTCTAACTGCACGGCACCTGGCGAGCTCGTCTGGCAACGCTGTCTGGCTGCGCTGCCCCTGGTGAGCTCGTCTGGCAGCGCTGTCTGACTGCACGGCACCTGGCGAGCTCGTCTGGCAATACCGGCGGACAGCACCACGTCTGACCACGTCATCTGTCGCGGATCGGCAGACTGCATCCGTTGAAGTCGTCTGGCAACACCGGCATCTGCGACGCATCATGGTCGCTCAGCTGACCTGCCCGCTCCAGACGTGTGATCCACCGCAGACCGCGCGAGCTGGCCGTGATCTCTGGCATCTGGACGACATTCTGGCCTGACCTGCCCGCTCCAGCCGCGTGATCCACCGCAGACCGCGCGAGCTGGCCGTGATCTCTGGCATCTGGACGACATTCTGGCCTGACCTGCCCGCTCCAGCCGCGTGATCCACCGCAGACCGCGCGAGCTGGCCGTGATCTCTGGCATCTGGACGACATTCTGGCCTGACGTTTGTCCAGTGTGCTGATGGTTCCTTCCATTAAGATTAGTTGCAGCTTTTGTGTGGCCCAGATTTAGTGTAAATGCGGACGGCATTTTGAGCTGGTAGTACAAAACAGGAGCTTTCTGACAAAACGTCTTCGGAAACAGTAGCCGATATACGTTATAACGTGTATCATTGATGCTGTAACCACAGTGCACAACGCAGAATTTGACATTGTAAGCCCAGTGCACAACGCTGGACCTAGCGCGAGTCCACCATCCCAGCTCTCCTAGCCGTGTATCTGTCAAAACACGATCAAGCTGTTGTGCAATGAGAAGGCATCAGTGTCATGTGAAGCCTGTTTGACTCTCGCCTGGGTGTTCTGCACTCGCATTCGGTCGCCATGTGCGCGGCTGGTGCACGGCCGGTCTGAGCTATTAGCTTGGTGTTGTCAGCACCGAAGTGACCCGGCGTGGGGGCAGTGGTGCACCAGGCTGCGCGGCACGCGGGTGGTTTTATTGGTTTATTCTGGTCATGTTCTTGCGATTATGTGCAAGTTAGCTTAGGTGAACGGTGTTCATCCGTGTCCCGTAGTCGTCTGCCTCCGCTGTGGCGCATACAGCGGCATGCTGACTGTGTGTCATTTGATGTGACATCCTCAAAGTGTTGCTGACTTGGTGCCCCGATGTTTTTCCTGTGGCAATGTCGTGGTCTATAGCACTGCCGCGAGCCTACTCGCACGCAGGGCAGTGCTTTAAACATGCCCGATTACACGGTATGCATAGATGCTTCCCCATGAGATGATATTACATTGCCAAAGTTCTGCTTAGGTTTGGGTGTGCTTTAGGCGTTATTTTAGGTAGCTAGTTGGTCTGTGTGTGGTGTGTGGGTTCGTGCGTTCCATGATATTGAGACCATCATACATTTTGCACTACCAGATATGACAGCGTTTTGTCGCGATGCAGATGGAGAGATGAACACCTGACTGAGTATCTTAGTCAGTGTCCTCAATGGAGAGATGAACACGTGGCTGGGTATCTTAGGCAGCGTCCTCAGTGTTGAGTGTTGGCTGGGGGCATATAGCGGCTGGGACGGCAGCGGCAGCAGCAGCAGCAGCAGCAGGTGGTAGCGGTCTCCCGACAGTATGGGCTGACTGGTGTAAGCATATTGACGGAGATATATTTCTTCTAGTGCTCATGGAGCATTAAAAGGCAATCCAGTAAGGCATGTCGCCTATGATAGCCAAGTTTGATAAGCACGCTTACGCGCCAGCAGTTGCCGTGTGGCCATTTTCATCCACGCGGTCCACACAGCTCGGTGGTCTAGCCTCGACTCCCATATTTACGCGCCATCTGTCCGCGTTGCACAGCTAGCCAGAGGCGACGAATCGGAAGCTGTGACATGTGATGTCACCGCTGACGTCACAGATCACCAGTCATACAGCACTTCCATCACAGTCTCTACGTCGCAAGAGGGACATTGACGGAGCAGGACAAAGCACGCTAAAGTGCCTGCCAAGCTGGCCGTCCACAGCCTATCATCACAATATTCGACTTCACCGAACGACACTAAGACACCGGCATCATAAGCCTCAGGCGCTGCCGACGCCGGGCGCGGGCTCGGATCAGGACCGAGCGCGGCAGATTGGACGCGTTCGGGCTCAAATTCGGGTTCGGATTCTCCAGGACCCGGCGCTGTTCCAGCTCTGACACGGGAGCGGCAGGTGCTACCACAGGCCCGCCGCCGATGGGACTTGGGGCCCAGTACGTCATCTCAGTGCAGCTCGCGACGCCCCAGCAGCCATAGCGCGTCCGACTGTGGTCCGTGTGATGGGCACACAAGCCCATTAAACAGCGTAACTGTCACCTTGACACTCATCCCTTCCAACACTCTAGTATGTAGTCAGTTCCATCCATCGACCCGCTAGCCGCAGACGTGACCTACATTGCATCACCGGGCTCTACAAACCTCTACTGAGTCCCCTGGTCCGCAGACATGACTCATACCGCATCACCGGCCCTGCAAACCTATTCTCCGGCTTTACAAACCTCTATTGGGTTCTCTGGTCCGCAGACGTGACGCACACTGCATCACCGGGTTCTATAAACCTCTGCTGAGTCGCCTGGCCCGCAGACGTGGTCCACACTGCGTCACCGACTCTACACACCTCTACTGAGTCTCCCGGTCCTCAAACGTGACCCACACCGTATCACCGGCCCTACAAACCTCCACTGAGTCCCCTGGTCACCATGCCGTTTTCGAGACCATTGCCCCCCTTTCTATGGCATGGACCATGCTCGCTCTGCGTAAGTCCAGACGGTTATGCAGCGGCGACGAATGGAAAGCTCAGCCGGTGACCGTGCATTGGTGGCGCGAGAGGGGGGGGGGGGGGCGTGTCCCGACACTGGAACAGCAGCTGGACCACCTTCGCCGCTACCCAGCCGTGCGAGCCACCACACTGCTGCTGAAATGATTGCACACAACACTCAGCCAGGCCATTGTCTATGCACACAACACTCAGCCAGGCCATTGTCTATGCACATAACACTCAGCCAGGTCATTGTCTATGCACATAACACTCAGCCAGGTCATTGTCTATGCACACAGCACTCAGCCAAGCCATTGCCTATACACATAGCACTCACCCAAGCCATTACCTTTCGAGGAAAGCGGAGGTGGCTTTCCATGCACGACACTTTTCGAATGCAGGATTTATCAAATACGTCGCACTGTTAGAGCACAAAACACGCGCCAAAGCCCATGCCGCGAAGGGCGTCCGGAGGTCATCAGGCGGGACCTCCATGGGGACGTCTTAGTAACGAGCATGCCAACCCATTTCCAGTCAGCATCATCCATGTCATTAATGACATATGCCCCTCCATGGGATCACAGTAATCAGTGTCCATGCGGTCATATGGGCTGGCTGACTCATTTGACGCGCAGTGGTCTGTGTATTTATCCAAAGTTTTGTTTGGTTTCTGCGAAGCATCGAGCGATTATACAGATATATATATATATATATATATATATATATATATATATATATATATATATACCTTGTCTCTTTTCTTACTTTAAACGGGTAGGTAACGTTGTTCAAAACATTCAGAGTTCCATGTGTATTTTTGTTGCTGTGTATGCTCAAAGTAAACAACTGATGAGATCAGCGTAGTCCAGAAATGTTTTGTGTAGGTGATATGCTGCTTTCGCCTCCGCGAATAACAATATTTCAGCGGACCGTTTTCGTCAGTCATCAAAATGCAGCAGTCAGCACTTTTCCATGTTCGATAGCGGATATAGTGTACTTCATTTAGTCAGATCGTGAAAGCTGGGAAGCTCTTCTCATGCTCAGATCCTCCACGTCAAACGTTCTAATGAACGAACTCAAGGACCATACAACCGCCCTCCAAAATAAATTGCTCAATCTGTCACTAAGGTAGCAAAGTAACATGCTGCCTTTGTCTCAAGCGCAGTTTCTCCTCCCTAGAGAACGTTCATAATTTGTGGTTAAAGCCTAGAGTTCTTATGTTGGTTCTGTTGTCGTTACTCACAATAATTTTAGTGTCATCACGTAGCATCTTAGATCTACCGTACCTTGGCCACCAGATGAGTTTGGTAAAGTCAATGTACTTCGACGTGCTCGAGCTCGTTTTCCCGCTCCACATACACGTAAACAAATATCCTCAAACGGGTGATCACTGTGGCCGGCGGGCGGTGGAGTAAGGTTAAGACATATGTCAATTTGGACAGAACTGTTAACTTAATCACCGTTGCCTTACCTGTTAGGGTGGGTCAAGGAGTTATTTTGCCGTTATGACGACAGTTTTTTTTTCTCTAAACTTTCAATGCTTGGCCCGCAATTTAATGGCGTAGACTTGCACCACATTCTTAACACATTACAAATATTATCATATTTTTAGCACTATTTATTAGAGTCGGGCTAGAAAGTAAAATGTTTTTTTTCTGGTCAGTCAAGCGATACTAAGTATCATTGTTAAAGCCTTGCAGATAGTCTATCTCATGTTACACGACCAAGAAATACAAGGCATAAACTATTTGCGTCATGTGGTGTCGGTCAAGTCGTTACGATGTACAGTACCTGGAAAAGTGATCGTTTTCGCTTTAAGCTATTTATCATGCGGTTAGCCATCTCCGAAACGGTTTTCGCCCAGCGATTTCGCTGCACATACCAGCGGCCGCCGCTCCGGACCAGCGTGGCTGGTGAGACGATCGGCGGCGGATCGGCCGGCTGGCGGCAGCAGTCGGCAGCCAAACCAGCCATAGCTGCGAACATGCCGGCTGGCGGCAGCAGTCGGCAGCCAAACCAGCCATAGCGGCGGATCGGCCGGCTGGCGGCAGCAGTCGGCAGCCAAACCAGCCGTAGCGGCGGATCGGCCGGCTGGCGGCAGCAGTCGGCAGCCAAACCAGCCATAGCGGCGGATCGGCCGGCTGGCGGCAGCAGTCGGCAGCCAAACCAGCCGTAGCTGCGAACATGCCGGCTGGCGGCAGCAGTCGGCAGCCAAGCCAGCCAGCCGGGCCGTGGAGGTTAGAGCTTTTGGTAAAAAGGCACGTGCGCCATTCGAGGCGCGGATTTGAGATGCCTACATCTTCAGACCGTTAATCATTGGGGATGCCTACATCTTCAGTCCGTTAGTCATTTCAACACCCTTGCACTGTTTGCAGACGGTCAGTGTATCACATAGGCCTTAGCCGCCCATTTGCAATCGAGCGCAACTGCAAGGTGTGGTCAAAGCTCGTTTACGCGATCCTTTGTCCTATGAGATGATTATGAGATTTAACGGAAAAGCCTGAAATGCAAATAAAAACAGCCGAAAGGACCAGCATAAAGGAACTGTTTGCTACTTCAGGATGGAGTTATAATTGTTATGCCTTCTGATGGCTATTTTTCAGAACCTACTTACTTTTGACAGCGCAGTGAGATCCTCCCCAACCAATGCCCTCGCCAATGCACTGTCTGGTAGTCAGTCATGAAATGTGCACAGAACTTGAAAAATTTGCTTTGTTTTGAGAACTTAAGATGGGGTAAATTGGTTGAATGACACTGGTAAAGGCGAATAATGCATGTTCCACTTCACACTCAGACGTGAGACCAATTTTGGGAATCTGCATCAGTCACTAGTCACCATGGTCACACAATTAGCCAGTCGGCTAGTCACCTGGTCGCCAGTCGGCTAGTCACCTAGTCGCCAGTCGGCTAGTCACCTGGTCGCCAGCCGGCCAGTTACCTAGTCGCCAAGCGGCTAGCCGCCGATCCCTGGTCACCCAGTCGCCAAAAAACCGCCGGAGTCGCCCAAAAACCGGCTAGCGGCAACCAATTCCGGGACCAAGGGCTGTGCTTGATGTTGATGACGTTTCATCATCACTTGATGCTGGTGGCAGCCAATCCCAGTACCCATGCTTGTCCTAGTTTGTCACATGCCTGAGAGACATGGTCTGGCGATGGCATGATTCACCAGACTCTCGAGAAAATGAGTCGCTCCATGCATGTACATGTACCTCGCTCTACGTACTATGTCCGTTTTCTCTACGTACCTGGTAAGGGCTTTGGGTGGATTTGGTGCATTTGGTGGTGAGCAAATCACTTGAGCCGGGCTAAGGACTCCTTAGGTGTTTCCGTTCTTATTGAACTTCAGAGGCCCATTGATTCCTGGCCCCTGGCTACCTGTCAGATCCCAGAGTCCCCTGCATGCGTACAGGAAGTTATCGGTTCTAGAGATCCCAGTTTATGGGCTGGGGCCTTTCGGTCACACATTTGAAGTCAATATTTACGTGCACAAGTGTGTATATTTTGTTCCAATTTTTGGGTCCCTCCTCAAGCGTGGGGCCTTTTTCCACCTTCAGCGCGCGCTCTCTGAGTCTGCGATGACCTTTACCAGATCTCGTTAGGGCTATTCCCGAGTCCGCAAGGGGCCTTTTCTGAACAGGAAGAGGCCATTTCCACGTATTAAATTGACATGCGCTTTTCTGTCGTGAAATGGTCCGATTCTACATACGTGACCACAATGAACAACAGCCGATGCGATTGACCCACTGGCTGAAGATGAATGCTCAATCTTACCTTTACTAGAATGGGCATCAAACGCCTACAACCCTTGCGTTTGAGTCTCCCGGCGTCATGCTGGAGAGCCCACTCTGTCAACCGTGGCACGCCATGAGCGTCAGCGATCTCATTGGGCCCTTCTTCCTCCTGTGTGCAGGCGCCTCCACGGCCGCAATCAGCGGCGAGCCGGCCGTCACCGTGCGGGGGCGGCTACGGAGCGCGAAATTTGCTGGCGACTGTAGTATCGAGAGCTTTGTCACTACTGCCGTGACGTACATCGAGCACAAGGCAATGTCGCCGTAAGCCTGCTCTAGAAACGCGACTGAAAACTGTCGTTAAACATTAGCTTCAATGCCAGTTTATGTTCACGTAAACGGTTCACCTCGGAGGAACGCAATGCGATCCCGCTATCCTGCGATCCTGCTCATTTTGCGTCACTGGATTAAGCGACCAAATCTTTACGAGCTCCTGTCAACGAAAACCTACAACGACAACCAAAAACCTGGGAGGTGCCTTCCGAGGGCCGCAATGGCTTACGGACATTGTAAACATAGGGGATGCCCTCCGAGGGCAGCAATGGCTTACAGACATTGTAAACATAGGGGATGCCCCCCGAGGGCAGCAATGGCTTACAGACATTGTAAACATAGGGGGTGCCCTCGGAGGGCCGCAATGGATTGCAGACATTGTAATCCTAGGAGGTGCCCTCCGAGAGCAGCAATGGTTTACAGACATTGTAAACTCAGGAGGTGCCCTACGAGGGCCGCAATGGCTTACAGGCATTGTAAACCTAGGAGGTGCCCTCCAAAGGCCTCAATGGCTTACAGACATTGCAAGCCTAAGGGGTGCCCTCCGAGGGCCGCAATGGCTTACAGACATTGTAAACCTAGGAGGTGCCGTCCGAGGACTGCAACGGCTTACAGACATTGCAAGCCTAGGGGGTGCCCTCCGAGGGCCGCAATGGCTTACAGACATTGTAAACCTAGGAGGTAACTTCCGAGGACTGCAATGGCTTGCAGACATTGCAAGCCTAGGGGGTGCCCTCCGAGGGCCGCAATGGCTTACAGACATTGTAAACCTAGGGGGTGCCCTCCGAGGGCCGTAATGGCTTACAGGCATTGTAAACCTAGGAGGTGCCCTCCGAGGACTGCATTGCTTACATACATAAAGCAAAACAGACATAACTCACAGACATAACACACATAAGCCATCAGAACCCACCCTCACGCGTCACCGTAAACCATCATAAAGCACCCTCACGCGTCATCGTAAACCATCAGAATCCACCTTATGCGTTATCATAAACCACCATAGACCACCTTCACGCGTCATCGTGAACCATCATAAGCCACCGTCGTGCGTCATCATAAACCATCATAAACCACCTTCACGCTTCATCGTAAACCATCATAAACCACCGTCACGCGCCATCGTAAACCATCATAAACCACCCTCACGCTTCAATTTTTCAGCATTCCATCACCGGGCGTTATGACGTCAAATCAATGGTACAAAATACATGCCTCCCTTGTCTGTTTAGTGCAGACGCCTGTGCTATTTCATGCAACCTTCTCTCTTCTGTGCGGTTGCACGGGAGCGAGACCCGTCTGTTCACGCGGGCGCGGGCAGATCGCGCCGCCGCCCCGCTCTTGGCGTGGCGTCACCGGGCGGAAGCGAAAGTGATGGCGCCGGGTCGCTTCGCTTCGCTGCCGCACTGATGCGTCGCCTCACCGCTTCGCTGCCGGCGTCGCGTGCCGCCGCGCTGCGAAGCGCGCCTGTGGCCTCGGCGCCTCATGTGAGCTGCCAGTGGGAGGGCGCCGGGCACGGGCAGCGGTTGGCGTCTAGTTCGGTCGAGGAGCCGCCAGACGGAAGAAGCATGGTGAGAGGTCGACATCTGCTACAGGCAAGTGCTAGGATGGGCTGTGTGTCACACTGTGACTGTGTGATGCCCCGTGTGCGTGTGCGTGTGTGTGTGTGTGTGTGCGTGTGTGTGATCTACTGAGCGTGAAGTGTCAATGGCCTGGCCGCCGCTACTGATGACCGGCTTAGGCAGCGTTTGGGGTCAGAGTGGGAACGGGATGTCCAGCGGTTAAGGATGGCTTTCTCACGTGCTTTTCATGTATGTGGACCTTGCGGTCAGTGAAAAGCATTGCTTATGGGTAAATTATATGCCTTAACACTTCTCAAAGATGGGCTTACGAATTCCTCGCAGTCGCGAATTAAGAAGACAAATCAGTTACAATCTATAGGCATAACAGTGCAACTTGTAAATCATGAAGGGCCTACCCACACTACTGCTAGGGGTATTCAAAAACGGCCCTTACTTGAACTTAACGCTAAATGGCTTGCACAAGTCGTAAGCAGACTTGGTGTGGCTTCGAAACCAGAAGACCTCTGGGATGGTTCCGAAGATCAGTGACGTGCCCAGCCATGCAGCTTAGTGCCTTTCGGCATCGTCATACGCCTTAATGCCCTCAGAAGCACAGTGAGTAGCATCAGGTGCACACACAGAGGGTGACGTACATGAGAGCTGGCCATCCACATTTTCGTCGTGCGCGGCCTTGAGGACAAGGTCAGAAGTTGGTGACCTGACAAGTTCGGCACCTGCAGCATGCATTCCGGATGTAGAACGGTTGTTTTCTCCGCCTCTGAGGTTTCATGATCATGTTCAAGACGGCTCGGAAAATAAAGTCCTTTCCGCTGGGTATCATCACCGGCTGGGTGACTGTCCACGACTGTCCACGAGACCATCGCGATCACGGTGCCCCACGTGGTCTGATGGTGAGTCTCACCGGCAGCTTGGGTGGACATGCTTCCTTCCTTGAATCTTACATCAGTGAGGACGCCTCTTCAAGCGAGTGTATGAAACCCGTAATGTTGCGCTGTTTCATTGTCATAAGGGGTGCAGTAGAAGTCGTCCATATCAATGTCTTTTCAACCCGTCTTCTGGAGGACATCGGTTCTCTAGACAAGCTACAAATGTGGGGCTTCTAACGCCTTCTTCGACCTCCAGAAACCTCTGGTGCGTTTGCTCGTATTCTGTAGTTGAGTACCTCTTACTTTAGTACTTTCTTGACAAGTGACTGCGGTATGCGACAGCGCTTTGGCAGCAGGGTCTGCGGTGCACCAACTCTACGTCGAGCCGCCTCTGCCGGCCGTCGTCCGGGCGCTTGTGTCATTGTCACCGGCTGTCATTGTCACTGTCACTGGCTCTCATCGTCACTGTCACTGGCTGTCATTGTCTTTGTCACTGGCTCTCATTGGCATTGGCACTGGCTGCCATTGTCACTGTCACTGGCTCTCATTGACATTGTCACTGGTTGTGACATGGTGACAATGTCAGCCTCTCCGGTGTGCCGAGCGTGCCTCTAGTCCCTCTGTTCTTGAGGACATTGGAAATGGTCGCCCGCGCCAATGCACTATGTTGACACTAGCTGGGAACAGCAGCTTTGGAAACGCCAGGACTGCATTGTGCACATGTTTGAATGACATCACGAAACACTCGTTCGTTGAAGAACGCAACTTTTGAAGAAGGAACAGAAGATAAAGACCTGCTAAATGAGAAACTTTTCCTAGACTCATTCGTTGCCGCACGTAATAAAAATGTGATCCTGCAATGCGTACAGTCTACCCTTTAGTGTGCCAAAACTTTCAAAAGCACAGCACTCATCCGCTTCTTTTGCAAATTTAGCGACAAAGTCTCGACCCGCCCTGGGTCATTGATAAAGTCTCGACCCGCGCCAATCCATTGTTTGCGATGTTTCGGTTTGCGCTATATCATTTTTACTGTTAACCTGCGTCAACAGCCTCAGCTGTGATTTTCCTGGCTAATGTGCGGCTTCTGTTTGCCTTCAGTGAACATTTATTGAGCGCAGAATGTATCAAACCATTGTCTATATAAACCTATTCTGAAAACAAAACTCCTGCCATGTCGTTAATGGTAAGCGACTCCAGCTGTCTGGAGACAATTTTTTATTTTTACCCAAACCAGAAGACTTCACCAGATTGCCGTTGTGCCTACAGTCAGCGTAGAAAATGTGAAATATGGTGTTCGCAGAGTATGCGCAAGAGAAGCTTGCCAAAGCATCGCACTTCAACGCAAAGTCTGCTTGAAATGGGTCGTGGGACCCTCCTCAGCGAAAAAACCGCCGCATTTCGTACTGGGAGCGTAATTCACCCGCAGCAGCGGTACATTTGGCGCTGCTGAGAATTCGCTATCTGTAACGTACTAACTGTGGAGTGTGTAATGCACTAATGCTCGCGCATCCACCACGTGTCGCAAAGAATGGGCCAACGGTTTTTATTGTTGCATTTCATGACGTGTTTGTAATAAAAATGCAAAACCCGCAAAGGCCTAGCATAGTTCCGCTAGCCACATGTGATGGAAGCATATTGAACTGAGCCAAAATTGCGAAGTGAGAAGGGCGCGATTGTATAAATGTTTACATCAGATTGGGAGGCACTTTTGCTGCACCCAGGCACCAGCTGGCGCCGTTTTTGGCGCAATTGTTCGAAATGTTTGGAGCGTAGATGCATCAACAAATAACAGCTGAGTTACACCCATGCACACGTGATCCCAACGCACAAATAACCGTCTGCCAAGATATACATAAATATTGAAGTATCTGTCCCGGGAGAAGGAGCCTGGCTCCAGGAGTGACCGACGACCTTCACATTCGTCCAGTATTAGATATAATGCCAGGTAATGCAAAGTGACTAGTGTTGCGCTTGGAAGGCAATAAATAAATGCATGAACGGCTATGAAGAACTTAAAGCCCATTAGCTCATTCATCGAAAGCACAGAGATGCAATGTTCCATACAGCAAAAACTATACATGATTTTCCCAGCTTGAAAGGGGGTTTCAGGTATAGTGTACGCCGGTTGCTACCGGTAGATATGTGCTGAATACGTTCTCTCATGCCTTTCTCTCTCGGCAAATTACGTGCCAACTCGTCTGGTGGCTCTCAGCAGTTCGACCTTCAGACCACCCCTGGAAAGGCAGAAGGATATAACACAGGCTCCGGGTGCCACTCGGGATGGTAACGCAGGCTCCGGGTGCCACTCGGGATGGTAACGCAGGCTCCGGGTGCCACTCGGGATAGTAACGCAGGTTCCGGGCGCCAATCGGGATGGTAACACAGGCTCCGGGTGCCACCTCGAATAGGAATATTCCCGCAAAACAGTTGAAAAACAGATATCATTTTTAGCCTCGATTTTCGTTGAAATCGGGTGTCTTTACACGCTGTGTCCTTTGGGTTAGATACTGGATCTGCGTCACTGCCTGGTGGTGGCTCCATGGTGCTTTAAGGCCTGGGCTGGACAAAGCGAAAGTCCATGATCGAGAGCTCAGAGCCAAGAGGTCTTGGCTGCATGCTGATCGTACAAAAGAAGCACGAACGAAACGCAAACTCATAACTAAAGGGCACAAGTTTTCCTTAAGCCACTCAACACATTGCCAATAGCAAAAATGAAAATTAGTAATTTTATTGCAAACATGCTTCATACTTGTTACCAAATTGGGTTCTGCTGTTCGCTTGTGAAGCTGGTCCGCTAACATAGCGACCGGATGCATGGCGCCCAGCACGCGGACAGTGACTACCGTATTCGCATTTTCAGAATGTGTTTCTGTGATATTTATCAGACAACCAGCACGTGATGTCCTCAAAATGCACCCGTTTGAGGTGATGATTTCCTCATTTTTTGCGGGTCTTCTCGACATCCAAGTTAAACAGAAAAGTTAGTCATTGCAAATAAGCTGCAGAGCGCCCGCCAATGAACTCGGAATCAGTCTGCACGATCAGCGAATCGGTCGCGAATGTCTGGCGCGCTATCACAACCACCTTAAATGACATGGCCCTTGACTCGAGACATGGTGTGTGGAGGCATCGCTCGCTCCAGTGGAGCACATGCCTCTGTGACGTCATAGAGGGACCCGTACCTCTCCAGCTGACGGTTCTGCACACGCTTGGTGAAGGTGGGAGGGAATAGTTACCACTTTGTTAGATAAATGTTTTTCGAGCAGTATGCATGGGAGGCTTTGGATTCGGAGTATACGCTGAACAAAGGTAATTGTGTGTACCCTGAAGCCACCAGTCATGCCGTGCCTTCAGCTCCATGGATAATTTGATCTCCGCCGTTTCGTCAGACGGGCTGCGAAGGGTGTGAGGTGCCGCACATTGCTGCGGCACGTCCGCTCCGGGCCTGGGCGGACCCTCGTTGGTCGGTTGCCAGCTGACCTTTCCGTGTCAGCCGGGCCAAACAACGCGCCTGCTCTGAGACCCGCGCTAAGCACAGCTGCGTATTGACTTCCCAGCATGTTTTCTTCCCAAGATCACGGTGGTGACAATCCACCACTTTGCTTTAGCCAAAGGTTTCGGCAGACGTATTTTCACAGTCAATTTTTCGGGCAAAGTGTATTGATAAATACAACTAGCATTGATCTGCCTATGCTTCGGCATTCCTATGGCTCTGGGATTCTCTTCGCTCTCTTAAAACAGGGGGTGTCTTCGTAAGTTGTTCAGTGCATTGGTGATGGACATTATTCACATAGATAACACAAAAGTAGTAGCCTTATTCCTCGGAGAAAAACCACAAGAATGGATATATAGATGGGTTGATATTTCGGCAACATGCCTTTATCGAAACGATAGTAGAAGTGAATACAAAGCTCACTCCTGTTCAAATATGGCTATAGTTCACTTCTGCTTTTATTTCGATAAAGGCATGCTGCCGAAATATCAATCAATCTATATTTCCATTCTCCTGGTTTTTCTCCGAAGAATCAGGCCACTACCGCTGTTTCATCTAGGGGGGGGGGGGGGGAGTCCTTCGGCATATTAACGATTTTGTTGTCTTTTAGCCTGAGGACAAGCGGAAATTAAGTGCAGCATAGCACCACTGCAAGCAAACAACGCGTGCCCAATATCAGAACATCTACACCAACAAAACCATGAACACAGGCTACTGGTGTCTATCAGAAACAGGTGGTTGATTTTCTAGTCGTACGTAGCACTACTGTGTGACAGTTTCTTAACACATGCCAGTGGTTGGCAGGGTGATTACAAGGCATCTTCGCTTTCTCCAGCTATTACTGATGCAGATATATGCAACTAATTGCAATTTAGACGTCGTAGATGGCAGTGAACGTGACGACACACTCTCGGCGTCCGCTGATATGATCGGGCTATCACTCCAAGGTATTTCGAGGCGTCGCGTTGTGACGAGCTCTGTACGCCACTGCCAGCGGGCTATCGGGCGCTGTCGCGATGAAACGCCCGCAAAACTCATACGCAATGGCTTTCCACCGCAGCGCTGTGCAGACGTCGTAACCGGTACCTGCACGACACAACACTTTTTGTTATCGCTCGTGTTATCGCTCGTGGGGTTATGTTTCGCCAACCCTCTGATGCAGAACGTCTGAAATGACTTCCGCACGGTGGGCGATAGACCGACATGACAACGTGGCGGTGTTTCTTTCTCTTTTGGGTACTTTAAATGCCATGACGGTGGAAAAACGTTGATGATTGCACCTAAACAGTGTTAAGTAATTCCTTTAGCGCTGCTCACAACTATGGATTTAGGCGGCTGGTTTGACTGGTGTGGAAGCTGGAATTTGAATCTGTGATGATTAATCTCGATTTTGTTTTTTTCGCCAACGTTTTGCTTGGTTGTGAGGCTCATTTAGTACAGTGATCCACACGAATGGGGCTGGATCAATACAGTGGCGTTTATATCTCGGGAAAAAAGTGAAAGCAGAGGCCAGCGTTGGGGTGGGCGCTGTCGCCAACTTTTTCAGTCCAAAACAAACTAATCATTAGTGTTTTGGTATCAATGAATTCTCAGGTGGTTTACGTATGTCTCCAAGCTTTCCACCGTCGAAACCTTGCATAAGGTTTGTCACGTTCTCACCATGCCTAGATCTCTCAGGCAGTCGTGGCTGACAGAGGACATAAAATAGGTCATAACACGACATACACATCACCTTTACACGTGCAAGCGAACACATATCAACAAGACTTTTCGGACCGGAAACAGGGTGCGGGAACAATGTTTCAGTTGGCGCGGGGCAAACTCAAAATCCAAAAATGGGCCCCTAGATTGGATGGTGGGCCCCTAAAAGCCGAAACGGCCCTTTGGGACAAGAATGCGCCCTCTCCAGGTCAGAATGGTCCCATAGAGCATAAACGTAGGAACGTTTAAAAACTGTGGTTGCTAGGCTCAGTGTAAACTCCAGGAATTTTTGCTGGGAAGCGAACCCGGTGGCCGGGGAAGGGGGTAGAGATGGAGGACATTGTCAGCTTTTAATGCAAAAAGCACATTTTGGAAATGATTAAATTCCACGATTACTACCCTAGATGTACATCCACAGCTGGTGCATGGTAGTGTTATTCGCCTCATCTACGTCATTTGAGAAATAAGGCTTTCATCAAACTCCCTGATATAATTCGTTCATTTCACCATTGTTTCGCTGAAGACGCGAAATTTCACGAGCGGATGGATATTTTGGGTCGATGAGCAGGCATCTGCCTCCAGAGGGTTGATGCCAAAATACGACCTGGGCACCAGGCTGGTGAGATTTCGAATGCGAATCCATGGCTCACTCCACAGGGCCAGAATTTTTATGCGCCAAGATTTCGCGGGCTGCTTTTCAAAAAATGAGACGTGTCGTAGCATTTTACGCGGAAACAAATTTGAAAGTTTAGAATACGAACTGCCAAAAGCAATGTGAAAAACACCATAAAGCTGGAGTTTCACCTGTAAAATCCAAATAATAAAATTAAGATCCTCCTGTCATACGCCCGTTATCTGAGCCCCGCTTCCGCCCGGCGCCGGTGGCCAATGCCTTGGCCCGGCTGTCCCCAGCATGACTGGCTGCGAACTGATCTCATGACTGCTTTGCTGCTTGTTTATGGACCAGCATCACCAATTGTTGGTGTGTAAAACAGACATTGTACGTCCGCTGCAGAATCTATTTTCGAATTATCTTTCCTTACGCCATGCCACAGCAGAAAAAAAACTTTCGGAAAGCTGCCTGCCGGAATTGGTCTACCAGGCATTCATTTACCCCTCAATGTAGCCGGCCTGATTTGCTTTTGACACAGGCCTGCTGATGGTGTCCCCAAAAAGGAAAAGCGCCGGGTATAGCTCAATCGCTAACGCGCACGCGGTGCTCTTTTCTTTGTCTATATTTTTCCCTTGTGACCAGAACAGAACGGAAACTAGAAGCTACCGCGAGATAAATTCTGTGTGAATTTCAAGCCAATGTATTGAAGAAACAAATACAATGCATGGATTAAATCACCGGCGCTCTCCATTTTGCAATGGTTCAGTGGACATTTTCTAAATCGATACAACTGAGAAGCCCTGCCATATTTTTTGTTCTTTTGACATACACACACACACACACATATATATATATATATATATATATATATATATATATATATATATATATACACGAACGGGGTCTAAAATTTGTGCTGACATGGCTAACCAATTTTGGTCTTGAAATGGTCAACATTCAGTCAGAATTTATTACCGAGAAAAACTATGTATCATGGTTTTTAACATGAGCACTTCCAAATCTTAGCAGCAGCAGCCTCACTGCCTGCGCTTGCGGTCTCCACAGGCACGCGGCGTTCGTCCCGCGGCTGACACTAAGCGGTCACCAACAGGAAGACGAAAATGGTGACGTATCTGAAAGAAGTGCTTTTGAAGGCTTTAGGAAAACAATTTGCATATTGGAAAGAAATTTGGGCGCATATTGGATAGGTGCAATTTTCAGATTGAAAATCAGCACGGACAAGCCTTCAAAACACTGCGAAGTGGTGCTGGAATGTGGTGGTCGATCTAGAACACTTAAGGTAGCATCTCCATTTTCGTGTTGCGGGGATTTATAATTTGGCCAGAGGGCATCTAGCTCTCCACAGTCAATATTGGGTCATCTACTGATCAAAACGGGCCTTTGTAGCCCAAATTGGCCGCAGCAGTCGATAATAGGCACTCTACCGGCCAGAATGAAGGACCCCAATGGCTAGAATAAAAGGAACTTCAGTCCATAATGGGCCCTCTACCTGAGTCGGCCTCTCTGCAGGTCAGGACGGTATCTGACAGACTCATACCGGTTTTTGGTCAGAACAGAGTCATATAGTCATGGTTCTTTGCCAGAACAGAGACTCATACTGGTTTTTGCTCAGAACAGACCCATACTGGATTTTGGTCAGAACAGACTCATACTGATTTTTGGTCAGAACAGACTCATACTGGTTTTTGGTCAGAATGGATCCCGAACAGTTCAGACTAGCCCTCGAAAGCTCAGAATGAATTTTGCATGGCCTACATAATTTATTTATCGTTCAGAATCGGCTCTTAACATACCAGAATGGTTCCCCCACAGGCACTCCAAGTCGGGGGGGGGGAGGGCGCCCCCCCCCCGAGCTTTTAATTTGAGGGCCCCACTGCCCCTCGCCCGTCCCCGCGTCCTTGAACGAAAAACAAGGAGCGCACCGCTCAGTAAAGCAATCAAAACATAGGACCCATCAGTCAACACGACCTCTTCGTTGGCATTCCCTGCCCTAAAATGACACAAATGACATGGTAAATTATGTGAGGAGGTCCTCCAACTTCTGACGTTGTCTCCTCCCGCCGTCCACCGTTTCGCTGTTCCAGCTGTTGGCGTTGCTGACCGTCCTGCAACCGCCGGAAGCCGGCGGTGACACGGTTTTGTCCTCTGACCTTGTCTCCGTGTTGCAGCTGCTGGCGTTGCTGACCGTCCTGCAGCCGCCAGCAACCGGCGGTGATACGGTCTCGCCGGCGGGGCAGGGTCCACCTCCTGGCTACGGCACCCCGAAGCCGTTCACCTCGCACAAGCCACCAACCGTCTTTATCGGACTCGACGAGGGCGAGGTCGCCAGCGGGCAGGTCGTCCATCACGGTGGAGGTGCTGTCAGTGACGGCAGGAGGATCGTCGGCAGCGACGAAGCGAATGCCGTGAGAGATGGCGTGTTCGATCACAACGGAAGCGGTTTCAGTGAGAGCGTAAGGGTCTCAGGACACGGCGGGAGCGGTCTCAGCGAGAGCGTAGGGGTCTCGGGACACGGCGAGAGCGGTCTCAGCGAGAGCGTAAGGATCTCGGGACACGGCGGGAGCGGTCTCAGCGGGAGATTAAAGATCTCGGGACACGGCGGCAGCGGTCTCAGCGAGAGAGTAAGGATCTCGGGACACGGCGGGAGCGGTCTCAGTGAGAGCGTAAGGATCTCAGGACACGGCGGGAGAGACGTCAGCGTTAGAGACGTCGGCGTAGAGCATGAAGGCGTCCGTGTTGGCAGCAGCCATGGAGGATTCGCCACCGGGCACCGCGGCTCGTCAGATTTGCCTCGGGGTCAAGCAGGTCAAGAGGCGGACCTGAGAAGCCACAGGGGTCATCAGATGATGGGAAAAGGTCACGAAAAACACTTCAGAGTTCAGACCGTAGGTCATGGGCCTCGGCTGGTCACCACTGTGACGTCACCCTCCGAGCTGGAGGATGGCACACCGCATCAAAACGTCCCGAAGGAAGAGCACAACTCATACAGCGACGCAGGAACCGATGGCGCCCCACACGTTTCGCGTGACATTCTTACGCACCAACGTAGCCCACGTCCCGGCGTGAGCGTGCATGATCAGCACGGTTCGCGTGTCACGCCCGCGTGGTCTGGCGTGACAGGTCAGCGTGACGAGGGCGCCGGGGCGTCGGTTGCCGGCGCCGGCTTCAAGAGCAGCAGCGACACGTTCAAGCTCCGTCCTTCCGAAGCCCCGTCACCAAGCGCCAAGACACATGACATGCACGAGGACACCGCCCATACCCCTGGGCACGCGAAGACCGCCACTTTATACACTGCCGTCCGCCACGTCCAGCCCTTTCCGCCGACTACGGCCCGCCCAACGCCGTGTGCCGTACCGGCCGCCGCCGACGCCCGGCTACAGCACCGCCGCGGCCTACCCGGGCAGCGTCGGCAGCGCCGGCTACGGCGCCAACTACGGCCGCATACGTGGGCATCGCAGGCCGCGGCGTACCTGTACAGCCGTCTGTGCGGGGAGGCGCCACCGCCGAGGCGCCCCGGTACGGCGGCGCGGCGCGGCGCGGCGCCGCCAGGCCCGGCGCGGTGTCGGCCACACGGGCGTGCGCTACGCCAGCGGCGCGCCGGCGCGCCCCGTCTACAGCAGCGCGGTGTACAACGGCGCCGCACGGGCGGTGTACAGCGGAGCCGCGAACGGGTACAGGGCGCCGGGTCGGCCGACGCCGCAGTACTACGGCGACTACCGCTTGCCCGGGGTCTACAACGCGTTCCCGGGCGCCGCCCTCCGGACGCGCCAACCTCGTCGGGGTCACGTGACCGCGGTCGGGCGCCGCCGTTCCGGCCGTCAGCGACGATCGGCACGCCGTTCGGCTATCGTCTCCCGACGGGGGATCCCAGGCCGAGTACGGCACGCCCAAACCGGCCAGAAGGACCGCACGCCCGCTGAGCTTGTGTCCGCCGGGCGAAGATGCGTCCGCTTCTGCGCTGTTGATCAGCTGGCGCCACGTTGTTGCTTTGGTTACTGCGGTTGTTGCCGTTTGATTGTGTTGTAACTTACCGGAGGATTACTTTGCCAGCGCGGGTGGAGACTTGCGATAGGTTCTGCCATCTACCGGATGTTCACGCAGGTGATATACAATGACATAACGGAAGTGAGGCGTGACGTTGGTGATAACCGCTTCTGTCTTACTTACGCTGGTCTCGACGCTACACATGATGCCCAAAATTGGAAGCCGCCCTTCACTGTCTCTTTCAGGCCTGCGGGAGACCGCCCGTAACGCGTCCGCCATTTGTTTCGTCACTGGCACCCTTCTCGTCGCAGGCATTTCCGTATACCAGACTACCAACTATTCCCATCACCTCCAAAATCGATATGAAATAGGAACCCTTTGATGTTAACAGTATCAAGAGAAAGGTGCAACCCATTCTGCAGCTATGACAAAAAAAGCCACGAGCGGGGAGTACCTCCACCTCCTTCCCTTTTAATGTAAGCGGTTGACAGGTGACAGGACAGTGGTAGGACAGTGGACAGGGATGTGACAGGACAGTGACAGAACAGTGGCAGGACAGTGACAGGACGTGACAGAACGTGACAAGACAGTAACAGGACGTGACAGGACATGACAGAACGTGGCAGGACATGACAGAACGTGAACAAGACAGTGACAGGACGTGACAGGACATGACAGATACGTGGCAGGACTGACGGCGGGACGCGAGACGCTGCTGTGTGCACCGTCCGAAGTCACTTCTCATTGCAGCTTTCGTGTATTCACGGCGTACATCCGCGTCTCATTACCGACACCAGTCCATGTAAAAATGGTATTTGGACGCACACGTATTGACGTCATAAATCCGCTGATAACGCGGAAAGAAGCGCTCACAGCGGGAGAGTCTGAATTACACTCACCCTGAAGCATCTTGTGATCAAATGCATCCTCATCTGACGCGAGCAGTCAGGTAGCTGCTCATAAGACCCAGGAAAGTGCTATGACCTCCACATTCTTATGCAGACAGTTGTCGACCTCGAACATACTGTGACGTGGGTTTTAAACAAAGTTGTCGCTCAAACAATGGTTATAGTGTCAGGTCCGACCACTGTATGTCCCCACAACATAACCAGCGTTCACTTGATAACGTCGTTTGCTGAGTGCCCCCTGGCATATTAACAGTATTCGACTGTCAGCATAAAGCCCTGAACTCTTAATACCGAGAAAAAAGGAGCTCAAGCCACTACTTCCTCATAGCACGCCTAACAAGGTCGACAGTGGTCTGCAAGCATAACATCTGGTGGTATTTTCAGACACTGCTGCCATCATAGTTGTATGCTATATACTAAGCAATAGGAACGTACGCAAGGGCATTGCACTGTAAGCAATGGACCTTACAAACGCTAGCCCCGGCGGCCGGTACAAACGCTGCATCAACTCCGCCAGCTGATGCATTCGTCCTGTCAAACAGACGCATTCGCAGTTCAACACCCCAACCCTGGAATGAGGCCATAAGGATAGTGCCCGCAGCCAACGAAAGCAGCGAACGAACATACCTGTTTTCGCCAGTGCCACAAAATTTGCGCTAATGGCAGATCTTCATAATATCAACGATGCGACTGCAGTAACCCTTATCGATTTTACTTAGCCTCAGAATAGTTAAGTGTGCATTTTGTTTTAAATGGCTGAATAAGCGAATCAACAATGGCAGGCGCCATGTGACCATAGCTGTTCACCTAGCGGGGATGACCACCACTCATTTCACACGGCCACCAGCTGATCAGCTGTCACTTCTCACTTCGCCATCCTGTTGATCATTCCTTTTCCCACACTGATCACTGTTCACACTCCCAGACCGCTCGCGTTGACTTTTCGAGACTTATCAGTGTTCGCTGTTCCATACAGATCACTGGTCACTGATTCACTGATCACCGTTCACTTTATCAGATAGCGAGATGCTCATTGCTCGTTTTCGAACCGTTGGAAGCCATTCTCCCGCGACCTTGCACCGATTCCGTGCCGCAGCTGATCTAGGCTGATGGCAGCGGGTGCCTGCAGCGCCGCCTGGCGCCAGCCGTCTGAGGTAGAAGTGTCGCGGACGCCGTCGTGGGCGTTGCCGATGACGCCATTTGCCGTGGTGCTCGTGGTTATTTCGAGGTGATCCTAGAATTATCGAGTGTAAGACGACAACAATATGAAACGCTCGTGAGTCATTCGAGTTAACGTTTTGTTTAAAGACAGGTTCACATCTTCTGACCAGACGGCAATACTGCTACAGCACAGCTAACTTCACAATGTGATGAGTGTTGCAACTGCAATTAAACACGACACACTCATTTATATTTTTATACCACACTTCCTTCCCACATCCTTAAACCAGCCGTCCAATCCCGCAGTTGGACATGTCACCCCCTCGATCATGTGATCCCCCGCTTCCTTTTCGTTCCCTCCCTGTCTCCAATGCGTCCGCTGCCCCTTCCCCCCTCCCCCCGTACCCCACCGCCCTCACCGTGCCGTTGTTCTCCGCCGCTGGCCTGCTCTCCCGCTGGTAGCTCGGGTTGGCGAAGCTCAGTCTGTCGACGGAGCCGGCGTTCTGCCGCTGCCGGCGCACCATCCAGACGCCGGCCAACACCAGCGCCACCAGCACCAGCAGCAGCAACACCAGCGCCACGGCCAGCACCGTGCCCGAGCCCAGCTCCGACCCTGCGGATGCGTGAGCTGATTCAACGGCAGGTGGAGCTCATGCAGACCAATGCAAGCCAGCCATTGTGATGCGATAAATGACGTCACGCCACCACTGCACGCGTCATGTGCGCACGTGCAGACGTTATCTGCACATGCGCGCGCGAATGAAACTCGCAATATCCGTGCCATGTTCTCTCCAAGCTGAGCGCCGTGTTAGACGGACCGCGCTCGGTGCGTACGAGGACACGTGGAGCCCTGCGTCTGCGTAGACTGGGCCGGCGTCTCTCTCCCCACCTCTTGCACATCGACCACTTCCTGCATCGAGCCCCAACCTCGGTCAAAGTCACCAGAGACACAGCAGAGAGATGTAGCGATACTTCCCGGGTCCCTTGGTCTCCCTGCGAAGCTAATGGAGCTTCAGTCATGGACGCTGTGCCTGTCGTGCTCTGGGTGCCGTACGGATCATATCCAGCGCGCGGCGCCACGGCGTCCCGCACCTCCGGGGCTAGGCGCCGACACTTCGTCCAGGCCGGCGGTGAAGTTCAGCATTCGGGACTGCAGACTGCTGCCGTAGTGGTTGGCCGCCTTCACCGTCACGTGGTACAAGCTGCCCGGCTGCAGGCCACTCAGCCGGTACCAGGTGCTCCTCGTGTCCACGTGACCGG
>NW_023595962.1:17867647-17962647 GCF_011947565.3 Pollicipes pollicipes
TATATATATATATTTTCACGTGGGTCGCTGGTTCGGGTGTGCTGGTATGCCCGAAATAATTAGCTCTGATGGATTGATGTACGAGTGCGTTTTCAACAGCCGGAAAACCGTGATGCGATGTTCACGTTGAGTGATGACTTAAAACTCCCGTGTGTTCATGCACACGGTTTAAAATGACTGTGATGGGTCAAACGGCGGGCGTGTTGCGCCAAGTTTAGTGCCTCCGGGGTAATGATGCGAAACTTTTGAAACGAACCTGGGAGTCATCTGTGGCCAAGTCGTCCGCAGCTGCGTCAATCCGCGTGATGAAGGTCTCCGCTCCAGCCCCCCCACAGGCCATGCCTCTCCCCAGCCGTCTTGTATGGAGTGTTGTTGCCGGGTGAGCCCCGTGTCCGCTTTGGGGTTCCCCGGGACGGGCGCGGCGGCGCCAGAGCGTGACTTGATGGTATGGCGCAGCAGGTGCAACGAGCCCATCCAATAATAGGCCGGGGAAAACACGGCGCAGTAAGAGGCTGCCGTGCGACTCTGCCGTCGGGGTGGGGGGGGGGGTGGTGGGGTGGGGGGGGGGGGGGGGGCACCGGTGGTGTGAGGCGGGATCGCAGTGCGGCAACGCCTCAGGCACATCTGGTGCGAGGGCCGGGAGCGGGTGCTCTTGTACGGCCGGGTGATGACGGGCGGCGCCGGGTGCGCTGGGCGCGGGCGGGTGATGACGGCCGGCGCCGGGTGCTCTTGTACGGCGGGTTGGTGATGACGGGCCGGGCGCCGGTGCTCTTGGCGGCCGGGTGATGGTGATGACGGGCCGGGCGCCGGGTTGCTCTGTGCGGCCGGGTGATGACGGGCCGGGCGCCGGGTGCTCTTGTGCGGCCGGGTGATGACGGGCCGGGCGCCGGGTGCTCTTGTGCGGCCGGGTGATGACGGGCCGGGCGCCGGGTGCTCTTGTGCGGCCGGGTGATGACGGGCCGGGCACCGGGTGCTCGTGTACGGCCGGGTGATGACGGACCGGGCGCCGGGTGCTCTTGTGAGGCGGGTGATGGGGCGGGCGCCGGGTGCTCTTGTGCGGCCGGGTGATTGACGGGCCGGGCCGCCGGGTGATTTGTGCGGCCGGGGTGATGAGGGGACGGGCGCCAGGGTGCTCTTGTGCGGCCGGGTGATGACGGGCCGGGGCCAGGGTCGGTACAGCGGGTGTGACAGGCAGCGGAGGGTGCTCTTGTCGGCCGGCGGTGATGACGGGCCGGGGTGCCGGTGCTAGTGTACGGCCGGGTGATGACGGACCGGGCACGGGTTGCTAGTGTACGGCGGGTGATGACGGACCGGGAGCCGGGTGCTATTGTGCGGCCGGGTTGATGAGGGCCGGGCGCCGGGTGCTCTGTACGGCCGGGTGATGACGGGATGGGCGGCCGGGTGGTCTTGTGCTGGCCGGGTGTGATGAAGGGAGGGATCGGGGCTCTTGTGAGGCGGGTGATGATGCCTGGTGCTCGTGGGTGGGTGATGACGGACGTGGCGCCGGGTGCTCGTGTACGGCCGGGTGATGACGGGCGGGTTTGTCACGGCTCGTGTACGGCCGGATGATGACGGGCCGGGTGCCACGTGCTTGTGTAGGGCCGGGTGAAACGGGCTGGGGCCGGGTGTCTTGTGCGGCCGGGTGTGATGACGCAAGGTGACGGCTTGCTTCTCCGGCCGCCGCGCCGGCACGCGCACGCGTGATGGCCAGGGCGGGTGTGTGGCCACACTCAAGTGACAGTGAGTCACACTCAAACTCACACTCACAGTCACAGTCGCAGTCACAGCCCTGCAGCGGCAGATCTTCAACAGTGCCACGTCAGCCGCTGTCCGGAGGGTTGGCTAGCTCGCGAGCACCATGTCAGCCGCGCGCCACCGTCCCTCCCATCCCCGCCCTTGCATCGCCGCGATCTGACCTTGGTCGTGGTGCGGCGACCAGTCTCGCACCGAGCGGGGCTCGGATGACAGGGCTGTCCCGGGTCGACCGGTGGCAGTGTCCGCAGCGTCCGGAGTCGGATCCAATGCGAGATGGTGGCGCAGCTTCTTGATGCGCTTACCGCGCCCAGGCCAAACAGCACGGTGTCGTCCCGTAAACGGACGGCCACTGGTGTGGTAGGCAGCAGCGGCTGCGTAGTTGGTGCCGCGTCACCGCCGAGCCGCAGCGCCGTCTGCAGCGCGGGTATGCGGTTGGTGTCCGCGTGGCACGGCGACCTTGTGGGCTGGGCTACCGGCACTGCTATGCTAAGAGCTTAGGGGAAACTGTCTTCCCGAATAAGGTGTGGGTTATAGTGCAGTCTCCTTGAGAGAGCTTAAACTGCCGGTCAATGAATCAGCCGAGCCGAACATTTTAAAACTATGCCCCCTATTTAGGTGGTGAGGTCCCCTCTGGTCCTCGGGTCTAGTGTTTTCTGACAGTTTAAGATGCCTATAGGATATTTAGAACACAAAAACGAGCCTCAAACACTGAAATAGATGCTGCGCTAAAAGACGCTCACGAATCCAAAACAGACCCTGTTGGCCCCCATAGCCCCTATAGCAACAAAGAGGTTGAGACCTGACCTGGCACTCTTCTAAAACGGTCTACAATGCTCAAAATGTGGTCATGTTATTTTCTCTGCCGCTCCTCATCAGTACGATCTTTATTATGAGTCAGCTAAGGCAGAAATGATGATATTTTGAGGTATATTTTGATCTAACGTGAACAGTAACGGCGACCGCCCTACGGCTGCTGACCTCTGACCTCTGACCTCAAGGGTGGCACGCCCGCTTCACCCAGCCTGTCGTTGGCTGTTTGTGCACGGTTGATATAGGACGTAGAAGCACGTCCAGCTGGGCGGGGGAGGGGTGGGGGGGTTGGGGGGGGGGGGGGGAAGGGTTCAAGTGTGCACCAATCCTCGTGGGCCCTATGGAACGGACGAGCTACACACAATCCTTTTGAGATAAGACAAACAAGAATAGTGTTGGCAAATTACCATACTGTCGAGATATTCTTTAAGTGTGATCTTTCCCCATGACATGGAAGAATTCTTCGTCACGACTCCACAGTAGTGCTACTGGATCCGACCTACCCAGCCTAGCAGTGGGCGCCGGACACGGAGCTCCGAGGGCTGCGTGGGCAGGCTGGTCTCAATGTCAGCGGGCCTCTGACTCGAGCTGGACCCGGCCGGGCTGGCTCTGGTGTCGTGCAGCCGGCCGGTGGCGCGGCTGAGACTGCAGCGCGTGGGGTGGTCCGCCGCCGCCGGAGACTTCAACTGCAGTCGGCAGGCTCCTGAGGGAAACTGCGGCGCTGAACAAGAGAGCAGCACCGACCGTCAGAGCTCCTCTCCCCCGCGCCGGGCGGCTTCAGGGCTCCGCTTCCCCGCGCCGGGCGGCTTCAGGGCTCCGCTTCCCCGCACCGGGCGGCTTCAGGGCTCCGCTTCCCCGCGCCGGGCGGCTTCAGGGCTCCGCTTCCCCGCACCGGGCAGCGTCAGGGCTCCGCTTCCCCGCACCGGGCGGCTTCAGGGCTCCGCTTCCCCGCGCCGGGCGGCTTCAGGGCTCCGCTTCCCCGCACCGGGCGGCTTCAGGGCTCCGCTTCCCCGCGCCGGGCGGCTTCAGGGCTCCGCTTCCCCGCACCGGGCGGCTTCAGGGCTCCGCTTCCCCGCGCCGGGCGCCTTCAGGGCTCCGCTTCCCCGCGCCGGGAGGCGTCAGGGCTCCGCTTCCCCGCGCCGGGCGGCTTCAGGGCTCCGCTTTCCCGCACCGGGCGGCGCCAGGTAAACAGCATCCGGCTGGCGCCTTGCGACCGTATACTGTAGTTACTTTGAGCTACAGTATTTTGTAGCCTGCTGTTCGGTGCGCACTGACTAACGGTAATGTAGCTGAGTGTGGCCTCGTGACCCCCGCTGATGGTTATGGCAGCGGCGATGATGATGATAATTATGATGACGCTGATGGTGAGGATGATGTTGACGACGAACACGATACTGATAATGGCGATGGCGATTATTCTGAAGATGGTGATGGCAGGGATGATGGCTCATGGCGCTGGCGCTCCGGTCAGGATATGGTGGTGTTACCCATTCGATATTTCGGGTGGTCAGACGTTCCGGGAATATTGACAATGACTGGCTGGCCGAAGCCTGGTCCCTGCATTGCTGACGGGCGTCGCTGGACTGAAGGGAAAACGGGAGAGTTGCGTGCGCCAGGTCAGAGGTGTTAGGATTTCTCGGATCAGTGGGTAGCCAGAACCGTATCTGAATTAGCGTTACGTTCCATGAGCGGACATAACTACTAGTGGCGCCGCGGCAGGCCCTGGTGGCAGGATATTGAACTAGTGTGTTTACCGCAGTGTTGTTGTCTCAGAAGTAAAATTTTGTGTTTGCGCGTACGCCGTGTGCCATGGAGTCATAAATCATCATTTGCTAGTCCATATTTTGGTGCAGAATTTAATTCTTTACATGACGGTATTAAAAATAGTTGTTAAGCTTTGAGCATGTCGTCGCCAAAGTAATCAAATCAGAGCAATGTCAAGGGGGTTGCCACGTGTAAACTCAATTGCCGCGCGAAGCGCCCACGTGGAACATTCAAATAACGCAGCACCAGGTCGTTGAAATATCATATCATTTCATTGCTAGGGCGGATAATGATAGACAATTTAATTCCCCGTTTGATGGTGTTACACATCTCCTGGTGTGATTTAGTGTGTCGTCGCGAATTTCAGTTAAACTAATGGATATCACGGATGTCACCTGCGCGCAGGACGTCCGTGATGTGGCGTGCGCGTATTCTGTCCTTGTCAGTGACAGGACAGTCGTGCGCAGGTCGACGCTTGTCTACAAGTTTTAACATTCATGCATAAATGCAGAAATGTATATGCGTGAATGGTTTTACGCATAAACATGAAAACGGTCAGGTGCAAATGTGTTTGCGCATAAACGTATGTATTGATGTGAGCAGCTTCACTACAAGGATAACGGGGCCCTGGTATCAGCAGCTGATTCAGCAGAACCAGAGAATGTGAAAATTAAAATATGTTCGGCATAGTCACTGCACTTTGCTGCCCCCCCCCCTCCCCCCTTTGCACAACGTGTCCGAATCTGGTCATGGCGCCGCGTCTGTCTGCGCAGAAAATTGAAGGTCTTATTTCATCAATATGACGCTTAGAATATAGCAAGTGTAACTCGGCACAACCGTAGAATCAACAGACATAGCAAAAATCCAGGTTCTGAACGAAAACCAGTAAAAAAACGAGGTTTCTTTATTGCACACAAATTTGAAGGCCAACCATAACAGTTGGCGGCGGTGCCGCCGATACCACGACGACCCGCCTACACGCGAGGGCGACACCACGGCTTGGGTGGCTGTCCAGCCCGGTCGCACCATCTTCCATGCGGCTGGGACACTGGCCGCGTCTCCGTAGAGGCAGCGCTTCCTCGCAGCGTTCTAGAAAGTCTGCCTGCGGTGTACAGCCGCCACGGCACACTCATGCATTGGACGCGCCCTTCTTTGACCCACAGAGCAGGTGATTCAGGACCCTTGCTCGCCTCAAAAGGATCTGCTTTGGGGCCTGTTTGAAGTTTGCTGCACTGAAGTATATTGAGGTCACGAAATGATTTAGTTTTAATTCATTTTGTTGTTCAAAGGTACCTAGGCGACCCACACGTGAATTAATTTCGTGACAGTGGTGGCCAAGAATACGGAGATAGGGCGTAAGGGCTCCAGTTCTGCGCTTACGCCACATGGTCACTACCAGCTCATACCCATGTTCTCTCCCCTTTTCTTTCATCACATCACCCTCCATCACATACTCCTTGCCCTTTCTCATCTTCCCCACCCTTACAGTGCACTCAGAAGGCACTACTTTATTGGTATCTCCCACTGCACTAACACAACGCACATGCCATCCTTGCTGGTGTGTCTCACTATTATTCAGGATAGTGTCCACACTTTTGCCCACAAAGTAATGAAGGTCTTTAAACAGAACTGGCACACTGACAGTACACCTTGCTTTTTGCCAAACAAGAAAACAAAGAGCCTTGAAGATTTTGGTGCTTAAAGACCGGGCAACAAGAGCAAGAGATGATTTGATAACTGTATTCTGAGGTGTCCCATAGAACTTCTGGGTGCTGATACTCTTCATCTGAAAAGGATGGAAAATGGTTCAGGAAAAAACAAGCATTAAATGAACATCACTCAGTCACTCTGTACCACATGAGCTGTGAGATGAAAATGGTAGTCATGTTTATGGTCATGCAGGAGAGCAACTGAAATGCGGTGGAACATGCAATTGACTTGGCATTAAGCTCTGTCCATTATAACATCATTGAAAAGAATGAAGTTGATAAAATTGAAGGAATTAAGAAATGAATAGTGTTTGTCATCAATAAAATCCAACAGAGTGAAAACTGGAAATGTCACAACACATGGTGATACTTTTGCCATGATACACATGATACCTGCTTTTAATTGTCTTTAAAAAATTGGAAGTTCCCATGGATAATCAAACACCAACATAGGTTTGTGTACTGGCCAGAAGAAATGTAGCATTCGGTTGGGTTGGGAAATGCAAGCCTGACACAAGGCTCAGAAGCATGATCATTACAAGGACATTCAGTGGGCAATACTCCCTCAAAAGAGACCAACTTCATCCTACTGCAATGTAGCATCCAGCAAAATGTCAACATACATTGTACAGTGGTACCAAAGGTGCTCAAATGAATAAGGCCTTGTCAAACAGCTGAATGAGGTCAACAATGCAGTCAGCAAGAGGCATCCACTGAATGGCATGGAGGTAAGATCAATGTGCAGACTGTTTGGTGCATGGGTGTGCCAGCATAGCCCAGACCACGCTGGGCTGAAGTTCCTGATGTTTTGTTTGCATATGATCACCATCACAGCATTATGATTTCTTCAGCATTTCTATCAGACTTACTTCCCGCATGGCGAGGTCAGAATTCTGAGGGTTTTTGTAGGTGCTGATACCATGGGAAACTTGTGCTAGAAACCTTAGGCTGCATAGTATTGATACTTTTGTCAAACCTGTTAAAAACACTTCCATGCAGTATGCAAAATTATAATTCATGAACATTCATTGCTTATTGGAGGCCATTAACAATGAACAGGCAACAGCTGAATCCCTGTCATTGCTCCTGCATATAAGTGTGCTGCTTCTGAAGCCCAAAGTCAGGTTCAAAAGGATTCAGATGTGTAGACCCTAGAATAATGTACAAGATCAATTTAGTTTTAGATGTGGGCATGGCCAGAAAGTGCTGGAATGTAGATTGTTGCCATGCGTGTTGGTATTATGATCAGGTGATGTATGTTGCAAATCAGACATTGCTAGCCTTTATGGTGTAAGCAAATGAAACACTCTCAATGTATGCACATGTTCGTTAATGCAGGCATACAGATATGCTGTTAGGTGTGAGATCCAATTGAGGCTTAAAAGAAATTCTCAGTTTTGTTTTGTTCGCAAAGACCTTGGTTCACCAAACTAACTGATCTAACCTCATGCAAATCCACGGTAAGTATACCATGTTTTCACCCGTGAAAAAAATGACGAGGAAGATTGGATGATGCATCAGGGTATCGAAGGAGCATTCATGTGTGAAACAATACGCACCTTTCACCCATCTTCGCCAGACACGTCCTTCCTTGCTGCTGAAAAACCATGTCCACACCTCCAACGCGCGAAGCCGGAGCGGCGGCAACGTTATACAGGACGCACAAAGCACCCGCCGTTTCAGCGCCAATTATTAGCAACGTCTGTCGCAGGCGCGCCATAATCGTATTAAATGCTGGGAATATATAAACGTCTTGATAATTATTTTCTTTCCTTATGCGCCCCAATGTCCGCAGGTATACAGTGTTTGAACCGTAACGGTTCTTCCAAGACTGACCAACAGCCTATTCCACAGGCCAGTCTTGCATGCTTGCAGGAATGCGAGGATCATGCCCCCCCCCCCCCTAGTTTCGACACATATGTGCCAGGTGCTCAAGTTTATGGAATGGTATATCTTCGTAAAACCAATGTGTAAAACTCCTGGATTTCTAGACATCATGTGATCTTATGCTGATGATGAACAGCCTTCATTATCACAGATGGTGCCGGTTAAGCGAGTATACTAAGCGTTGTCACAAGCGGACCCATTGTCACAAGCGGACCCATTGGTCGTGGCTATCGCCTTCGCTTTAAAGCATGGGTAACTTTCACGATATATGCCAATGGCATTTTGCTGTTGTCGTTTGACCGGTACCGTCTCGCATGTTGAATGACAGCTGTTTTCAGCGTGGCAACTCATAAGACTGACTAGCGACGTGGCTTATTCATTGTAACGACTGATATGATTGTCCCTATTGATTGTGCGCTTCGACATTTTATCCTAAAAGTCTCTTTTGGCCTCTTAAAACGCATTAGCTCATCCCAGTGTCGCACTTCATGTAGGCGTCAGCAGACTGCGAACTGCCAACGGCATGCGTCGAAACACGCTGTCCGAACCCCACTTCCCGGAGAACCTGCCGCCGGCTTGCTACTTCCTGGAGCTGCCGGCTGCCGGAACCCCACTTCCCGGAGAAACTGCCACTGGCTTGCTACTTCCTAAAGCTGCCGGCTGCCGGAACCCCACTTCCCGGAGAACCTGCCACTGGCTTGCTACTTCCTAAAGCTGCCGGCTGCCCGGAACCCCACTTCCCGGAGAACCTGCCGCCGGCTTGCTACTTCCTAGAGCTGCCGGCTGCGGGAAGCCCACTTCCCGGAGAAACTGCCGCTGGGTTGCTACTTCCTAAAGCTGCCGGCCGGTGGACAAATACTCGCTAACGTCAGAGAAATGCCGTACATGGGCTCTGCCACGAGTCGGGTTTCCATCCGCTCTGTTCAGTGCGATGACGTCACTGGTGCCAAGACTTCCATACGGCGCGGCCCAGCGACGGGGCGTAACGCTGCGGAGCGGCTGGAACATCGGGAATATTTGTACAGACCATGAACAAACCGATGGGCGGCGCGTGTAGATGACCAGCGAGCCGGTTACGCATAATTTGATGGCGAGTATGGTGATGGACTCCGTAAGCCCATGCGTCTAACCCATGTAACCCATGTAAGCCCATGCGGCTAAGATGTAATGCCTTGAGAAGTGGCAACGTCCACACCATAAATATACGAGAAACAACGGCCGGAACGTCGGTCTCTCTTCATATCGATAGTGAACAGGAAGTTGTCAGCGGGGTGTGCACGTGATCAGCGAGGCAATCGCCTGGAACTGTGAGCGGGGCGTGTGCGTGACCAGCGAGGCAATCGCGTGGAACTGTGAGCGGGGCGTGTGCGTGACCAGCGAGGCAATCGCGTGGAACTGTGAGCGGGGCGTGTGCGTGACCAGCGAGGCAATCGCGTGGAACTGTGAGCGGGGCGTGTGCGTGACCAGCGAGGCAATCGCGTGGAACTGTGAGCGGGGCGTGTGCGTGACCAGCGAGGCAATCGCGTGGAACTGCGAGCGGGGCGTGTGCGTGACCAGCGAGGCAATCGCGTGGAACTGCGAGCGGGGCGTTCGCGTGACCAGCGAGCCAATTGCGTGGAACTGCGAGCGGGGCGTGCGCGTGACCAGCGAGGCAATCGCGTGGAACCGTGAGCGGGGCTTGCGCGTGACCAGCGAGGCAATCGCGTGGAACTGTGAGCGGGGCTTGCGCGTGACCAGCGAGGCAATCGCGTGGAACTGTGAGCGGGACGTGCGCGTGACCAGCAAGGCAATCGCGTGGAACTGTGAGCGGGATGTGCGCGGCATGTGGGTATCGTCGGCATGGGGTGCTAGACGTCCGCGAGGGAAATAAGACGGAAGGTCGTTCGTGAAGATGCCGAAGAGGATAGCGCCGACCAAGGATCCCTGGGGACGCCGTGAGTCTGCGGAAAGGAAATGCGACCCCCCCTTAACTAAAGACCAGCAAGGTAGCTCTCAAACCACCTCGGATCAATGCCATACCACTGCAGCTTTGTCGACGCCATGATCGATTTTTCTAAAGCACGGCTGAGATCAACGGAGGTGGCGGCGACGATGCAACCCACGTCGATCCGACGTCCCACCGCCCCACGGCGTCGACCGGGGCGTCCCCTGTTCAATGACAATAAACCGCAATGTCCTGGTGAAAAATGTCTTCTTGCAGAAATTGGGGAGTGTCAAGAAGGAGAAGAGTTGTTTCAGTGAAATATATTTAAATGGAGTTCGATGTGAAGTGGGATGTAGTCTTAATAATGAGTAGCAGGATGTGCTAATTGCGGGTATCAATGCGTGGTGGTTAAAATGCAACCAGCTGCAGACCGAGCCCGGCGGAACCAAGCACGGACCAAGCATGGCATATCTGGCGGACATCTGACGCATCTGGCGTACAAGACAACTTCAGCAGACAACAGACTCGCCACACTCGCCACCCACTCGCACCATTAGCGGGGGTACAACCACGGATGCAAGACCGCGCAAACTCAAAGTGCATTGTAGTGGCTTGCCGGCTAAGGTTGCGACGTGCATCGTCATCCTCGTCGCCAAATTTACGCAATCGGCTCGCTGGCCACATGCATCCGCCACAAACAGGTTGCTCGTTATGGTTACGAAGACAGCCCGATGTTCCTGCAGCCCTATTGCGAATAAGTCTCGTGAACGCGTCTTCAATCTTCATGTCATTGCATTGTGATCGTCTTCCACATCGGCCTACAAAGCACATCATGGTGTTCCCCACACATATCTCCATAGTCTGTTGGCTGGTCACGTGACCTCCGCTATCGGCATTGACATTATCTGTACGAATATGTCGATACTGCGGCTGACCCTCAGCATTACGTCTGGCGTCTAGCGCATCTCCACGCGACACGCGGCTACCTCGTGCTGAGCTCGCCCGGTCTTTCCCGCTCTCGTGCCAAGGGCTGCCCACTGAATACTGTTTTCCAGTGGCTCCTCCGTACTGGTTACTGAGCAACGGGCACACGGCTGTGGCTCTAACAGGCCCATTCCTGAAAGGGACTAAACCCGCGTAATTCAGGCATGCGGAAGTGCTCGCTCAAGAGTCGTGACGTAGGCGGCCTTGCCAGGCAGCTCTGCACGGACGAGACTCCCGCAGTTTGAGAACCCCACGCGACATGCGCGTTATCTTCTACTCCATCTGACGTCACGCGGGTGGATTCTCCGGGCCCGTCTTTTGTGCAGCTGCTTTCGAACGGGAGCGTCAGTCGACTCCCGGAGCGCTAGTAGACTCCTGGAGCGTCAGTCGACTCCTGGAGCGTCAGTCGACTCCTGGAGCGTCAGTCGACTCCTGGAGCGTTAGTCGACTCCCGGAGCGCTAGTAGACTCCTGGAGCGTCAGTCGACTCCTGGAGCGTTAGTCGACTCCCGGAGCGCTAGTAGACTCCTGGAGCGTCAGTCGACTCCTGGAGCGTCAGTCGACTCCCGGAGCGCTAGTAGACTCCTGGAGCGTCAGTCGACTCCTGGAGCGTCAGTAGACTCCTGGAGCGTCAGTCGACTCCTGGAGCGTCAGTCGACTCCTGGAGCGTCAGTCGACTCCTGGAGCGTCAGTCGACTCCTGGAGCGTTAGTCGACTCCCGGAGCGCTAGTAGACTCCTGGAGCGTCAGTCGACTCCTGGAGCGTCAGTCGACTCCCGGAGCGCTAGTAGACTCCTGGAGCGTCAGTCGACTCCTGGAGCGTCAGTCGTAGCCTGAAGCGTCAATCGACTCCTGTCGTTCTGACGAGCCCAGACTCGCTGTTTTAGAGCGATCCCGATGCACTGCTCACATCCCCGATGCACTGTGGGTGTCATTACCCCCCTACCCCTCCTCGACCAATGGAGGAGCGAGGATCGGCGCGGTCACTGGTAACCGCGTCACGGATCACCCACCGGCAGCCGGCTGGGGGTCGGATGGCACCTCGTGCAGCCTGGCGGGGCTGGGGGCGGTTAGCTGTCCGACGTCCTTGCCGCATGCAAACGACCGTGGCTTTGGGCACGGCAGCCTGGCGAGGTTGCCGCGCGGCCCTAGCTCTGGACGCGGCAGCTGTCTGGTTATACGAACAGACTAGGTTAGAACGGGTGAGATCCGCGGTGCTGGTGGTGCATGGACAGGCGATTCAGGCCCCACGGCGCAGCCATGCGTGTGCGTGATTTGTGCGTGCATCAGTTAGCACTCGTACGCGGTCATTGGCACCAGGCCCAGGCCGCACCGCTCCGGGGCGAGGCCTGTTAGACAGGTGACGGTGCCCTGGCTGAATGGCGTGTATCTGCAGCGTCCGTCCATGTGTGCTGGCAGCAGGGCCGCTCCATGGTGTACTCGTGGTAATGTCCATGGGTCTCACTTGCCTGACTTTCACCGAGCTGTCAGTCGAATTCTGTCACGCTAGTGTCGATGAACCCGACACCAAAACATAGATTGATTGTTTGTCTTCGGCCTGCTGACCATTTTTGTTCGAGACCGGGGTGATTTGGAGCTGTTCTGCCAATGCCCTGTGGATTATGCTGCATTGTGTGCTAACAGCAAATACTCGCTCTCAGTGCAATGCAGTCGTCAATAAAAATGGTCTGGGTCGAGGGCACTAGACTGGGTCTGGGTATGAGGCTCTAGCCTAGGTCTGGGTCTGGGATACTATCAAATGGTTTGGGTCTGGGTCTTGGGCCGTAGCCAATGGTCTGGGGCACTAGCCTGGGCCTGGTTCTGGGCCACTAGCCTGGGTCCGGGTCTGGGCCACTAGCCTGAGTCCGGGTCTGGGGCACTAGCCTGGATCTGGGTCTGGGGCACTAGCCAATGGCCTGGGTCTGGGGCGCTAGCCTGGGTCTGGGTCTTGGTCTGGGGCACTAGCAAATCTCCGCCGGGTATGGTACATACACGACACACCGCTGGGATGTTGGTCTCGCATTACACGGAGAGTGTGGCTTAGAAGAGCGTTTCCAACCTTTTTGGGACGGATTGACCCTGCAGATGGGTTTAATTGTGATCTACCCTGGAACTAAACAGCATAACTCAATTAACATACGTCGTGCATAAGCTTGTCTATTGCTGTGAGCATGAACAAATTAAGAATGATCGGATGGCTACGCATGCGCCAGCTTGTTACTTCTGTGGTATATGCTAGTCGCCAGAATCACGAAATGCTCGACCCTGAGGTGCTCACTGGCTGCGATTTGCGGGCACCAGATAAGCAGCGCAGTCGGTGCTTCCTGAAGGTAAAGTCATCGCCACAGGCTATGATTTCCGTGCTGGAGGCATAACCGTGGGTTGTTGATTTGCCCCTGACGTCTGTCCGCAGAGGAAATGCGCGAGATTCTGGAGCGGCTGGACGTGCATGAGAGCACGCTGGTCATCAGGGGAGCGGGCAAGCACGGTACCGGTCAGTGGAGCGCGCGTTGGACCGATGAGAGCTGCGGCGCGACGCACGCAGAGACGTAGTCAGCTGTGTGTCACCTCCCTGCTGTTCCCCTGCTGTACCCCCTGCTGTCTCGCTCCTGTCTTCCCTGTCCCCCTGCTGTAACCCCTGCTGTCTCCCTCCTGTCTTCCCTGTCTCCCCGCTGTCTCCCTGCTGTCTCCCTGCCGTCTCCCTCCTGTCTTTCTACTATCGCATGGCTCTGAGGTGATGCGCATCTGCCCCTCCCTCTTGCCAGAGCAGCGCTGCAGGAGTTGCCCGCGCTTATTATGCACGGATGGCATTTGTTTCACGCGTTTTATATCAAACATGCTTCGCTGGAATTCGCGCATGAAAATTGCACCAGACGGCGTCAGAGAGGGTGCATTCTTCTTGTTTGACGCCTCGGATCGCTTCACTGTTGCCCCGTCCACAGAATTCCGGGAGGCGATGGTGGACAAGGGTGACTCGGAGGCAGCAGTGCTGAGCGGCAAGAAGGACATCTTTCGGCGCCTCAGGGACCTCAACTGCTCGCGCGACACGGACAAGCTACAGGTAACGTCACACAGTTGGGTAGTGGGGCCAAAGATCACGTGACACGATTTCGCGGAATTGACTCCGATCCGATCAAAGATCACGTGACTGACACGTGACTCCGATCCGTCTGCGCCCTGGCCGGACTGGCGTGAGCCGTTCGCTGGCGACCACGCGGCGGGACATTGGCAATTAAATGGTAACCCGCCAAAAATGTGTTATTTATTCCATTACACAAAATAACTGTCCCGAGAAGCTGTCGACCATCAAACTGTCTGGTGATCGTCGATTGCGTGCTGTAGGGTTTTAAATGCGGCCTGGGGGCTGGCGCGCCGTTCTCAGCGCTCTGCACCGTCAACGACTGGCAGCAGATGCTCGCCGCGCGGACCTAGCGCCACGCCGATCGGGCCGTTCTCAGCGCTCTGCACCGTCAACGACTGGCGGCAGATGCTCGCCGCGCGGACCTAGCGCCACGCCGATCGGGCCGTTCTCAGCGCTCTGCACCGTCAACGACTGGCGGCAGATGCTCGCCGCGCGGACCTAGCGCCACGCCGATCGGGCCGCTCTCAGACAGCCGCTGTTACTGGGAGGCCGCCGTTGGGCGAGTTACCAGCACTGAGACGCCGTAATCGGGCGAGTTACCAGCGCTGAGACGCCGTAATCGGGCGAGTTACCAGCGCTGAGACGTCGTAATCGGACGAGTTGCCAATGCCGAGACGCCGCCATCGGACGAGTTACTAGCGCTGAGACGCCGCCATCGGACGAGTTACCAGTGCGAGGAGTATTCGCGATACGGAAGCTGGAGTAGACAAGATTGTGCATTTGATAGGGATGGATAACGATTGGCACCACGTGAACGGCGCATTCGACGCGCGCTGAAGCCCAAACCATCGTCATTGTCAATATGGAAGACGACAGCTGGAGATCGCTCACTATCCACAGGCGTTGCAACAGAGCCCAGTGCACCACTGAAGGCTATAGCGCCTTCGACGGCAGCGTCGCCACAGCTCCGGCTTCACCAGCAGCGATAGCCACTCAATAAACAGCCTCATCGCCAGCTTCCACTCAACTGCAGCAGCTCCAACAGCATCTGCCACACCACCGGCCATGACGTCAGTCTCGGCTCAAGCTCTGCAGACTCCAGTTCTACAGGCTCGAGCTGTGTCACAACCGTCTTGATCAAGTTCAAGGACGGCACCGATAGAGCTCCACATCAACGTCGTGACCAGTCTCCCGTGCTGGTGCAGCTATCGAAGGTAAGTTGAGGTCACTCATGTGTGGTGTGCTGCCTGCATTCAGACGGAAGCCACTTACTGGGCCATTTATTAGATCGTGAGGGATTCTGTCCCTAAGACAATGAACAGCCGAACTGCCGACCCTAAAGACAATGAACAGCCAAACTGCCGACTCTGAAGGCAATGAGCAGCCAAACAGCCGACTCTGAAGGTAATGAACACCTGGACTGCCGACTCTGAAGGCAATGAGCAGCCGAACTGCCGACTCTGAAGGCAATGAGCAGCCTAACTGCTGACTCTGAAGGCAATGAGCAGCCGAACTGCCGACTCTGAAGGCAATGAGCAGCCGAACTGCCGACTCTGAAGGCAATGAACAGCCGAACTCTTCCGTCGTGTTATTTTTCAACCAGAACGACTTGGGCAAACGTCAGCGAGATCCGACAGCAGCTGTTCGGACCACCATGCCATGCAGCCTACCATGGGTAAGCTGGTGAACGTGTCGGAGGCCAGGCGCCCGACGTCCGTCGACTGTAAATGTTCAACATGGTACCTTCTCCCCGAAGATCACAAACTAGGCATGACTTTGTGCCGTACTGTGTCAAGCGGCTGGTCCACAGCTGAAAGACCATACTGTATAGTCAAACTTGTCCTCACCCATGCTGGAAGACCACACTAAGTAGTCAAACTTGTCCTCGCCCATCTCCTCCAGTTTGTGACAACGCATGTAGTCAGATCCAGAGCTCTGCTTGGAAGTTGAAATTAAAGTAACCCTTGAAACTCCCCAAAAGGCGCCTTTTCCCACCTTGGGTGTGTTATGACTGCACGCCAATATTCCTATAGGTGGGGCCACCACGGCGGTATCTGATCCGCTTCAGCGCCACGTTAAGAACAGTCAGACGTCTAGCCTTACCACGATTGGTGTCGAAACCTCATGGGATTAAGCTTACACAACAGCATTTTCGAGCTGAAGACGTGCACTACAAGCAAAACTAGGCAGTAGCCATGGAAAACAAAATGGACCCACCGGCTGCCATGCTATTCATGCGTCACATAGAACCTCATGCTATTGGCTCTCTTAGACCTGTTTTTCATGCGATATATGCTTGATCTTGCTAGAGTGTGAGCACGAGGGGGAGTGGGAAGGGGCAGAGTTTCTGCCGGTTTCAATACTGTAAACTTGCTCCATCATCCATAAGTTTTCAAGCAAACGTCAGGATGAACACGGCGCTATCCCGTTTTTAGGGGCCCTCTTGACACGCTCGAGAAACAATGCTCACATCTCTGAAGTTTACGTGAAAGAAATACGCTCTGGCATAACCTGACATATTCATCCACACATCCAAGTGGTGTGAGAATTACCACTCCGACAAATAAGCTCTGCCGAGCTGTTCATGTGTCAGCCGCAGGCCATCAGCCGCAGCGGAGACCGTGCCGGACATTAACACGCGTCCGGGTGGCCGGCTAGATACCCTTCGCTCGGGTGGGGAGTCAGTTTGACCCTCCTGAGATCTCAGAGACTAAGAGAGCTAGAAACACCAAATTCACAGGGTGTTGGCTTGTATCTGAACACATGTCGAATTTTGAGGCTCCTAGGTCGTGACCTTAGGGTCGAATAAGGTCAAACAGTGTCGATCTCCAGGTTGTTCTGTTATGTCCCCCAGAACCTAGATCGCTGTTTTAAGCAGAAAGTCACATGATCATTAAAGGTTAGTGCCCTTTTTTACCTTTCGAAGGTCATGTTGACCAGAATCATACGAGACTGCTTTGAGGTTTGCCTTTGAATATGCGACAGAGATTACGCTAGGGAGTATGTTCCTAAAACGCAATGTTGACCTGGGTCGTTTTGGGTCAGTGACCTCTTCTGACCTTTCAAAAGTGCACGGAAGATGTGTAATACGGCTCCTGCTATCAATAAATTCGAAATGAGCACCAGAAACTGCCTCACTCAGCAAGCTTTAAAGTAATAAAACAGACAAGCATTGACCTTCAAAACTGCCCTCAGGTCAGTGGGATTTGTTCATTCAATTGTTATGCCTGAGAAAGTATTTCAGAGATAAATGGTTTCGTTTCACACTCCGTTGTTGGACCAGATTGAACGATTCCCTAGAAATGGACCTCACGGAATCCATGGCCTGACTTTGGCCTGCGATAAGTAAGCGACCTTACAAGGTACATCTAAATTTTTTACCAAACGGCCCGCTATTCAACTTTCCACAGCTACGCAGAATTTGGACAACGGCGCTGCGTCGTGTGAAAGCCATTCTGGAAAAACCTTCGGGGGTCAATTTGACCCCCTACCCGATTGCGTGTTAATGCAAAAACGGCAGACATCCTGCAGGCTAACCCCTATCTTCTTAAAACAAATCATAAACCAACGTTCCAGCAAAGGGCATCCAACAAGAACATATGGTGTACCTCACGTTGCCCTGCACCGACAGCTAGCTATGCCAAGGTCGACAAATCTTTTAAAAATAGTGACTGAGAATACACAGTGGTCTGGACCATCCAGGCACACAGCACGTATGGGTGCTGACTTGCGCAGACCAACGTGTCCATCAGACGGGGCAGGTGCGTCCCATGCATTTGTCAGGACTTGCTCCACCAACAGTCCAGTGTGTGTATCCATGCTCGCTGTGTACGGCTGGCTACACAGAGTATATTCGTCCGGTGCGTGAACGGGTTTTTGACCATCGCCGCGTGGTTCTCAGCAAGCATGCCAACAACCCGGTTGGGCTTCCTTTTTATGACCCATCACGGATTTATTGTGTTTCCTGACAAGCCAACATGGGGAAACTGTTGTGCGTGTGTCTTTGGCACGTAGAATAGCCACCGGATTGCCAACGGAGTCCGCGAGTCATTAACGGCCGTGAATACAGCGAGGATGTCCCGGAGGGTGACAGGGTGATCAATTCCGTGCCATCCTGGCGCTTGATCAGCCGCCGCCACGGAATCTTGCTGACGAGTACCGGTGACGATCCCTGCAAGCGTCAAGGGCATATCAAGGGCACTTAAAAACACGACTTTTATGCGTGATCTCCAACGTTCCATCAATAAAAACAGCAGCCGCTGGCCCCGATAAGGATAGCAATAACACCCGCTCTGAATGTACCTCAGCACACCACTCCTGTACGTCCTCGACTGCCCTTTTGTGTCCATTTGCCATGACTCGTAACTTTCATGTCGTCCCATCTTTAATTTTCTTGGTTCGCCATATTTCTGTCATTAAGGGTCCCGTTGTTTACAATGTAAGATATGCTTGCAAGGGTAAGGCGGACTACTTTGATCGAATGCTTCGGTTAAAAAACTGTTCAATGACGTGTCTTCATAAGCGTTCCATGTTCCGGATTCTTATTAGGCCTTGGATTGTATGCAATTCTATACAAATCATGTTTGTGCATATGGGCAAAATATACGGTATATCTGTATCAATTGAGATTAAAACCTGGTTTATAGTTCACCATTGAGCATGGACTTTCAAACCCACCTGAAGAGTCATGTCTGCCGATATGTGGTGAATTTGCAGCTTATTTGTTGTGTTTCATTCAGGTTTGAGACGAGGTCAGGAGCATACTGGGTGAGGCAGTCGCTGTGTTTGTGCTGACGGTTGTTGGTGACGTGCCTCCAGGCGCTGTGGTGCGAGACACACCACCTGCTGTCGGACCCGAGCTGGGCAGAGCTGCTGCGTGAGAAGAACCACTGCCAGCGAGTGGGAAGTGGCGCTGGAACCATGCAGTGGGTGTTCTCTACATGTCTCTGGAAATGATAGCAGCCCTGGCCCTGACGCCAGCTGCCGGGGTGCCCATGGTCCTAACGCCAGCTTAAAGGGTACCAATGGTCCTGACGCCAGCTCTCAGGGTACCAATGGTCCTGACGCCAGCTGCCAAGGTGCCAATGGTCCTGACGCTAGCTTAAAGGGTACCAATGGTCCTGACGCTAGCTTAAAGGGTACCAATTATTTGCTCGCGCTTTCGACGGAGCTGGAATTTGGGTGCGCCCCAAAATCTGGTGTGCGTCGCCACTGAGTGTAACGATGGCCAGAATTTCAGGCGATGTCTTGTCGCCGCCGCTCGTTGCTGAAGGGTCTCGGGAGGGTGACATCAGCACATAGTGTGGGGTAACATCAGCTGGCATGCAGGGTCTCAGAAGGTTGACATCAGCACATAGTGCGGGATAGCATCACCTGGCAGGCAGGGTCTCGGGAGGGTGACATCAGCACATAGTGCGGGGTAGCCTCTCGCTCACGCTCTGTTGTGACCGTTCAGTGAAGGCACTGCTCACGGCCGCGCTCCTCTGTCAAGCGTCCCTAGCTTGTTCTGTTTTCAAATTAACCAGTGCTTGTGTTCGTGTGTTTGTCAGATGGCTGAGCAGGCCTGTGCGCCTTTAGATGTCCGCCCCTCACTCCCACCGTCATCGCTCATATTCTGGGGTGTCCACAGAAGCTGTTGTTCCGAGTACAGGGAGCTGGGGACCAGGGCTCTTCATGGCATGGATATCAATCTGGATTGGAACGGACGTGGTTGTAGTTGACGATCGTGGCGTGATTGAGACGACTCGGAAACGGATAGATTATGGTTCGGTTGACTTCGAGCATTGAGCAACTGAGTCCGCCCGGCGGCTCAGTTGGTTGGAGCGCCTGCCTTCCGATCCACCCACCTGTTCCGGGTGGGTTCGAGGCGCTTTAGACCTTCTCTTTGTGTCCTTGGCAGGTATGGCCTGCGGCCGGTGGTAGCGGCTGCGCCAAAGATCAGTTGACGTGGGCAGGGCGAACCATGCAGAACATCGCGGGACGTTCAACTTCCACCACCAAATGTTGCCGTTGCCCTGGAATTCTGGGTTCGGGTGCTAGGTGTCAGGGCTCACACAACAAACATTGATCAGCGTGAGCTCTGATCCAAAAGTGCGGCCATTCAAAAGGTTCGGTTGAAATCTTAAAAGCAAATTTGCCGTCTTGTGTCAGTGGGTACAGGATTTTTGAAAAGGCCAACAAGAGAAATGTCAAGTAATATGACGGATTTTTTTCCCGATTTGACCCCAGCTGCGGATGGGGTTGAGCATCTGGCTTTGGTGTTGACATTCCATGCATCCCGCAGAACCAGTGCTAGAACTCTCACGATAAGTGGGATGGTCGGTTCCGTCCGCTCCTCTCGTCTCTTCACCTGCGACCCTGTCTGCCCGCAGGACGGACGCCCTGTCTGCCCAATGCCTCTGCCGCACCCGCTTCTCCTGCTGGTTTCACGTATGGGCCATCATCTCCGGCATTTTCCTTTTGGTACGACATCCTCTTCTGTTTGTTTGCGTGGCAGGCGTTGTGGCCGGAGAGTCGTCGAAGCTCTGTGAGCGCCATGGACATGGGCGCCCGGACAGTGCTGGGACGAGTCTGCGGCACTTAAGCCTCAGGTGTGCATGGAGGCCACGCGATGTGAGGTGTTAACTTCGAACATGCCACCCCCTTGAGCTGCCCTCGGCCTCGTAAATACGGCTATTTAATTTGGCGTCCTAGCTGCGGCTCCAAGTCTGTGCTCGCTTGTCACGCCTCGGGTGCCTGCATTATGCACGTAATTGTAGAAATATTTGTGGAAAACCCCAGTGTCGCGGTGACGTATAATTCTGTTTTCTTTCCAGATTTTCGCCACTCGCTGGATTTGCAGCAATGCATGGAGCGCTATCCGATGGTGCTGTCGCCTACCGGCGTACTGCAGACTCTCCAGCACCATGAAGGCCGTGCATTATGTGAACTATGGCATGGACAAGAAATCGTGGGTGAGGCGCACGCGAGAATGCATCTTCAGAACATCGCATGAACAAAGCACGCCTTTTGGTATTTACGATTTCGTCGGCATTACAGCTTGTGGCGTACATTGCATAATCTCGAAACTTGCTAGCCACGCGTTGGACGCAACTACCAGTGACCACCGAGTCCCAAAACGAACATGGTTCGCCCGTAATCCAGCGCTGCTAGGTACGAGGAAGGAATTCCAAAATGTCTCTGTTGTTTTGCCGTGGTAACATCGAGAGGTCAGTTAGCACGGGGCCAAAAAGTCTTCTCGGACATTGTGCCCATTTCCATTCCTATCCGGCTATTACGCCCCTGAGCGAGCCCGCTGGTTGACATTCGCCGCCGCCGTGTTCTGCTGCCCTCCTAATGCCGCTGGTGCTGCCCTCCTGCGGCAGGACTCGCGGTCGGCCTGCTCGGAGCAGATCAAGTCGACCATAGAGCTGAGCCTGAGTCAGCTGTTCAGCCGGTGTGACGTCTCGCTGCTGATGGTGGGCAGTCTGAGCTCTCGGCTGGGCAAGTCGCTGTGCGCCCGTCCGGAGGCGGAGGACTCGCTACAGGAGTACCGGCTGACGCGGCCGGTGCTCGGCGCAGACGCCGATTTCATGGTGGTGCTGCAGGTGAGGGCAGGAGCACCGGCGCGCCAGTGGCCGCACACGGCCTGAGGTACAGCCTGGTACCTAGGGGTGAAACCACCGCCGCGCTCTAATGAGGAGACACACCGCCCTGAGGTGTGTTGTGTCTCACCCCTGTGACCTGAGACGTAGTGTGTTTTACCCATGTGACCTGAGCTATGGTGTATCTCGCCATTGTGACCTGACTTGTGTTGTGTCTCACCCCTGTAACCTGAGTTGTGGTGTGTCTTACCCTTGCAACCTGAGGTGTGGTGTGTCCTACCCTTGTGACCTGTGTTGTGATATGTCTCACCCATGTGACCTGAGGTGTGGTGTGTCTTACCCTTGTGACCTGAGGTGTGGTGTGTCTTACCCTTGTGACCTGTGTTGTGATATGTCTCACCCATGTGACCTGAGGTGTGGTGTGTCTTACCTTTGTGACCTGAGGTGTGGTGTGTCTCACCCCTGAGACCTGAGGTGTGTTGCGTCTCACCCATGTGACCTGAGGTGTAGTGTGTCTTACCCATGGGACCTAGGCTATCGTGTATCACGCCCTTTTGACCTGACTTGTGTTGTGTCTTATCCCGTAACCTGAGTTGTGGTGTGTCTTACCCTTGTGATCTGAGGTGTGGTGTGTCTTACTCCTGTGACCTGATGTGTGGTATGTCCACCTCCTCGGACCTGAGTTGTAGCATATGTTCTGACCATGGTCGCAGGTGGTGTGACCTCACATCTGTGGCCTGTCATTAAATGTAACGTCACGAACCTGTAACCTGCGACCTCTCCCTAAATTTGTGACATGTGGGACCAGTGGCCACGCGTTCCGAGGTGCGTCCTCCGGACCACTGACGGTCCCCAGGTGTGTCTTTGGTGATCTCCGACCCGTCTCCAGGTGTGTCCTCTGTGACCTGTGACCGGTCCCCAGGTGTGACCTCTGTGACCTGTGACTCATCCCCAGGTGCCCGTGGCGCCGGCCGACGCCGGCGGTCGCCAGCTCTCCTGGCATGACTTGGAGGGCGTCTCGCCGTACCACACCATCTCGTTCAGCGGGTTCCCACAGCCTCATCCGGCCCCCTTCATGCCCGCGGCACGGACCTGCGGCGGCGCGTCAGCCCGCGGGGCCACGCCTCGCGATCCGCCGGGGCTGGAGGTGATGGAGCGCGCCGCCGGTCCAAGGCGCGCCGACCCCCGGCTGCTCTCTCGCCAGTGCTCGATCGACTACACGCTGCCCGAGCTGGATGAGGACGAGCCGCCGCCGCTGGCCGAGCCCCGGGAGGCGGGCGAGCAGTGTGAGATGCTGGTGCGGCCGCCGCCAGAGGGCGCCATCGAGCCACAGGCCATGCAAAGGTCGGCCAGCTGCAGCACGGTGAGAGAGCCAGGCGGCCTGCGCGGCCGGCGGCATTGGTGGTCAGCGTGCCTTGGCTTGGGCGGAGGGCACAGGTTGAGGTAGCATGTGGGTAGCAGGTGGGAGGGTACAGGTTAAGGTAGCATGTGGGTAGTAGGTGGGAGGGCACAGGTTGAGGTAGCATGTGGGTAGTAGGTGGAAGGGCGCAGGTTGAGGCAGCACGTGGGTGGTAGGATGGAGAGCACAGGTTGAGGTAGTAGGCGGGTGGTAGGTGGGAGGACACAGGTTGAGGTAGTAGGTGGGTGGTTGGCGGGAGGGTGCAGAATGCTGTATGGCAGGCTAGACACTTATCACATGAACTCTGACTAAAATGCTTACCGTCTTAATGTTTGTTCGTTGTGAGCTGTTCTTTTTTTCCAGAAAAATGGTTACGTCACGGTTTTTTATTGTTTTGTTTTTTACTGTCAACCTATCTCACCGCATGAGTGACCGAGTGAAGGCTTTTAATGGGCCTCCCCAGGGTCCTTCTTGGGCAGTCCCTGAACCATCCCCAGACCACCGTCGTCGGGCCGTCCGTGGGCTGTCCCTGGACCACCATACGCATGTACAAGAGTTCTCTGGCGCCGAGAAGTCCAGGTCCACTGCCGGTGCGGTCTGTCTGGACTGTCCAGGTCCGCTGCCGTTGCGATCTGTCTGGACCGTCCCCTCCACTGCCGGTGCGGTCGGTCTGGACTGTCCCGTCCACTGTCGGTGCTGCTGTCGGCAGGTCCGGCTGCGGCGGCAGCTGACAACGCTGGAGGTGACCAACAGCGCCGCCACGCCGCCGGGCTTCGCTCGCGTGCAGCTGCTGCTGGAGCGGGTGCTGCCCGAGGACCGACGTTGGTGGCAGGAGCGGCTCAGCGAGACGAGCGGCGACGGCGCCGTCTACCTCTCCAGGTGGGCAGCTACGGCCCAGCCATCGATTTGGGGAGGCTGAGCGGTGACTCAAGCGAATGGCCAAGAAATGGAGCAGGGATGGTCAAGGAACGGGGATGGCCAAATGATAGTCAATGAATGTTCGAGGAATGATCCAGGAATCGTCACGGAAAGGCAATACATGGTCGAGAATGGTTAAGGAAATGTCGAAGAACAGTGTAGGAATGCTCAAGGAATGGTCCAGGGATTGGCCGGAATTGATCCAGGGATGGGGCAAGGAGGGTGTTCGGGTGGGTCCGGAGGATCTGGGGAGGGATAAGGGACGGGACGCTAAATTGCCTTAGTAATCGGCGCGCCCTAAAACCCCAATCAACAACAAAGCATGGACGGTTTGTGGGCGGTCCAGGCAGGGTCCGGTGGCTGCTGATCTAGGGACGGTTAGGAGACAACCTAGGTAGGGACAGCCGGGAAGGAGTTGGCGCCGGCGCCAGATGTGAGAATCAACTCCAGATGGCGCTCCACCCCGGGTGTCAGCCATGAGGAACGAGCTGACCCCACCCGCCTGTCAGAGCTGACCCCGCCGGCCTGTCAGAGCTGACCCCAACGGCCTGTCAGGGCTCACCCCGCCGGCCTGTCAGAGCTGACCCCAACGGCCTGTCAGAGCTGACCCTGCCGGCCTGTCAGAGCTGACCCCAACGGCCTGTCAGAGCTGACCCCACCGGCCTGTCAGAGCTGACCCCGCCGGCCTGTCAGAGCCGACTCCGCCCGCCTGCCGGAGCTGAACCCGCTCGCCTGTCAGAGCTGACCCCAACGGCATGCCAGAGCTGACCCCAACGGCCTGTCATAGCTGACCCCGTTGGCCTGCCGGAGCTAACCCCGCCGGCCTGTCAGAGCTGACCCCAACGACTTGTCAGAGCTGACCCCAACGGCCTGTCATAGCTGACCCCGCCGGCCTGTCAGAGCTGACCCCGCCGGCCTGTCAGAGCTGACCTCTAGCCGTTTCAGCCTGAAGGCACGCCGCCTGATGGAGGAGATGTTCGGCTCGCTACAGCTCGCCATAGAACAGGACCGCAGCAACATGTCCATCGTGGACAGCTGTCTGGCGGACTACCGAGGCGTGCCCAGGTACGCGGACGACTGCTGGCCGAATGGTTAGCGCCGCCGGCTCCCACCCGACGGTCTGGGTTCAGGCTCTGGTTATGCCCACTGCACTAGCTGGACTTTATCTACCGGGCTTGATTTTGAACCTGTCCCTTGTCATGACGCATCGTTCTGTCCCGCTGTTCCCAGCGGCTCATCAGTTTCCTGCCATGGTGAGCCAAAGACCTCCTTCCTATGCCGTCTGTAGTAAAAACTGTCTTGGGCCGTGCTACGTGATGTCGATAGTGTATCTCCTGTTTGACACGTAGACAGTGACCAACAACCTTATTTCAACCACCATTAAAGCACGTAACCCATCCACATAATTTTTTGTTGACCAACGCTTGCTCCCATCCCCTACATTATACTTCTGCCGTCAAAGACGAGAACTACGCAATGAAACGGTCGTATGGTTGCGCTTTCATTCGGCTACTTAAGCCATGGCCTAGCATTGTCTCGCCGCTTCACAGTTGGGCGGTGCCAAAGAGTCGGATTTCTTCACCTGATGGTGTGGACAACGCTAATGGGAATTGTACCATGAAAATAAACCCCATAACACCTGGCCTTATTCCCGTACGGCGGAGGACGCTCGACGAAAATGCATCGTCGTAAACGCAACGACCCTTTGACCTTGAACGCGCCGAGTCCGGGCGCCCCAGCGCCGCCAGCGGGTAGTGCTAACCCCGGGCCTGGCGTTACAGCTACGAGAAAGAGGTGCGGGCACGAGGTCCTGCCATCATGCTGAAGCTGACCCAGCGCGATGACCGTGCGTTCGCCCGGCTGACCTGTCTCCAGAACAGCTGCTGCTACTGGCTGTGCCTCTGCTTCGTCGTCGTCATGCTCATCCCGTTCTCACTCTGGATCTTCCTCACGGGAGGATCTTGGCCGGTAAGATGCGGTTTTTAGAAAGTTGTTGCCGCTGTGCGTTGGCGCGGGACGAGCTGATCGGTTACGTGCCTAATTGGGTACCTTTTGTTTTTTAGTATCAAGCCAAGTGTTTCGTTCTTGACACATTTAGGTACATATACACGGGTAATGGCATGGTGTTTTGCCATATGACAAGCCTTGTGCCTGCATCTCCATGAACTTCGCGATGCGATGCCGATGGTAGCAGACGGTAGCAGGTGGTAGCATATGGCACATGGAAACAGGGCGGGACGAGCTTCGCCCGCCGTCACCGAAGACGTTAGTTCCGTCTCCGGCCGCCAGGTGCGCAAGTGTATCGGCGGTGCCTGCTGCTCCATCTACTACTGCGTGACGCTGCTGCTGCCGATGGTGCTGGTGCTACCGGTCACGATGCTGGTGCTGATGCTGTCTGGGCCAGGCCAGCCGTCGGACAACGTGTACGTGGTCGCCATGATCGCCTACCTGGTCGTATCGGCCTGCTTCGCGTCCGTCTTCGTGTGCGTGTCGCAGTGCTTCTTCAAGCTGCCCACCATCTTCTACGGCGACTTTGTGACGGCACTCGTCTGTCCTGTCTGGCCCATACAAGCACGCGAGTTCAAAACCAGGTCAGTGGACGCACATGGGTCACAGCGAGGCCAGCAGATTCGGAGATGTCGGTGCAGGGTTATTAGATGTGGGGAAGTTGGTGCAGGGGTATCAGATGCGGAGATGTCGGTGCAGGGGTATTAGATGTGGGGATGTTGGTGCAGGGGTATCAGATGTGGGGATGTTGGTGCAGGGGTACCAGATGTGGGGTTGTTGGTGCAGGGTATAGAAACGGTCCGGCAAGTATCCGACTCTTTGGCACTGTTTTCCTCCCAGGAAGAATAAGCTAGACTCCTTTAAAAACGAGTCTGCCTGCATCGGCGCAGAGATCATGCTTAACTGCCACAAAAAGCGAATGAGCCTAGGTTCAGTCGGCCTCCTGCCGCCTCAGGCGGAGGGGCGTAATTGTATTGCTGGATGCTCTGGGCGGTCTGGGTAGTCTGGGTAGTTTGGATAGTCTGGATGGTCTAGATAGTCTGGGCTCTCATGCGGTGATGTCGCTGGACGGTGATAAGTCGGATCATGGAGCATGCAGTGTGGGATGTGCAAACTCGTGGGGTGGGAGAGGGCGAGGGACGCTGCGGACCTCACCAGACCAGGGCGAGGGACGCTGCAGACCTCACCAGAACACGGCGAGGGACGCCGCCTCAGGCTGTTCACACGGTCGCGCTGACCGGCCTCCGCGCGCCCCCAGGACACGTCTGTGGCCGTCGCGCAACGTGGTGGACACGGTGGTGCGATGCGGCTGCCACCTGGTGCCCAAGTCTGCCATCACGTGCGCGTGTGTGGACGTGCGCGGGGAGGCGCCCTGCCAGGAGGCCCACCTGCTCTGGCGCTACTCCTTCTCACAGGTGAGAGCAGACGGCGGGTGCTGGTGGTGCCACTTGAGAGTGTCCCTGGGATGCTGCCCCCCCCCCCCCCACCCCCTCGCTCCGTGCTGCCATGCTGCCGACGCTCGTTCCGTGCTGTGGCGTTGTGTCTTCCCCTTCTCCGTTCCCAAGTGTCTATGAAAGCGTCAAGTGTTGGGCGCTGTGAGCAAATGCTCTGAAACTCTGCCCTGGCTGCTGCAGCGTAAACTGCAGTTGACTGATCAATGTGACGGGGTAACATATCATCAACTCAACCAGTCAATCAAACAAAAAAACAGTGTGATAGGTGGGACAATGTGAGAGACTCAACAACGTTATGGCTCAAAATGGTGAGGAACTCAACAATGTGAGTGAGGAGCTCAACATGTGAGGGCTCAAAAATGTGGGGGCCTCAACGCTGTGATAGACTCAGCAATGTGAGGGATTCAACAATGTGAGGGCTCAACAATGTGAGACACTATAATGTGAGACACTCAACAATGTGAGGGTCTCGCGGAGAACACGCAACAGATGAATAATTAGAGCTGTTGGCGCCAGGCGGAGGTCACCCTCAGCAAAAACATACCGGAGCACTACCGGCGGGCTTACCTGACGCTCAAGTGGCTTGTCAAGAAGTACATCATGCAGGCCGACTGCCCGACGACTGTCAACAACAGCAACTTCCGCTCCTACTACCTTAAGGTCGGCACAGCCGATGCGTCGTCGCTGGGGGCCTGAATATGTTGGCAGGGAGCTCGTTCAGAGGGCGCTGGTCGATGACTGAGTATTGCCACTGTGTCGCTGAAACTCGAGGGGAATGGCGGAAAGCTTCTCAATTTTAATTCAACTCTGCATTGGCGCTTAGCGTGTGCCGTTCAGATCCTCCTGCTGACCATTCCGACGTTGCACCGGCCCCAGACGGTGCTGTACTGGGAGCTGGATCAGGCCGGGGTGCTGGAGTGTACTGACGGCGTGGAGGAGGTGTTGCTGCATCGGCTGGCACTGCGGCTGCAGCGCTACATTCGGCAGCGCTACCTGTCGCACTTCTTCATCCCTGAGGTCAACTTGCTGCTCGAGCTGACAGACGTCGAGTTTGACAGGATCGACCGCCTGCTGAACCAGGTGAGCCCACTGCAGCAGGCGGGGTGGCGGCCCAGGTAGGAGGTAGGGTGCTGGACCCGGGTGAGGTGTGAGACCAGGGTGAGGTGAGATGTGAGACCGGGCAGGGTGTTGGGCCAGGTCACATATCAGACAAGGTATGGTGGTGATATGGTGGCTGCGCGTGATCAGTTGAGCGCGCTCAATAAAGTGAGCGTCTCCTTCTGGCTTAGCAATTACACCACAATATGCCCTGTACAGAGATCGAGTACAATCATGTTAAAACGTACTTGTATGCTACTAGACCAGGACTCCTAGACTACTCATACTCGTTTCGATACAGACATGCGGCGGAAATGTTACATCTATCTTTCCATTCTCCTGTTTATTCTACGAGGAATTGGTTTGTTATTACTCTACCATCTACACGCACAACGTTCCTCGGGAATGCACTTAACAACTCATTCGTGAATACGTCTGTGGGCCGTGAACAGGACACGTGAATACGTCTGTGGGCCGTGAACAGGACACGTGAATAAGTCTGTGAGCCGTGAACAGGACACGTGTTTACGTCTGTGGGCCGTGAACAGGACACGTGAATACGTCTGTGGGCCGTGAACAGGACACGTGTTTACGTGTGTGGGCCGTGAACAGGACACGTGAATACGTCTTTGAGCCGTGAACAGGACACGTGAATACGTCTGTGAGCCGCGAACAGGACACGTGAATATGTCTTTGAGCCGCGAACAGGACACGTGAATATGTCTGTGAGCCGCGAACAGGACACGTGAATATGTCTTTGAGCCATGCACAGGACACCGGACGGATCCGTCGAACAGCATCACACAACACACACTGCTGCCTTCGGCAGGAAACACTACAATACAGCTGATTTGCTCACAATCCCGATCTCGCGGTCACAGTTCAGGCGTGGCATTCCTGTCATTACCTGTACACGTATCATCTACATCTTTGTCTGCTGTATCCGCGCGTGGCGGTGCTTAGCGTCAGTTTTCGGCGGTCGCCGGGCTGATGTTGGTGCTGGTGCTGGTGCTGGTTCTGGTGCTGGTGATGCTGCGCTAAGCTGACGACGGAGCTGGCGCGCGCATGAGGACACTGAGAACGTCTGAGGACACTTGGCCGGTCCTCGCTCAGGTGCTGGAGAACCCGGCGCGGCTGATCAAGAGGCGAGAGCTGACGGTCACTTTCTACGCCATCGCGCTGTGCGAGAGCCTCTTCTGCACGCCGGGTCGGGACTACCGGAGCGAGCTCTGCTTCAACTACGCCTCCCGACTGCACCAAGTGTGGTGAGCTCGTCCAGCAGCGCTGTCTAACTGCACGGCACCTGGCGAGCTCGTCTGGCAACGCTGTCTGGCTGCGCTGCCCCTGGTGAGCTCGTCTGGCAGCGCTGTCTGACTGCACGGCACCTGGCGAGCTCGTCTGGCAATACCGGCGGACAGCACCACGTCTGACCACGTCATCTGTCGCGGATCGGCAGACTGCATCCGTTGAAGTCGTCTGGCAACACCGGCATCTGCGACGCATCATGGTCGCTCAGCTGACCTGCCCGCTCCAGACGTGTGATCCACCGCAGACCGCGCGAGCTGGCCGTGATCTCTGGCATCTGGACGACATTCTGGCCTGACCTGCCCGCTCCAGCCGCGTGATCCACCGCAGACCGCGCGAGCTGGCCGTGATCTCTGGCATCTGGACGACATTCTGGCCTGACCTGCCCGCTCCAGCCGCGTGATCCACCGCAGACCGCGCGAGCTGGCCGTGATCTCTGGCATCTGGACGACATTCTGGCCTGGCGTTTGTCCAGTGTGCTGATGGTTCCTTCCATTAAGATTAGTTGCAGCTGTTGTGTGGCCCAGATTTAGTGTAAATGCGGACGGCATTTTGAGCTGGTAGTACAAAACAGGAGCTTTCTGACAAAACGTCTTCGGAAACAGTAGCCGATATACGTTATAACGTGTATCATTGATGCTGTAACCACAGTGCACAACGCAGAATTTGACATTGTAAGCCCAGTGCACAACGCTGGACCTAGCGCGAGTCCACCATCCCAGCTCTCCTAGCCGTGTATCTGTCAAAACACGATCAAGCTGTTGTGCAATGAGAAGGCATCAGTGTCATGTGAAGCCTGTTTGACTCTCGCCTGGGTGTTCTGCACTCGCATTCGGTCGCCATGTGCGCGGCTGGTGCACGGCCGGTCTGAGCTATTAGCTTGGTGTTGTCAGCACCGAAGTGACCCGGCGTGGGGGCAGTGGTGCACCAGGCTGCGCGGCACGCGGGTGGTTTTATTGGTTTATTCTGGTCATGTTCTTGCGATTATGTGCAAGTTTAGCTTAGGTGAACGGTGTTCATCCGTGTCCCGTAGTCGTCTGCCTCCGCTGTGGCGCATACAGCGGCATGCTGACTGTGTGTCATTTGATGTGACATCCTCAAAGTGTTGCTGACTTGGTGCCCCGATGTTTTTCCTGTGGCAATGTCGTGGTCTATAGCACTGCCGCGAGCCTACTCGCACGCAGGGCAGTGCTTTAAACATGCCCGATTACACGGTATGCATAGATGCTTCCCCATGAGATGATATTACATTGCCAAAGTTCTGCTTAGGTTTGGGTGTGCTTTAGGCGTTATTTTAGGTAGCTAGTTGGTCTGTGTGTGGTGTGTGGGTTCGTGCGTTCCATGATATTGAGACCATCATACATTTTGCACTACCAGATATGACAGCGTTTTGTCGCGATGCAGATGGAGAGATGAACACCTGACTGAGTATCTTAGTCAGTGTCCTCAATGGAGAGATGAACACGTGGCTGGGTATCTTAGGCAGCGTCCTCAGTGTTGAGTGTTGGCTGGGGGCATATAGCGGCTGGGACGGCAGCGGCAGCAGCAGCAGCAGCAGCAGCAGCGGCAGCAGCAGCAGCAGCAGCAGCAGCAGCAGCAGCAGCAGCAGCAGCAGCAGCAGCAGCAGCAGCAGCAGCAGCAGCAGCAGTAGCGGTAGCAGTAGCAGTAGCAGTAGCAGCAGCAGCAGCAGCAGCAGCAGCAGCAGCAGCAGCAGCAGCAGGTGGTAGCGGTCTCCTGACAGTATGGGCTGACTGGTGTAAGCATATTGACGGAGATATATTTCTTCTAGTGCTCATGGAGCATTAAAAGGCAATCCAGTAAGGCATGTCGCCTATGATAGCCAAGTTTGATAAGCACGCTTACGCGCCAGCAGTTGCCGTGTGGCCATTTTCATCCACGCGGTCCACACAGCTCGGTGGTCTAGCCTCGACTCCCATATTTACGCGCCATCTGTCCGCGTTGCACAGCTAGCCAGAGGCGACGAATCGGAAGCTGTGACATGTGATGTCACCGCTGACGTCACAGATCACCAGTCGTACAGCACTTCCATCACAGTCTCTACGTTGCAAGAGGGACATTGACGGAGCAGGACAAAGCACGCTAAAGTGCCTGCCAAGCTGGCCGTCCACAGCCTATCATCACAATATTCGACTTCACCGAACGACACTAAGACACCGGCATCATAAGCCTCAGGCGCTGCCGACGCCGGGCGCGGGCTCGGATCAGGACCGAGCGCGGCAGATTGGACGCGTTCGGGCTCAAATTCGGGTTCGGATTCTCCAGGACCCGGCGCTGTTCCAGCTCTGACACGGGAGCGGCAGGTGCTACCACAGGCCCGCCGCCGATGGGACTTGGGGCCCAGTACGTCATCTCAGTGCAGCTCGCGACGCCCCAGCAGCCATAGCGCGTCCGACTGTGGTCCGTGTGATGGGCACACAAGCCCATTAAACAGCGTAACTGTCACCTTGACACTCATCCCTTCCAACACTCTAGTATGTAGTCAGTTCCATCCATCGACCCGCTAGCCGCAGACGTGACCTACATTGCATCACCGGGCTCTACAAACCTCTACTGAGTCCCCTGGTCCGCAGACATGACTCATACCGCATCACCGGCCCTGCAAACCTATTCTCCGGCTTTACAAACCTCTATTGGGTTCTCTGGTCCGCAGACGTGACGCACACTGCATCACCGGGTTCTATAAACCTCTGCTGAGTCGCCTGGCCTGCAGACGTGGTCCACACTGCGTCACCGACTCTACACACCTCTACTGAGTCTCCCGGTCCTCAAACGTGACCCACACCGTATCACCGGCCCTACAAACCTCCACTGAGTCCCCTGGTCACCATGCCGTTTTCGAGACCATTGCCCCCCTTTCTATGGCATGGACCATGCTCGCTCTGCGTAAGTCCAGACGGTTATGCAGCGGCGACGAATGGAAAGCTCAGCCGGTGACCGTGCATTGGTGGCGCGAGAGGGGGGGGGGGCGTGTCCCGACACTGGAACAGCAGCTGGACCACCTTCGCCGCTACCCAGCCGTGCGAGCCACCACACTGCTGCTGAAATGATTGCACACAACACTCAGCCAGGCCATTGTCTATGCACACAACACTCAGCCAGGCCATTGTCTATGCACATAACACTCAGCCAGGTCATTGTCTATGCACATAACACTCAGCCAGGTCATTGTCTATGCACACAGCACTCAGCCAAGCCATTGCCTATACACATAGCACTCACCCAAGCCATTACCTTTCGAGGAAAGCGGAGGTGGCTTTCCATGCACGACACTTTCCGAATGCAGGATTTATCAAATACGTCGCACTGTTAGAGCACAAAACACGCGCCAAAGCCCATGCCGCGAAGGGCGTCCGGAGGTCATCAGGCGGGACCTCCATGGGGACGTCTTAGTAACGAGCATGCCAACCCATTTCTAGTCAGCATCATCCATGTCATTAATGACATATGCCCCTCCATGGGATCACAGTAATCAGTGTCCATGCGGTCATATGGGCTGGCTGACTCATTTGACGCGCAGTGGTCTGTGTATTTATCCAAAGTTTTGTTTGGTTTCTGCGAAGCATCGAGCGATTATACAGATATATATATATACCTTGTCTCTTTTCTTACTTTAAACGGGTAGGTAACGTTGTTCAAAACATTCAGAGTTCCATGTGTATTTTTGTTGCTGTGTATGCTCAAAGTAAACAACTGATGAGATCAGCGTAGTCCAGAAATGTTTTGTGTAGGTGATATGCTGCTTTCGCCTCCGCGAATAACAATATTTCAGCGGACCGTTTTCGTCAGTCATCAAAATGCAGCAGTCAGCACTTTTCCATGTTCGATAGCGGATATAGTGTACTTCATTTAGTCAGATCGTGAAAGCTGGGAAGCTCTTCTCATGCTCAGATCCTCCACGTCAAACGTTCTAATGAACGAACTCAAGGACCATACAACCGCCCTCCAAAATAAATTGCTCAATCTGTCACTAAGGTAGCAAAGCAACATGCTGCCTTTGTCTCAAGCGCAGTTTCTCCTCCCTAGAGAACGTTCATAATTTGTGGTTAAAGCCTAGAGTTCTTATGTTGGTTCTGTTGTCGTTACTCACAATAATTTTAGTGTCATCACGTAGCATCTTAGATCTACCGTACCTTGGCCACCAGATGAGTTTGGTGAAGTCAATGTACTTCGACGTGCTCGAGCTCGTTTTCCCGCTCCACATACACGTAAACAAATATCCTCAAACGGGTGATCACTGTGGCCGGCGGGCGGTGGAGTAAGGTTAAGACATATGTCAATTTGGACAGAACTGTTAACTTAATCACCGTTGCCTTGCCTGTTAGGGTGGGTCAAGGAGTTATTTTGCCGTTATGACGACAGTTTTTTTTCTCTAAACTTTCAATGCTTGGCCCGCAATTTAATGGCGTAGACTTGCACCACATTCTTAACACAGTACAAATATTATCATATTTTTAGCACTATTTATTAGAGTCGGGCTAGAAAGTAAAATGTTTTTTTTCTGGTCAGTCAAGCGATACTAAGTATCATTGTTAAAGCCTTGCAGATAGTCTATCTCATGTTACACGACCAAGAAATACAAGGCATAAACTATTTGCGTCATGTGGTGTCGGTCAAGTCGTTACGATGTACAGTACCTGTAAAAGTGATCGTTTTCGCTTTAACCTATTTATCATGCGGTTAGCCATCTCCGAAACGGTTTTCGCCCAGCGATTTCGCTGCACATACCAGCGGCCGCCGCTCCGGACCAGCGTGGCTGGTGAGACGATCGGCGGCGGATCGGCCGGCTGGCGGCAGCAGTCGGCAGCCAAACCAGCCATAGCTGCGAACATGCCGGCTGGCGGCAGCAGTCGGCAGCCAAACCAGCCATAGCGGCGGATCGGCCGGCTGGCGGCAGCAGTCGGCAGCCAAACCAGCCATAGCGGCGGATCGGCCGGCTGGCGGCAGCAGTCGGCAGCCAAACCAGCCATAGCGGCGGATCGGCCGGCTGGCGGCAGCAGTCGGCAGCCAAGCCAGCCAGCCGGGCCCTGGAGGTTAGAGCTTTTGGTAAAAAGGCACGCGCACCATTCGAGGCGTAGATTTGAGATGCCTACATCTTCAGACCGTTAATCATTGGGGATGCCTACATCTTCAGTCCGTTAGTCATTTCAACACCCTTGCACCGTTTGCAGACGGTCAGTGTATCACATAGGCCTTAGCCACCCATTTGCAATCGAGCGCAACTGTAAGGTGTGGTCAAAGCTCGTTTACGCGATCCTTTGTCCTATGAGATGATTATAAGATATAACGGAAAAGCCTGAAATGCAAATAAAAACAGCCGAAAGGACCAGCATAAAGGAACTGTTTGCTACTTCAGGATGGAGTTATAATTGTTATGCCTTCTGATGGCTATTTTTCAGAACCTACTTACTTTTGACAGCGCAGTGAGATCCTCCCCAACCAATGCCCTCGCCAATGTACTGTCTGGTAGTCAGTCATGAAATGTGCACAGAACTTGAAAAATTTGCTTTGTTTTGAGAACTTAAGATGGGGTAAATTGGTTGAATGACACTGGTAAAGGCGAATAATGCATGTTCCACTTCACACTCAGACGTGAGACCAATTTTGGGAATCTGCATCAGTCATTAGTCACCATGGTCACACAATTAGCCAGTCGGCTAGTCACCTGGTCGCCAGTCGGCTAGTCACCTAGTCGCCAGTCGGCTAGTCACCTGGTCGCCAGCCGGCCAGTTACCTAGTCGCCAAGCGGCTAGCCGCCGATCCCTGGTCACCCAGTCGCCAAAAAACCGCCGGAGTCGCCCAAAAACCGGCTAGCGGCAACCAATTCCGGGACCAAGGGCTGTGCTTGATGTTGATGACGTTTCATCATCACTTGATGCTGGTGGCAGCCAATCCCAGTACCCATGCTTGTCCTAGTTTGTCACATGCCTGAGAGACATGGTCTGGCGATGGCATGATTCACCAGACTCTCGAGAAAATGAGTCGCTCCATGCATGTACATGTACCTCGCTGTACGTACTATGTCCGTTTTCTCTACGTACCTGGTAAGGGCTTTGGGTGGATTTGGTGCATTTGGTGGTGAGCAAAGCACTTGGGCCGGGCTAAGGACTCCTTAGGTGTTTCCGTTCTTATTGAACTTCAGAGGCCCGTTGATTCCTGGCCCCTGGCTACCTGTCAGATCCCAGAGTCCCCTGCATGCGTACAGGAAGTTATCGGTTCTAGAGATCCCAGTTGATGGGCTGGGGCCTTTCGGTCACACATTTGAAGTCAATATTTACGTGCACAAGTGTGTATATTTTGTTCCAATTTTTGGGTCCCTCCTCAAGCGTGGGGCCTTTTTCCACCTTCAGCGCGCGCTCTCTGAGTCTGCGATGACCTTTACCAGATCTCGTTAGGGCTATTCCCGAGTCCGCAAGGGGCCTTTTCTGAACAGGAAGAGGCCATTTCCACGCATTAAATTGACATGCGTTTTTCTGTTGTGAAATGGTCCGATTCTACATACGTGACCACAATGAACAACAGCCGATGCGATTGACCCACTGGCTGAAGATGAATGCTCAATCTTACCTTTACTAGAATGGGCATCAAACGCCTACAACCCTTGCGTTTGAGTCTCACGGCGTCATGCTGGAGAGCCCACTCTGTCAACCGTGGCACGCCATGAGCGTCAGCGATCTCATTGGGCCCTTCTTCCTCCTGTGTGCAGGCGCCTCCACGGCCGCAATCAGCGGCGAGCCGGCCGTCACCGTGCGGGGGCGGCTACGGAGCGCGAAATTTGCTGGCGACTGTAGTATCGAGAGCTCTGTCACTACTGCCGTGACGTACATCGAGCACAAGGCAATGTCGCCGTAAGCCTGCTCTAGAAACGCGACTGAAAACTGTCGTTAAACATTAGCTTCAATGCCAGTTTATGTTCACGTAAACGGTTCACCTCGGAGGAACGCAATGCGATCCTGCGATCCTGCTCATTTTGCGTCACTGAATTAAGCGACCAAATCTTTACGAGCTCCTGTCAACGAAAACCTACAACGACAACCAAAAACCTGGGAGGTGCCTTCCGAGGGCCGCAATGGCTTACAGACATTGTAAACATAGGGGATGCCCTCCGAGGGCAGCAATGGCTTACAGGCATTGTAAACATAGGGGATGCCCCCCGAGGGCAGCAATGGCTTACAGACATTGTAAACATAGGGGGTGCCCTCGGAGGGCCGCAATGGATTGCAGACATTGTAATCCTAGGAGGTGCACTCCGAGAGCAGCAATGGTTTACAGACATTGTAAACTTAGGAGGTGCCCTACGAGGGCCACAATGGCTTACAGGCATTGTAAACCTAGGAGGTGCCCTCCAAAGGCCTCAATGGCTTACAGACATTGCAAGCATAAGGGGTGCCCTCCGAGGGCCGCAATGGCTTACAGACATTGTAAACCTAGGAGGTGCCCTCCGAGGACTGCAATGGCTTACAGACATTGTAAACTTAGGGGGTGCCCTCCGAGGGCCGCAATGGCTTACAGACATTGTAAACCTAGGGGGTGCCCTCCGAGGACTGCAATGGCTTACAGACATTGTAAACCTAGGAGGTGCCCTCCGAGGACTGCAATGGCTTACAGACATTGTAAACCTAGGGGGTGCCCTCCGAGGGCCGCAATGGCTTACAGACATTGCAAGCCTAGGAGGTGCCCTCCGAGGACTGCAATGGCTTACAGACATTGCAAGCCTAGGGGGTGTCCTCCGAGGGCCGCAATGGCTTACAGACATTGTAAACCTAGGGGGTGCCCTCCGAGGGCCGTAATGGCTTACAGACATTGTAAACCTAGGAGGTGCCCTCCGAGGACTGCATTGCTTACATACATAAAGCAAAACAGACATAACTCACAGACATAACACACATAAGCCATCAGAACCCACCCTCACGCGTCACCGTAAACCATCATAAAGCACCCTCACGCGTCATCGTAAACCATCAGAATCCACCTTATGCGTTATCATGAACCACCATAGACCACCTTCACGCGTCATCGTGAACCATCATAAGCCACCGTCGTGCGTCATCATAAACCATCGTAAACCACCTTCACGCGTCATCGTAAAGCATCATAAACCACCTTCACGCTTCATCGTAAACCATCATAAACCACCGTCACGCGCCATCGTAAACCATCATAAACCACCCTCACGCTTCAATTTTTCAGCATTCCATCACCGGGCGTTATGACGTCAAATCAATGGTACAAAATACATGCCTCCCTTGTCTGTTTAGTGCAGACGCCTGTGCTATTTCATGCAACCTTCTCTCTTCTGTGCGGTTGCACGGGAGCGAGACCCGTCTGTTCACGAGGGCGCGGGCAGATCGCGCCGCCGCCCCGCTCTTGGCGTGGCGTCACCGGGCGGAAGCGAAAGTGATGGCGCCGGGTCGCTTCGCTTCGCTGCCGCACTGATGCGTCGCCTCACCGCTTCGCTGCCGGCGTCGCGTGCCGCCGCGCTGCGAAGCGCGCCTGTGGCCTCGGCGCCTCATGCGAGCTGCCAGTGGGAGGGCGCCGGGCACGGGCAGCGGTTGGCGTCTAGTTCGGTCGAGGAGCCATCAGACGGAAGAAGCATGGTGAGAGGTCGACATCTGCTACAGGCAAGTGCTAGGATGGGCTGTGTGTCACACTGTGACTGTGTGATGGCCCGTGTGCGTGTGTGTGTGTGTGTGTGTGTGTGTGTGTGTGCGTGTGTGTGATCTACTGAGCGTGAAGTGTCAATGGCCTGGCCGCCGCTACTGATGACCGGCTTAGGCAGCGTTTGGGGTCAGAGTGGGAACGGGATGTCCAGCGGTTAAGGATGGCTTTCTCACGTGCTTTTCATGTATGTGGACCTTGCGGTCAGTGAAAAGCATTGCTTGTGGGTAAATTATATGCCTTAACACTTCTCAAAGATGGGCTTACGAATTCCTCGCAGTCGCGAATTAAGAAGACAAATCAGTTACAATCTACAGGCATAACAGTGCAACTTGTAAATCATGAAGGGCCTACCCACACTACTGCTAGGGGTATTCAAAAACGGCCCTCACTTGAACTTAACGCTAAATGGCTTGCACAAGTCGTAAGCAGACTTGGTGTGGCGTCGAAACCAGAAGACCTCTGGGATGGTTCCGAAGATCAGTGACGTGCCCAGCCATGCAGCTTAGTGCCTTTCGACATCGTCATACGCCTTAATGCCCTCAGAAGCACAGTGAGTAGCATCAGGTGCACACACAGGGGGTGCCGTACATGAGAGCTGGCCATCCACATTTTCGCCGTGCGCGGCCTTGAGGACAAGGTCAGAAGTTGGTGACCTGACAAGTTCGGCACCTGCAGCATGCATTCCGGATGTAGAACGGTTGTTTTCTCCGCCTCTGAGGTTTCATGATCATGTTCAAGACGGCTCGGAAAATAAAGTCCTTTCCGCTGGGTATCATCACCGGCTGGGTGACTGTCCACGACTGTCCACGAGACCATCGCGATCACGGTCCCCCACGTGGTCTGATGGTGAGTCTCACCGGCAGCTTGGGTGGACATGCTTCCTTCCTTGAATCTTACATCAGTGAGGACGCCTCTTCAAGCGAGTGTATGAAACCCGTAATGTTGCGGTGTTTCATTGTCATAAGGGATGCAGTAGAAGTCGTCCATATCAATGTCTTGTCAACCCGTCTTCTGGAGGACATCGGTTCTCTAGACAAGCTACAAATGCGGGGCTTCTAACGCCTTCTTCGACCTCCAGAAACCTCTGGTGCGTTTGCTCGTATTCTGTAGTTGAGTACCTCTTACTTTAGTACTTTCTTGACAAGTGACTGCGGTATGCGACAGCGCTTTGGCGGCAGGGTCTGCGGTGCACCAACTCTACGTCGAGCCGCCTCTGCCGGCCGTCGCCCGGGCGCTTGTGTCATTGTCACCGGCTGTCATTGTCACTGTCACTGGCTCTCATCGTCACTGTCACTGGCTGTCATTGTCTTTGTCACTGGCTCTCATTGGCATTGGCACTGGCTGCCATTGTCACTGTCACCGGCTCTCATTGACATTGTCACTGGTTGTGACATGGTGACAATGTCAGCCTCTCCGGTGTGCCGAGCGTGCCTCTAGTCCCTCTGTTCTTGAGGACATTGGAAATGGTCGCCCGCGCCAATGCACTATGTTGACACTAGCTGGGAACAGCAGCTTTGGAAACGCCAGGACTGCATTGTGCACATGTTTGAATGACATCACGAAACACTCGTTCGTTGAAGAACGCAACTTTTGAAGGAGGAACAGAAGATAAAGACCTGCTAAATGAGAAACTTTTCCTAGACTCATTCGTTGCCGCACGTAATAAAAATGTGATCCTGCAATGCGTACAGTCCACCCTTTAGTGTGCCAAAACTTTCAAAAGGCACAGCACTCATCCGCTTCTTTTGCAAATTTAACGACAAAGTCTCGACCCGCCCTGGGTCATTGATAAAGTCTCGACCCGCGCCAATCCATTGTTTGCGATGTTTCGGTTTGCGCTATATCATTTTTACTGCTAACCTGCGTCAACAGCCTCAGCTGTGATTTTCCTGGCTAATGTGCGGCTTCTGTTTGCCTTCAGTGAACATTTGTTGAGCGTAGAATGTATCAAACCATTGTCTATATAAACCTATTCTGAAAACAAAATTCCTGCCATGTCGTTAATGGTAAGCGACTCCAGCTGTCTGGAGACAATTTTTTATTTTTACCCAAACCAGAAGACTCAGACTTCACCTGATTGCCGTTGTGCCTACAGTCAGCGTAGAAAATGTGAAATATGGTGTTCGCAGAGTATGTGCAAGAGAAGCTTGCCAAAGCATCGCACTTCAACGCAAAATGTGGTTGAAATGGGTCGTGGAACCCTCCTCAGCGAAAAAAACCGCCGCATTTCGTACTGGGAGCGTAATTCACCCACAGCAGCGGTACATTTGGCGCTGCTGAGAATTCGCTATCTGCAACGCACAAACTGTGGAGTGTGTAATGCACTAATGCTCGCGCATCCACGGAGCGTAATTCACCCACAGCAGCGGTACATTTGGCGCTGCTGAGAATTCGCTATCTGCAACGCACAAACTGTGGAGTGTGTAATGCACTAATGCTCGCGCATCCGCGGAGCGTAATTCACCCACAGCAGCGGTACATTTGGCGCTGCTGAGAATTCGCTATCTGTAACGCACAAACTGTGGAGTGTGTAATGCACTAATGCTCGCGCATCCACCACGTGTCGCAAAGAATGGGCCAACCGTTTTCATTGTTGCATTTCATGACGTGTTTGTAATAAAAATGCAAAACCCGCAAAGGCCTAGCATAGTTCCGCTAGCCACACGTGATGAAAGCATATTGAACTGAGCCAAAATTGCGAAGTAAGAAGGGCACGATTGTATAAATGTTTACATCAGATTGGGAGGCACTTTTGCTGCACCCAGGCACCAGCTGGCGCCGTTTTTGGCGCAATTGCCCGAAATGTTTGGAGCGTAGACGCATCAACAAATAACAGCTAAGGACCCATGGGACCCATGCACATGTGGTCCCAACGCACAAATAACCGTCTGCTAAGATATACTTAAATATTGAAGTATCTGTCCCAGGAGAAGGAGCTTGGCTCCAGGAGTGACCAACGACCTCCATATTCGTCCAGTATTAGATATAATGACAGGTAATGCAAAGTGACTTAAAGTGTTGTGCTTGGAAGGCAATAAATAAATACATGGACGGCTATGAAGAATTTAAAGCCCATTAGCTCATTCATCGAAAGCACAGAGATGCAATGTTCCATACAGCAAAAACTATGCATGATTTTCCCAGCTTGAAAGGGGGTTCAGGTATAGTGTACGCCGGTTGCTACCGGTAGATATGTGCTGAATACGTTCTCTCATGCCTTTCTCTCTCGGCAAAGTACGTGCCAACTCGTCTGGTGGCTCTCAGCAGTTCGACCTTCAGACCACCCCTGGAAAGGCAGAAGGATATAACACAAGCTCCGGGTGCCACTCGGGATGGTAATGCAGGCTCCGGGTGCCACTCGGGATGGTAACGCAGGTTCCGGGTGCCACTCGGGATGGTAACGCAGGCTCCGGGTGCCACTCGGGATGGTAACGCAGGCTCCGGGTGCCACTCGGGATGGTAACGCAGGCTCCGGGTGCCACTCGGGATGGTAACGCAGGTTCCGGGTGCCAATCGGGATGGTAACACAGGCTCCGGGTGCCACCTCGAACAGGAATATTCCCGCAAAAACAGTACAAAAACAGATATCATTTTTAGCCTCGATTTTCGTGAAAATCGGATGTCTTTACACGCTGTGTCCTTTGGGTTAGATGCTGGATCTGCGTCACTGCCTGGGGTGGCTCCATGGTGCTTTAAGGCCTTGGCTGGACAAAGCGAAAGTCCATGATCGAGAGCTCAGAGCCAAGAGGTCTTGGCTGCATGCTGATCATACAAAAGAAGCATGAACGAAGCGCAAACTCATGCCTAAAGGGCACAAGTTTTCCTTAAGCCACTCAACACATTGTCAATAGCAAAAATGAAAATTAGTAATTGTATTGCAAATATGCTTCATATTTGTCACCAAATTGGGTTTTGCCGTTCGCTTGTGAAGCTGGTCCGCTAACATAGCGACCGGATGCACGGCGCCCAGCACGCGGATAGTGACAACCGTATTCGCATTTTCAGAATGTGTTTCTGTGATATTTATCAGACAAGCAGCACGTGATGTCCTCAAAATGCACCCGTTTGAGGTGACGATTTCCTCATTTTTTGCGGGTCTTCTCGACATCCAAGTTAAACAGAAAAGTTAGTCATTGCAAACAAGCTGCAGAGCGCCCGCCAATGAACTCGGAATCAGTCTGCTCGATCAGCGAATCGGTCGCGAATGTCTGGCGCGCTATCACAACCACCTTAGATGACATGGCCCTTGACTCGAGACATGGTGTGTGGAGGCATCGCTCGCTCCAGTGGAGCACATGCCTCTGTGACGTCATAGAGGGACCCGTACCTCTCCAGCTGACGGTTCTGCACACGCTTGGTGAAGGTGGGAGGGAATCGTTACCACTTTGTTAGATAAATGTTTTTCGAGCAGTATGCATGGGAGGCTTTGGATTCGGAGTATACACTGAACAAAGGTAATTGTGTGTACCCTGAAGCCACCAGTCATGCCGTGCCCCTCAGCTCCATGGATAATGTGACCTCCGCCGTTTCGTCAGACGGGCTGCGAAGGGTGTGAGGTGCCGCACAATGCTGCGGCACGTCCGCTCCGGGCCTGGGCGGACCCTCGTTGGTCAGTTACCAGCTGACCTTTCTGTGTCAGCCGGGCCAAACAACGCGCCTGCTCTGAGACCCGCGCTAAGTACAGCTGCGTATTGACTTCCCAGCATGTTTTCTTCCCAAGATCACGGTGGTGACAATCCACCACTTTGCTTTAGCCAAAGGTTTCGACAGACGTATTTTCACAGTCAATTTTTCGGGCAAAGTGTATTGATAAATACAACTAGCATTGCTCTGCCTATGCTTCGGCATTCCTATGGCTCTGGGATTCTCTTCGCTCTCGTAAAACAGGGGGTGTCTTCGTAAGTTGTTCAGTGCATTGGTGATGGACATTATTCACATAGATCACACAAAAGTAATTGCCTTATTCCTCGGAGAAAATCCACAAGAATGGATATATAGATGGGTTGATATTTCGGCAACATGCCTTTATCGAAACGATAGTAGAAGTGAATACAAATCTCACTCCTGTTCAAATATGGCAATAGTTCACTTCTGCTTTTATTTCGATAAAGGCATACTGCCGAAATATCAATCAGTCTATATGTCCATTCTCCTGGTTTTTCTCCGAAGAATCAGGCCATTACCGCTGTTTCATCTAGGGCGGGGGGGGGAGTCTTCGGCATATTAACGATTTTGTTGTCTTTTAGCCTGAGGACAAGCGGTAATTAAGTGCAGCATAGCACCACTGCAAGCAAACAACGCGTGCCCAATGTCAGAACATCTACACCAACAAAACCATGAACACAGGCTACTGGTGTCTATCAGAAACAGGTGGTTGATTTCCTAGTCGTACGTAGCACTACTGTGTGACAGTTCCTTAACACATGCCAGTGATTGGCAGGGTGATTACAAGGCATCTTCGCTTTCTCCAGTTATAACTGATGCAGATATATGCAACTAATTGCAATTTAGACGTCGTAGATGGCAGTGAACGTGACGACACACTCTCGGCGTCCGCTGATATGATCGGGCTATCACTCCAAGGTATTTCGAGGCGTCGCGTTGTGACGAGCTCTGTACGCCACTGCCAGCGGGCTATTGGGCGCTGTCGCGATGAAACGCCCGCAAAACTCATACGCAATGGCTTTTCACCGCAGCGCTGTGCAGGCGTCGTAACCGGTACCTGCACGACACGACACTTTTTGTTATCGCTCGTGTTATCGCTCGTGGGGTTATGTTTCGCCAGCCCTCTGATGCAGAACGTCTGAAATGACTTCCGCACGGTGGGCGATAGACCGACATGACAACGTGGCGGTGTTTCTTTCTCTTTTGGGGTACTTTAAATGCCGTGACGGTGGAAAAACGTTGATGATTGCATCTAAACAGTGTTAAGTAATTCCTTTAGCGCTGCTCACAACTATGGATTTAGGCGGCTGGTTTGACTGGTGTGGAAGCTGGAATTGGAATCTGTGATGATTAATCTCGATTTTGTTTTTTTTCGCCAACGTTTTGCTAGGTTGTGAGGCTCATTTAGTACAGCGATCCACACGAATGGGGCTGGATCAATACAGTGGCGCTTATATCTCAGGAAAAAGTGAAAGTAGAGGCCAGCGTTGGGGTGGGCGCTGTCGCCAACTTTTTCAATCCAAAACAAACTAATCATTAGTGTTTTGGTATCAATGAATTCTCAGGGGTTTACATATGTCTCCAAGCTTTCCACCGTTGAAACCTTGCATAAGGTTTGTCACGTTCTCACCATGCCTAGATCTCTCAGGCAGTCGTGGTTGACAGATGACATAAAATAGGCCATAACACGATATACACCTTACCTTTACACGTGCAAGAGAACACGTATCAACAAGACTTTTCGGACCGGAAACAGGGTGTGGGAACAATGTTTTAATTGGCGCGGGGCAAACTTTCAAAATCCAAAAATGGGCCCCTAGATTGGATGGTGGGCCCCTAAAAGCCGAAACGGCCCTTTGGGACAAGAATGCGCCCTCTCCAGGTCAGAATGGTCCCATAGAGCATAAGCGAAGGAACGTTTAAAAAACTGTGGTTGCTAGGCTCAGTGTAAACTCCAGGAATTTTTGCTGGGAAGCGAACCCGGTGGCCGGGGAACGGGGTAGAGATGGAGGACATTGTCAGCTTTTAATGCAAAAAGCACATTTTGGAAATGCTTAAATTCCACGATTACTACCCTAGATGTACATCCACAGCTGGTGCATGGTAGTGTTATTCGCCTCATCTACGTCCTTTGACAAATAAGGCTTTCATCCAACTCCCTGATATTATTCGTTCATTTCACCATTGTTTCGCTGAAGACGTGAAATTTCACGAGCGGGTGGATATTTTGGGTCGATGAGCAGGCATCTGCCTCCAGAGGGTTGATGCCAAAATACGACCTGGGCACCAGGCTGGTGAGAATTCGAATGCGAATCCATAGCTCACTCCACAGGGCCAGAATTTTCATGCGCCAAGATTTCGCGGGCTGCTTTTCAAGAAATGAGACGTGTTGTAGCATTTTACGCGGAAACAAATTTGAAAGTTTAGAATACGAACTGCCAAAAGCAATGTGAAAAACACCATAAAGCTGGAATTTCACCTGTAAAATCCAAATAATAAAATTAAGACCCTTCTGTCATACGCCTGTTATCTGAGCCCCGCTTCCGTCCGGCGCCGGTGGCCAATGCCTTGGCCCGGCTGTCCCCAGCATGACTGGCTGCGAACTGGTCTCATGACTGCTTTGCTGCTTGTTTATGGACCAGCATCACCAATTGTTGGCGTGTAAAACAGACATTGGACGTCCGCTGCAGAATCTATTTTCGAATTATCTTTCCTTACGCCATGCCACAGCAGAAAAAAAAAACTTTCGGAAAGCTGCCTGCCGGAATTGGTCTACCAGGCATTCATTTACCCCTCAATGTAGCCGGCTTGATTTGCTTTTGACACAGGCCTGCTGATGGTGTCCCCAAAAAGGAAAAGCGCCGGGTATAGCTCAATCGCAAACGCGCACCCGGTGCTCTTTGCTTTGTCTATATTTTTACCTTGTGACCAGAACAGAACGGAAACTAGAAGCTACCGCGATATAAATTATGTTTGATTTCAAGCCAATATATTAAAGAAACAAATATAATGCATGGATTAAATCACCGGCGCTCTCCATCTTGCAATGGTTCAGTGGACTTTTTATAAACAGATACAACTGAGAAGCCCTGCCATATTTTTTGTTCTTTTGACACACATATACATATATATATATATATATATATATATATATATATATATATATATATATATATATATATAGGGCCTCTGGGCGTAGATTGCAGACCCGAACGGGGTCTAAAATTTGTGCTGATGTGGCTAATCAATGTTGGTCTTGAAATGTTTAACATTCAGTCAGAATCTATTACCGAGAAAAACTATGTATCATGGTTTTTAACATGAGCACTTCCAAATCTTAGCAGCAGCAGCCTCACTGCCTGCGCTTGCGGTCTCCACAGGCACGCGGCGTTCGTCCCGCGGCGTTCGTCCCGCGGCTGACACTAAGCGGTCACCAACAGGAAGACGAAAATGGTGACGTATCTGAAAGAAGTGCTTTTGAAGGCTTTAGGAAAACAATTTGCATATTGGAAAGAAATTTGGGCGCATATTGGATAGGTGCAATTTTCAGATTGAAAATCACCACGGACAAGCCTTCAAAACACTGCGAAGTGGTGCTGGAATGTGGTGGTCGATCTAGAACACTTAAGGTAGCATCTCCATTTTCGTGTTGTGGTGATTTATAATTTGGACAGAGGGCATCTAGCTCTCCACAGTCAATATCGGGTCATCTACTGATCAAAACGGGCCTTTGTAGCCCAAATTGGCCGCGGCAGTCGATAATAGGCACTCTACCGGCCAGAATGAAGGACCCCAATGGCTAGAATAAAAGGAACTTCAGTCCATAATGGGCCCTCTACCTGAGTCGGCCTCTCTGCAGGTCAGGACGGTATCTGACAGACTCATACCGGTTTTTGGTCAGAACAGAGTCATATAGTCATGGTTCTTTGCCAGAACAGAGACTCATACTGGTTTTTGCTCAGAACAGACCCATACTGGATTTTGGTCAGAACAGACTCATACTGATTTTTGGTCAGAACAGACTCATACTGGTTTTTGGTCAGAATGGATCCCGAACAGTTCAGACTAGCCCTCTAAAGCTCAGAATAAATTTTGCATGGCCTACATAATTTATTTATCGTTCAGAATCGGCTCTTAACATACCAGAATGGTTCCCCCACAGGCACTCCAAGTCGGGGGGGGGGGGAGGGCGCCCCCCCGAGCTTTTAATTTGAGGGCCCCACTGCCCCTCCCCCGTCCCCGCGTCCTTGAACGAAAAACAAGGAGCGCACCGCTCAGTAAAGCAATCAAAACATAGGACCCATCAGTCAACACGACCTCTTCGTTGGCATTCCCTGCCCTAAAATGACACAAATGACATGGTAAATTATGTGAGGAGGTCCTCCAACTTCTGACGTTGTCTCCTCCCGCCGTCCACCGTTTCGCTGTTCCAGCTGTTGGCGTTGCTGACCGTCCTGCAACCGCCGGAAGCCGGCGGTGACACGGTTTCGTCCTCTGACCTTGTCTCCGTGTTGCAGCTGCTGGCGTTGCTGACCGTCCTGCAGCCGCCAGCAACCGGCGGTGACACGGTCTCGCCGGCGGGGCAGGGTCCACCTCCTGGCTACGGCACCCCGAAGCCGTTCACCTCGCACAAGCCACCAACCGTCTTTATCGGACTCGACGAGGGCGAGGTCGCCAGCGGGCAGGTCGTCCATCACGGTGAAGGTGCTGTCAGTGACGGCAGGAGGATCGTCGGCAGCGACGAAGCGAATGCCGTGAGAGATGGCGTGTTCGATCACAACGGAAGCGGTTTCAGTGAGAGCGTAAGGGTCTCAGGACACGGCGGGAGCGGTCTCAGCGAGAGCGTAAGGGTCTCGGGACACAGCGGGAGCGGTCTCAGCGAGAGCGTAAGGATCTCGGGACACAGCGGGAGCGGTCTCAGCGGGAGATTAAAGATCTCGGGACACGGCGGCAGCGGTCTCAGCGAGAGCGTAAGGATCTCGGGACACGGCGGGAGCGGTCTCAGTGAGAGCGTAAGGATCTCAGGACACGGCGGGAGAGACGTCAGCGTTAGAGACGTCGGCGTAGAGCATGAAGGCGTCCGTGTTGGCAGCAGCCATGGAGGGTTCGCCACCGGGCACCGCGGCTCGTCAGATTTGCCTCGGGGTCAAGCAGGTCAAGAGGCGGACCTGAGAAGCCACAGGGGTCATCAGACGGTGGGAAAAGGTCACGAAAAACACTTCAGAGTTCAGACCGTAGGTCATGGGCCTCGGCTGGTCACCACTGTGACGTCACCCTCCGAGGTGGAGGATGGCACACCGCATCAAAACGTCCCGAAGGAAGAGCACAACTCATACAGCGACGCAGGAACGGATGGCGCCCCACACGTTTCGCGTAACATTCTTACGCACCAACGTAGCCCACGTCCCGGCGTGAGCGTGCATGATCAGCACGGTTCGCGTGTCACGCCCGCGTGGTCTGGCGTGACAGGTCAGCGTGACGAGGGCGCCGGGGCGTCGGTTGCCGGCGCCGGCTTCAAGAGCAGCAGCGACACGTTCAAGCTCCGTCCTTCCGAAGCCCCGTCACCAAGCGCCAAGACACATGACATGCACGAGGACACCGCCCATACCCCTGGGCACGCGAAGACCGCCACTTTATACACTGCGTCCGCCACGTCCAGCCCTTTCGCCGACTACGGCCCGCCCAACGCCGTGGTGCCGTACCGGCCGCCGCCGACGCCCGGCTACAGCACCGCCGCGGCCTACCCGGGCAGCGTCGGCAGCGCCGGCTACGGCGCCAACTACGGCCGCTACGTGGGCTCGCAGGCCGCGGCGTACCTGTACAGCCGTCTGGTGCGGGGAGGCGCCACCGCCGAGGCGCCCCGGTACGGCGGCGCGGCGCGGCGCGGCGCCGCCAGGCCCGGCGCCGGTGTCGGCCACACGGGCGTGCGCTACGCCAGCGGCGCGCCGGCGCGCCCCGTCTACAGCAGCGCGGTGTACAACGGCGCCGCACGGGCGGCGTACAGCGGAGCCGCGAGCGGGTACAGGGCGCCGGGTCGGCCGACGCCGCAGTACTACGGCGACTACCGCTTGCCCGGGGTCTACAACGCGTTCCCGGGCGCCGCCTCCGGCCACGCCACCTCGGCGGGGTCCCGTGACCGCGGTCGGGCGCCGCCGTTCCGGCCGTCAGCTGACGTCGGCACGCCGTTCGGCTATCGTCTCCCGACGGGGGATCCCAGGGCCGAGTACGGCACGCCCAAACCGGCCAGAAGGACCGCACGCCGCTGAGCTTGTGTCCGCCGGGCGAAGATGCGTCGCTTCTGCGCTGTTGATCAGCTGGCGCCACGCTGTTGCTTTGGTTACTGCGTTGTTGCCGTTTGATTGTGTTGTAACTTACCGGAGGATTACTTTGCCAGCGCGGGTGGAGACTTGCGATAGGTCTGCCATCTACCGATGTTCACGCAGGTGATATGCAATGACATAACGGAAGTGAGGCGTGACGTTGGTGATAACCGCTTCTGTCTTTACTTACGCTGGTCTCGACGCTACACATGATGCCCAAAATTGGAAGCCGCCCTTCACTGTCTCTTTCAGGCCTGCGGGGAGACCGGCCCGTAACGCGTCCGCCATTTGTTTCGTCACTGGCAGCCTTCTCGTCGCAGGGCATTTCCGTATACCAACTACCAACTATTTCCATCACCTCCAAAATCGATATGAAATAAGAACCCTTTGATGTTAACAGTATCAAGAGAAAGGTGCAACCCATTCTGCAGCTATAACAAAAAAAGCCACGAGCGGGGAGTACCTCCACCTCCTTCCCTTTTAATGTAAGCGGTTGACAGGTGACAGGACAGTGGTAGGACAGTGACAGGATGTGACAGGACAGTGACAGAACAGTGGCAGGACAGTGACAGGACGTGACAGAACGTGACAAGACAGTAACAGGACGTGACAGGACATGACAGAACGTGGCAGGACATGACAGAACGTGACAAGACAGTGACAGGACGTGACAGGACATGCCAGAACGTGGCAGGACTGACGGCGGGACGCGAGACGGCTGCTGGTGTGCACCGTCCGAAGTCACTCTCATTGCAGCTTTCGTGTATTCACGGCGTACATCCGCTGTCATTACCGACACCAGTCCATGTAAAAATGGTATTTGGACGCACACGTATTGACGTCATAAATCCGCTGATAACGCGGAAAGAAGCGCTCACAGCGGGAGAGTCTGAATTAACACTCACCCTGAAGCATCTTGTGATCAAATGCATCCTCATCTGACGCGAGCAGTCAGGTAGCTGCTCATAAGACCCAGGAAAGTGCTATGACCTCCACATTCTTATGCAGACAGTTGTCGACCTCGAACATACTGTGACGTGGGTTTCAAACAAAGTTGTCGCTCAAACAATGGTTATAGTGTCAGGTCCGATCACTGTATGTCCCCACAACATAGCCAGCGTTCACTTGATAACGTCGTTTGCTGAGTGCCTCCTGGCATATTAACAGTATTCGACTGTCAGCATAAAGCCCTGAACTCTTAATACCGAGAAAAAAGGAGCTCAAGCCGCTACTTCCTCATAGCACGCCTAACAAGGTCGACAGTGGTCTGCAAGCATAACATCTGGTGGTATTTTCAGACACTGCTGCCATCATAGTTGTATGCTATATACTAAGCAATAGGAACGTACGCAAGGGCATTGCACTGTAAGCAATGGACCTTACAAACGCTAGCCCCGGCGGCCGGTACAAACGCTGCATCAACTCCGCCAGCTGATGCATTCGTCCTGTCAAACAGACGCATTCGCAGTTCAACACCCCAACCCTGGAATGAGGCCATAAGGATAGTGCCCGCAGCCAACGAAAGCAGCGAACGAACATACCTGTTTTCGCCAGTGCCACAAAATTTGCGCTAATGGCAAATCTTCATAATATCAACGATGCGACTGCAGTAACCCTTATCGATTTTACTTAGCCTCAGAATAGTCAAGTGTGCATTTTGTTTTAAATGGCTGAATAAGCGAATCAACAATGGCAGGCGCCATGTGACCATAGCTGTTCACCTAGCGGGGATGACCACCACTCATTTCACACGGCCACCAGCTGATCAGCTGTCACTTCTCACTTCGCCATCCCGTTGATCATTCCCTTTCCCACACTGATCACTGTTCACACTCCCAGACCGCTCGCCGTTGACTTTTCGAGACTTATCAGTGTTCGCTGTTCCATACAGATCACTGGTCACTGATTCACTGATCACCGTTCACTTTATCAGATAGCGAGATGCTCATTGCTCGTTTTCGAACCGTTGGAAGCCATTCTCCCGCGACCTTGCACCGATTCCGTGCCGCAGCTGATCTAGGCTGATGGCAGCGGGTGCCTGCAGCGCCGCCTGGCGCCAGCCGTCTGAGGTAGAAGTGTCGCGGACGCCGTCGTGGGCGTTGCCGATGACGCCATTTGTCGTGGTGCTCGTGGTTATTTCGAGGTGATCCTAGAATTATCGAGTGTAAGACGACAACAATATGAAACGCTCGTGAGTCATTCGAGTTAACGTTTTGTTTAAAGACAGGTTCACATCTTCTGACCAGACGGCAATACTGCTACAGCACAGCTAACTTCACAATGTGATGAGTATTGCAGCTGCAATTAAACACGACACACTCACTTATATTTTTATACCACACTTCCTTCCCACATCCTTAAACCAGCTGTCCAACCCCGCAGTTGGACATGTCACCCCCTCGATCATGTGATCCTCCGCTTCCTTTTCGTTCCCTCCCTGTCTCCAATGCGTCCGCTGCCCCTTCCCCCCCTCCCCCCGTACCCCACCGCCCTCACCGTGCCGTTGTTCTCCGCCACTGGCCTGCTCTCCCGCTGGTAGCTCGGGTTGGCGAAGCTCAGTCTGTCGACGGAGCTGGCGTTCTGCCGCTGCCGGCGCACCATCCAGACGCCGGCCAACACCAGCGCCACCAGCACCAGCAGCAGCAACACCAGCGCCACGGCCAGCACCGTGCCCGAGCCCAGCTCCGACCCTGCGGGTGCGTGAGCTGATTCAACGGCAGGCAGAGCTCATGCAGACCAATGCAAGCCAGCCATTGTGATGCGATAAATGACGTCACACCACCACTGCATGCGTCATGTGCGCACGTGCAGACGCTATCTGCACATGCGCGCGTGAATGAAACTCGCAATATCCGCGCCATGTCCTCTCCAAGCTGAGCGCCGTGTTAGACGGACCGCGCTCGGTGCGTACGAGGACACGTGGAGCCCTGCGTCTGCGTAGACTGGGCCGGCGTCTCTCTCCCCACCTCTTGCACATCGACCACTTCCTGCATCGAGCCCCAACCTCGGTCAAAGTCACCAGTGACACAGCACAGAGATGTAGCGATACTTCCCGGGTCCCTTGGTCTCCCTGCGAAGCTAATGGAGCTTCAGTCATGGACGCTGTGCCTGTCGTGCTCTGGGTGCCGTACGGATCATATCCAGCGCGCGGCGCCACGGCGTCCCGCACCTCCGGGGCTAGGCGCCGACACTTCGTCCAGGCCGGCGGTGAAGTTCAGCATTCGGGACTGCAGACTGCTGCCGTAGTGGTTGGCCGCCTTCACCGTCACGTGGTACAAGCTGCCCGGCTGCAGGCCACTCAGCCGGTACCAGGTGCTCCTCGTGTCCACGTGACCGGAGGTGGGCTGGCCTTGCAAGCGCCAGGTCAGCCTGTGGTACACAGACGGGTCAGAACAACACAGGTTTTTGGTACAGAGACGGGTCAGGAGACAGAACAGTCTGTGGTACACAGACGGGGCAAGAGACAGGACAGCCTGTGGTACACAGACGGGTCAGGAGACAGGACAGCCTGTGGTACACAGACGGGTCAGGAGATAGGACAGCCTGTAGTACACGGACGAGTCAGGAAACAGGACAGCCTGTGGTACACAGACGGGTCAGCAAACAGGACAGCCTGTGGTACACAGATGGATCAGGAAACAGGACAGCCTGTGGTACACAGACGGGTCAGACGACAAGGGAGCTTGTGACACACAGACGAGTCAGGAGACAGGACAGCCTATGGTACACAGACGGGTCAGGAAAGCACAGTTTTTGGTACACAGACGGGCCAGGAGACAGGACAGCCTGTGGTACACACACGGGTCAGGAGACAGGACAGCCTGTGGTACACAGATGTGTCAGGAGACAACACAGCTTGTGATACACAGACAGATCAGGAGACAACACGGTTTGTGGTACACAGATGGGTCAGGAGACAACACAGTTTGTGGTACACAGATGGGTCAGATGACAGGCTGTGACGGCCGTGGGACGGCGCAGTTCAGGGGATGAGTGATGACGGGATGGGATGGTGCAGTTCAGACGATGACTGATGATGGGGTGGGACGGTGCAGCTCAGAGGATGAGTGCTGATGGGATGGGACGGTGCAATTCAGACGATGAATGATGATGAGATGGGACGGTGCAGTTCAGAGGATAAGTGGTGAGCCGATTACTGAGAGGTCAGGCGCTCAGGACAACTCGGCGGCTCCGTGGTCGGCGACACAGCGAAACATGGGAAGAGCCAACGGAGAATGATAGATTGGAATGAATGTGAGAGAAGTGGAGCGAACGCGGTGGTCATATCCCCCCCCCCCCCTCCCTATGATGGCCCAAGATTCGCAGACGAGAGCCAGAGGAAGGAGAGGGGCACTTGACACAGGACACAGGGACATGAGGGACACAGGACACATGCCGCGTATGAGTGGCTGGTGCGATGGATGTCCCTGCCTTTGATGCAGACGCTGGAGTCAAACAAAGTTCTTACTCTGCGAAATATGCCGGAGATTTGTAAATAAAATGTCTGTATCGAGCCCTCCAGTGCAAAAGACCCGGCGACACGTGGCATACAAGTAGACACTTAAGAATCTAAAGACAGTAGAAATAGTCAAAGTCGACAGCGCAAAGGCAAAAGTGTAGTGAAAATAGCTCAGTGCTAATCTCCCCAAACATACGTCAGTGTCGGAAAAGCACAATCGCGGGGATAATTGGCCACCAAAAATCATGAGATCACAACGAACTGGCCACCCACAACGACACCAACTTGGTAAATCACCTCAGCCAGTTGAAGAGTGGCACACACCTGTACAACTCGACTTTGTCCGTGTTCTTGACGGGTGGGTTCCACAGGACTCTGACGTCGGAGCTGTTGATGGCCTCCACACGAACGTTATAGGGCGGCCCTGGCAGCACCGCTGAAACACGTCATGATGACGTCACAATGGTCAACACAAACGTTATAGGGCGGTCCTGGCAGCACCGCTGAGACACGTTATGGTGACGTCACAATGGTCAACACGAACGTTATAGGGCGGCCCTGGTAGCACCGCTGAAACACGTCACGATGACGTCACAGTGGTCAATACGAACGTTATGGGGCGGGCCTGGCAGCACCGCTGAGACACGTTATGATGACGTCACAATGGTCAACACGAACGTTATAGGGCGGCCCTGGTAGCACCGCTGAAACACTTCATGATGACGTCACAATGGTCAACATGAACGTTATAGGGCGGGTCTGTCAGCACCGCTGAAACACGCCATGATGACGTCACAGTGGTCAAAGAATAGCAGCAAGACATGTGTGGGTCACACACGAGGTGCTACCAGGCCCGGGTGGCCTGGCATAATGATTGTATTCGTTCAACACATTATTGACAGATGAGTGTTCGGGCATAACTCTTAAATGCCGCAGTGTTCAGTGACACACCATCTAGGCAAGTGTACACTGCACAGGTGCATTTCCAAGCCTCACACAATCAGCTTATTCAGCCAGGCGCGGATAAGGATGATGTGTTTCACTCTCACATGACCGGCACAACAATAAAGTGCGTCGTGTATTACACCAGGCATAACGTGTTCCCAGTGGCATATATTGTGATCGCGACACAACAGCCTTAAATGGAAACAAAGAAAAAGAACCGGCAAAACTGTGGAACCATGTAACCAAGTAGCCCGGCCGACAACGCATCGAGCTGACCCGCCATCGAGACACCTCAAACCACCACCACCTCATAATCGTCGGGCTGCCCAGCCATCGCGACACCTCATACAGCCACCACCTTATAAACGTCGAGCTGCCCAGCTATCGCGACACCTCATACAGCCACCACCTCATAAACGTCGAGCTACCCAGCCACCGAAACACCTCACACCACCACCACCTCATGATCGTCAGGCTACCCAGCCATCGAGACACCTCACACAGCCACAACGCTCTGAGGTTCGTCGGTGGCGGCGGCCAACTGTACCTTTGCCCTGCTCGAAGCACTCGACGACATCGCTGACGTAGCCGAGGGTGCAGCTGGTGTCGTCAGGGACCGGTCGTCCCCGGCACCAGTCCAGACAGCGGTCCGGCACCGACCGTGACGAGCAGCAGTCTCTGTGGTCTGACCCGTCTGCCGAGGCGGCGGCCGGGTGACGGGCCCGTGGAACAAGGACGTCTGTACATCACCGCCACGCACACGCTACCACCCTAGCTTGCTTTTGTCGGTCGGCTCGTCTCAGTCCGGTCCGGTCCGGTCCGGTCCGGTGTCTTACGTCGCCCTGCCCCTGCCCAGCACTATCCTGTATCACACCACCACGCAAACCTGTGCCAGCCTGCCCCCGGCCGTCACACTCCAACCCGACCGTCGGCGCGTACCTGCCGCGCATGTCATCAGCTTCCCGAGCTCCTGCATGCAGCCGGGCAGACCCAGAACGGCGTCCAGGTCGACGTCAAATGCGCAAGCGCGCTGACACGGCTGGCTGACGTTCAGCCGCCGGCAACACTCTGCCACGCCCAGGTCATATAGACGCAGCGGAACCTGAAACGGCGGAGCGACGGCGGGTCAGCGAGGCGCGGGGTGGCGAGGCTCGAGTCGGTGCAGAGAAGCGAGGCGTGGAGGGGGAGGCACTCAAGTCAGTGCAGAAAAGCGATGCGTGGTGGTAGCGAGGCTCGAGTCAGTGCAGAACAACGAGGCATGGAGGTGGCGGGGCTCGAGTCAGTGCAGAGAAGCGAGGCATGGAGGGGGAGGCGCTCAAGTCATTGCAGAAAAGCGAGGCGGGAAGCGGCTGGTGTCGGTGCGTAAAAGTGAAGCTACATTTTCCCTTGACCAACGTTTCTAACATGGTTCCCCAGGACGTTTCTAACATGGTTCCCCTAACGTTCCCCATGATGACGCCACCACCAGATCGGATCACATGACCTGACCTTAATCCCGTTCTTCATCGGCCAATGGAAGCCCATCCCCTTCTTCGCGGTAAGCACATTCCCTACCTATGACGTCACGGCCCAAGTCCATTCCCTTTTCGACCGAGAGCCCAATTGGGTACGTTTGTTTACAAGTAAGTCGTCGCTATTGACATAGCCGCCGATGGCCGATGCGCTGCTGCCAGTCGCGTGGGTTCGGTGCGTAGGTGGGTCCCAGTCGCACGTGCGTGGAGTGATACGACAATTATGTATTTAGCCACAACACTTTTCAATAACTGTCCACTCGAATACTATTCCATCACCCCATCCCAGTGCGTTTATGTCTCCATCGACTTCGATCAGCTGATTCTGCTATATTTGATATGCTATGATACGATATGATAGATGATAGCCCATATTTGGAAGTCACGCCGTTTTTCACCGGCGTGCATCTGTGACGCCCCCCAATGGAAGGAGCTTCGGTCGTAAGCCAATGTGGAGCTGGCTCTGAGGTCGAGGCGTGGTCGGCCGGCGAATGAGCAAAGCTACGACCTTCATGTGGCGACATAACTTGGCGTGTGTTGGCTCGGCACCGAAACATTCGTGTTGTTGTTTCTACGCTCTTTTCATCACACAGCACGCACCTGCCGCTGGCTGATCGTCACACAGCACGCACCTGCCGCCGGCTGATCGTCACACAGCACGCACCTGCCGCTGGCTGATCGTCACACAGCACGCACCTGCCGCTGGCTGATCGTCACACAACACGCACCTGCCGCTGGCTGATCGTCACACAGCACGCACCTGCCGCCGGCTGATCGTCACACAGCACGCACCTGCCGCCGGCTGATCGTCACACAGCACGCACCTGCCGCTGGCTGATCGCCACACAGCACGCACCTGCCGCTGGCTGATCGTCAGCGTCTGGGCGTCCTTCCCCAGCACGTTTTCGGCGTGACAAGAATAGCCGCCGAAGTCGCTGACGGTTAGCCGGTGGATCAGCAGTTCCATGGTGTAGTGGCCCTCCTGGCGAACATCAGGCGAACGGTCAGCCGACCAAGCCGGCTCACTGACATCTGGTCACAGCTGCGTTCGGTTCACTGGGTAAGAAGGCAAATAGATGAGCCTCGGGTCATGGATCTTGGATCAAAATGATGTAGGAGCTGAACTGATTTTCATTGGTAGAGATATCAACCGATAGACACTAACCTGCTCTTTCCAGGTCCCTAACCTAACTCAACGGATTCTGGTGGGTATGAATACTGACTCTGACATCGCGACATGAATAATGGCATTGACGTCTTGCACCCCGACCTCATCTCCCTGACCCCTGGCTTTCGCCATCGGGATCGTGACCCCGACTCCACATTTACACAGCGAGTGCACGGGCCTCGGCTGGACTTGAGGCCCTCTGAGCCTGGGCCTCGGCCGGACTCGAGGCCCTCTGACCTGGGCCTCCCGCCGTTGGCTGATGCTGTAGTTCCCCCCGTTGACGATAACGCTGCGGACGAAGGAGTCCCGTCGGAAGACGAGCGTCGGCTCCGGACTGGCGTCCACGCGGCAACGCAGAGTCACAGAGCTGCCCAGCGACCTGTTGTAGTCTGGCCTCTCGGCCGTCACGATGGGTGGACCTGAAGCCAGACCAGAGGTCACAGTTGAGGTCACATAGCTGACTAAGGGGAGGTCTCTGAGTCTCGAAACCTCACAATGGATGGGCGTGAACTTACAAAGAACGACAGACTTCCGTTCAGTGGGAGGAGCTCTACGGAGAGCAACAGTTCGGCGTGATTTCAGTGAAGATGGCCGTGGACCGAAAAACCGTCACGATCAATATCGAACAATGCGGCGCAACAAGCACAAAGTCTGCGAGCAGCTTCGGCAGTATGTTTATAATGTTTATAATGTTTATAAAAGGCGTTGTGTTTCTAATGAAAATGCTAAATGATACTAGGGTTGTTAACATCCAGTCACCCTGATCTAGCATAGGCCAGGTAGCCGCTGTGTGTTAGTAGGGGCAAATAATGATTCGAGACGAACGACAAGGGACATGCAATTGAACATGAGCTACAAGTAACAGAAAGCCATGACCATGCATCAGCTATGACTATCTACTATACACTATGACCATAAACTATACGCCAGGACCATAAGCTATGCACTATGACCATCTACCATACAATGTGACCGATGCCCACCAGGCATGCACAATGACTGACAATAAAATGGGATGACAGATGTTAGTGTGACGCGACAGGTGCGGTGAAGGCACAGTGCAGCATGATAACGTGTGATAACGCACGGCTTATAATAATGTAGCGCGTGGTCTGGATGGGTGTGCCGTAGCCGTTATCCGCATAGCAGGTCACGTGGCTCATCTGCCGTGTGACGTTGGTCAACGACGTCACCAGGTGACGGGTGCGGTTCTGGCGGCATGATGGCATACGTGAGGCGACGCTTGCACGCACCAAACGGATGTCACATCGACACCAAACGGATGTCAAATCGACACCAAATGGATGTCATATCAACACCAAACAGATGTCACATCGACACCAAACGGATGTCACATCGACACTAAACGGATGTCACATCGACACCAAACGGATGTCACATCGACACTAAACGGATGTCACATCGACACCAAACGGATGTCACATCGACACTAAACGGATGTCACATCGACACCAAACGGATGTCACATCGACACTAAACGGATGTCACATCCACACCAAACGGATGTCACACCGACACTTGGGCCCTAAACAAATAGGACGAGATCGAGTGGCTGGCGCTTCAGGTGGTCTCCTGTGATAACGACTGACGTATAAGTGCCAGGTGCTGTGAAGATAATTGCTTAACTTTATCCCCCCGCATAGATGTGAGCCGAGAGCAGAGTTGGCATATAGCTTAAAACAAAGTATGTGAAGAAAATCAGTAAGTCAATAGATATCTGCGGATCAATGCGAGTCTTGGCTAGCATTACCAGCGATGGCGTCAGCACAGGGCTCAGCAGGGAATCGGAGACGGTCTTGGTCATTTACATGTGCAGCAGTAAACCACGACCACCAAAAAAACCCTGTCGCCATCATCGCCTGGCTCGACAGTAAACCGCGGTCGTGAGGCACCTCTGTCGCCGTCATCACCTGGTTTAGCAGCACGCCGTTGATGTAGAGCGCCACCGTGGGCTCAGGCGAGCCCATGGCGATGCAGAGGACCGTCATCGACCCTCCCTCCGTCACCATGTCCTGCGGGTGGATGGTCGGCAGCTGGAACAGCGGCCCACGTCCTCTTAGCGCACCGCGCAGCAGAACTGGAGCGCGGACCGGTGCACTGCGGTACACATGTATTCGCGGACGGCAGCACGGACCGGTGCACTGCGGTACATATGCACTCGCGGACTGCAGCACGGACCGATGCACTGCGGTACATATGCACTCGGGGACTGCGGTACATATGTACTCGTGGACTGGAGCGTGGGCCGGTGCACTGCGGTACGCATGTACTCGTGGACTGGAGCGTGGACCGGTGGGAGACACAGGGATGCGTAATCACACAGAGCTCCGTAATCGTCACCCCCGTGGAAGTGGTGCCCGCAGCCATGCGACTGACTGCAGCACGAGCGGCTGCCAGCACCGCCGGCGAGCGCGTCCGAAGCGCATCGTGCGTCGTGTGCGGCCATGCTGATTGCACAGAGCATGAACCAGGGACACTGCAGAAAGGACTTATGACATATGGAGATTTCTCCCAGAAGCACGTGTTCCAGAGGATGATGATGATGATGATGTTCCAGGTGTGATGGCCGGGATTGGCATGTGAATGGCCACGGGACGTCAATAAATGCCTGTTCGAAATGAAAGTAATAACATAACTGGTGAGTTATAAAGTTCAGACAAAATAAAGGTACCTGTACAGATTCCTCAGTTTTTCTTAACCTCGAGCCGCACAAGTGCAAACTTTAACGAGTTGGCAGGTCTACACAGCAATGGGCGAGCACGCGTCAAGAAGGTCGCAAGAGGTGACACGTGGGTTGGAAAAATCCATCGCCGCAGGAAGTCACCCCGCACAGAGCTTATCACGCGTGAAGGACATCCAACTCCCGGCGTGTGCCTGATGTCACAGCTTTCCATTCTGGCGGGGCCTCGATTGAGCCAACTCCAGCCGACCCTTGGTCATGATGAAGGTCTGAGGGTCTGCTGATCACCCTAGCGGTGGATGATAACACGTTCACCCCACTCAGAGCCGCAGGTCTCACCTCGACCTTGGCAGGGTAGACAGGCAAGGTCCCGTGCCCCAGGGCCTCCAATGGGTCTCAATTCCACGTAGGCAGGGTAGACGGGCAAGGTCCAGGCCTCCAGGGCCTTTAATAGGCCTCACCTCGAAGTAGGCAGAGTAGATGGGCAAGGTCCAGGCCTCCAGGGCCTTCAATGGGCCTCACCTCAACGTAGGCGGGGTAGACTGGCAAGGTCCAGGCCTCCAGGGCCTTCAGTGGGCCTCACCTCGACGTAGGCAGCGCAGACGGGCGAGGTCCAGGCCTCCAGGGCCTTCAGTGGGCCTCACCTCAACGTAGACGGGGTAGACGGGCAAGGTCCAGGCCTCCAGGGCCTTCAATGGGCCTCACCTCGACGTAGGCGGGGTAGACAGGCAAGGTCCCGCGCTCTAAGGCCCTTAATAGGTCTCACCTCGACGTAGGCAGGGTAGACGGGCAAGGTCCCGCGCTCTAAGGCCCTTAATAGGTCTCACCTCGACGTAGGCGGGGTAGACGGGCAAGGTCCAGGCCTCCAGCGTCTCCGATGGCTCGCTCTCGCCCGCCGCATCCACGGCTGTCACGACCACACTGAAACAGGCCAGAGCAGGTGAAGGCACAGTCAGGACAGGCTCGTGGCCGAGGAGGCTCTGGAGGGAGACGTCGTACAGACCTATAGAAGGCAGGCTGTGACCATCCTCATTGTCATCACAAAGAAACGACTGATCCTCATTAGCCTGAAAATGGGTCACGACCTACTTGTGATTTCCCTTAGACGCGCTGACAAATGTTTAGCTTATGACAAATTACAAGCCAGGAGGTCGTATCTTGCTACCTTTGGCGCTGCATTTTTCGTCAGTTTGCACACTTGCGAACCTACGCGTAGTAGGTGATCGTCGCTGACCTGTAGGCAGTGTTGGGCACCAGCTCCAGCAGGCGATGGCTGACGCTCACTGTAGTGATGTTCTCAGGTTCTGTGGCGTTTTCTCCACGGAACGACACCCTGCGCATCGAGCAATGTACTGCTAAGAACATTGAATTGCAATGGAATCCGGCACAGTGACTATAACGCGCCTAGCCAACCAGCGCGCGGTAGCTTGTTCCGTGCACATTGACGCACATCTATATCAGCCGGTTCGTCCCGCGTTTCCTCCGTCAATGCAAGTTGGTCTGACGTCGCCGCGACGCCCACTGTCCGTGATCTGGATCCGTTTCCAGCACGCTTTCCTCAGCTCTTCTGATAGTGAAAATGCTCTAAGCTTTCCATGATGGGAAGGATGGGAAGGTGTAGTGGTGGTGATGTTGGGTACGTGGAGTCGTGTGTCGATTTCCCTTTTGCGGAGCGGCCAGCGTCCGCGTTGACTATATCAGACTTCAAGGGGCATAACATAACCAGGGTTCGAAACGGGGCCCCTAACGTCGGGATCTACGGGGCTTACGAAGGTAAGCGAGGTTGTGATTGGTTAGAGCAGACCAGCGGCGGTGTGATATGGTAGAGCAGACCAGCGGCGGTGTGATATGGTAGAGCAGACCAGCGGCGGTGTGATAGGGTAGAACAGAACAGGAGCGGTGTGATAGGGTGGAGCAAACCAGGGGCGGTGTGGTCAGCTAGAACAGGTCAGTGGCGGTGTGAATGGCCAAAGCAGGCTGGCATAAATACATGGTTTTTACGAACCGAGAAGGATGGTTGGGGATTCTTAAGCCAATAAGAATGTGCATGGGACAAGTTCACATTATTTTCCGAAGACGTTCGTAAGCCGCATAATGGTCTACACATGCTAGAGCCAATAATTAACCCTCGCCCATATGGGGGGGGGGGGGGGGGGGGCAGTGCGGCCCCCGAATGTCTTCTCTTCAGCATGTCGTGCAATTTCGTCCAAATATTTCGTCCAAATATTTAATTTCGCCTCTGGGCATCCATTGCGCGTGTTTCACCGCCAAAAACAAATCCCTGGTGTTTCTGGTTTCGGAGCTGTGGAGGTTTTTGAGGAACGGTACATGGCGACCGGCGGCTGGCTCGGGCGGCAGCCGCCGGTGCCGCGGACCGAGCGGTGGGCCGGCGCTGGTGCAGCGCAGCCCTACGTAATGGCTCGGACATATGACTACGTCGAACTGAAACAAATAATATTTTCAGAGTTACCAAGCACCATAAAATATTTCACCAGGTTTGGTCATCTTGTAGATGTAGCCCACTAGCCTGTTCTGACTTATCACACGGTCGCTAACCTTTCCTAACCCATCACACTATCGCTAACCTGTTCTAACCCACCACACCATCGCTAATCCGTTCAAACCCATCACATCATCACCAACATGCTCTAACCCATTACACCATCGTCAGAAACACTGCAGCATGTGGCAACGCCGACCGACAGAGACCGGTGGCTTCATCTGAGACGAAGCTGGTCCCGAGCGGCTCAGTGTGACTGACAAAGGCCCACAGAGGCTGTGGCTGACATGAAGTTCTTTGTGGGTAGATGGGTTTGAATTTCCTCGCGGCCTTCGTGTCCCACGTGACCTTCATACAAAATATGGCGGTGCAATGGAACCGCAATCTTTCTGTGCTATCTGGGTTTAAACACACGGGACCCGCGAAGTCAAAAGGCTTATGCCATTCTTCTGACACGGAACGAACCGGTAGCGTATTCTGCTGTCAGGAGGCGCGATGGCCGGGGGCACCCAGGTCAGGGTCATCTCGGTGGCGGTGACGTCAGAGGCGCTCAGACTGTGCGGCGGCGAGATGGCAGCCTTCACCTCACCGGAGACCTCTGCCGGGCGACAGACAGACGCGACCGTGGCTACCACGGCTTCCCACTGAGGCAAAACACACGGGCATGGAAACAGGCCGCTTCGTTCTGAGTACCTACTAAATCGAAATGTTCTGATCTGCTTCTGAGGTCCTGAACGGTGTCAGCGAGATATGATCATACCATATGGCACGAGTACATAACAAATGTGAAACGCCATGTAAGAGATAGCAAGCCAGGAAATGGTTCAGCGATGTGGAACATCAAATCAAACACATGCCGTCGAAAATATGCGAACATATATTTAAAATAAATAGGTTAACAGCGAATGCTGTTGGTTACTCTCGTGGACAGGATCACACCCGCTGCTTGTTTCACGTCTGCGGCTCAAAGAGAGGCCAGACGGACGATCCTTGCAGGCGTCACCGTCAACACGACGTAACCGGGGAGAGGGGGGGGGGGGGGGGGCACCCAGCGTAAGCAAGGCGGAACTAGGGGAGGGACGGCTGAAAATGGCGAAAATGTGTAACGCAAATTATTGACGGCATTTTGGCGCAAGCACCTTGTTCCTGTGACAGGAAATGCCATAAAAGACGACTGAACGGCGCCATCCCGGCATGCAGACGCCGAAACATAACCTCATTATTTGCAACAACGCCACCGGTTTGGGCGTCGCTGACGGAAGGCGGGGCTGGTGTGGGGGGGGGGGGGGGGGGTGAGGGGGTACCACTGACCGCCGCCGCCGATGTTAAGGGTGACCACGGACACGGGCAGGGAGCTGCCGTGTTCGTTCACGGCCACCACGCTGAAGGCGTACAGCTGGTCCTTGGTCAGGTTGGTCAAGCGCGCCACGCCGGTGGTGACGGTCTGCACCTGGAGGGGTGACACAGGTTCGTCAGTCTGTCGGAAGCGTCTTCAGCTGCGGGAAGACGCGCTGGGTTGGGCCGAGACGACGTGTCTGCTTGCCATCTTGCAGTCCTGTCAGGAAGCTCCCGTTTACGGGGCGTGTGGTGCCTGAGGGTATCGTTTAGTGTTTGAGGATAGGCCACAGGCATCGTTTTCTCGACACTCTGCATCTACTGGGTCCGTCAACGATCGTCCACTTGATGAGTCATTCATCACCTGCTGCGTTTCAATATTTGACTTTGTTTACTGTTATCTGTAACAATAACGATTTTCCTCTTGCATGACTGAAGTATAACTCTGGTAAGTCAGTAGAAGAAGCTCTGTTAAGAACAATGCCGAATTGCCTCAGCAAACAATGTGCCCAAATGTGATGTCCAACCAGCTGACCTGGTCCAGTTTAGTGACGTCACCTCCAAGACCAGTGGTGGCATTAATGCTGCCGTACCGAACCTGCGAACGGGGGGCACTGTCAGACGTGTCCGAACACGGACATGACGTTCCCGCACAGGCTAGTAGTTGGACATGACGGTCCCGCAAGGACTGGTAGTTGGACATGACGGTCCTGCAAGGCTGGCAGCTAGGCATGACGGCCCTGCAAGGCAGGTAGCTGGGCATGCCGGTCCTGCGAGGCTGGCAGTTGGACAGCGTGCTTGTCAAAGTCACTTGAGACGCTGCCAGCGACTGCTATCACATTTGCCGGCTATCTCTCTTCGATAACAACTATCTGGCACTAAGCAACAAGAGCATGTATAAACACGTCCTTCCAATGTAAGCAGCACTTCCGCCCGATCTTGAATCCAAGTTAAAATTGCCGTCGACGGCAGGAAAAGGACAATGACCGCTGACAACCGACGGTTTTCGGCTTTTTATCCGTTGCCAGGCGGCTGAAAGTTGCTGCATTTTACAGCATCACTCCGTACCTGGAACTGGCCACCGTTTCCGTCCGCCTCCCAGACCAGCGTGACCGCGTCATCGGTGACGTCACTAGCGCGCAGTCCAATCACAGGGGGCGGCAGAGTGCCGGCGCCCTCTTCGAAGCACTGGACCGTGTTGCCGAGGTATGGAGCGCACTCGGAGACGGGCGCAGCCTGTCCGCGGCAGGGCCCCAGACAGGCGGCTGGAACACCGCGCCGGTGGCAGCAGGCAACGTGGTCCCGACCGGCGGCGGCGCAGCGCACCAGCTGAGGGCAAGCGGCATCAGGGGTTCGGTGGTGGCGTCGGTGGCAGCGCACCAGCTGAGGGCAAGCGGCAGCAGGGGTTCGGTGGTGGCGTCGGTGGCAGCGCACCAGCTGAGGGCAAGCGGCATCAGGCGGTCGGTGGTGGCGGTGATGGCAGCTGGTGTGCATGCAGCCATGCAACAGGTGCGGGAAAGGGCAGCATAATTTGCTTAAGGGGTGGGGGAGAAGGTCAGTGAGAACGTATTACGCTGCCATTAGTCTCCGTCCGGAGGGGGTGGAGGGGAGGGGGTGCCCTCTGGCTGCACCTGGGCGTGCAGTTGTGTCATGCAGGCAAACGTTTGTAAATGGTGTCAGCCGGTGAAAAGGAGAGCAAAGAGCACGAGGTGCTGCACAAAATGTCATTAGGGTATTGGTAACGTGCGAGCAGATATGTCAACAGCGGATCAAAGGTGTCAGCAGCGAATACAGTCCGTAAAAAGTATGCAATTTTGAGCAGGGAAATAAACAGAGGCATCGTCTGAATGACAGTTATCAGTCACGTGGCATGTCACGTGCCTTCGTGGGATCAGATGAGATCCCTCGGGATCAGATGAGATCGCTCTGGATCACATGCGATCACTTGGGATCAGAACACCGCCAGGAACGCTGCACTATCGTAAGGTCGGCGGCGCGCGCCAGCGCTCATCAGAAGTGAAGCAATAACACAATGGGGACCGACGGTTTTCGTTTTTGTTTTGTTATAAATACGTCTGGAGCGTAACAAATGACAGAGGAGCAAGGTGGTAAGTCAGCCAACGCCGAGACCAACATTTGAAAATAAGAAGTGTCGAACGGCATCTTAGTAAGCCCACCCGGTGCACTGTATGCGAAAGCTCGCTCGGACCCGACCCAGCATCGTAACGGCAGTCAACAAATCCACGTTGGTCTTGTGCTATCATCCGAACCTAGGTTAGTATCAGAAAAACCAGCGACCTGCGCTGACCAGGTGACCTTTACTGACCAGGTGAGACGCTGTAGCATTGAGTCGCCTGAAAGACACCAGCGACCCAGACAAGACCAGCGACCCAGACAGTTTGACACTGTTAGCAGCACCGAGTGTTCTAGTCGCACTCAGCCTGGAATACATTCATGCAATGTTGTAACCACATTTATACACATAGTCCGCAGCATCCTCACTGGAAACCTGAACTAATATTCTGCTTTCCTTCTGACCAGCGAGCACGTTCCCTCCCCCTTGCCGCCTCCAGGTCAAAGCCTGACGTTTACTGGCTTTGTGTTGTCCAGAGCGCCCACATCAGCCCTGGCCCACCAGCAGCCTTCGCTAACCGCGTGTCGACCTCCGGAGCTGTTCCCTAGTGACCTTGTCCAGCTCGGAGAGACAGACGGCGGTCAGACGCCGGACGGTTGTCATGTTGACCCCGAGGTCACAGAGGGTCAGGCAGGTGCCGCTGACCCCGGCGCGGCGGCAGCAGCCGTTGAGGTCAGCCACCTGACCCGCCTGCGCTTCCGCCTCGGCAGCCAGCACCGCCGCCGGCAGGGTCTGCGGCAAGTTCAGCGGCGTAAGGTCAGGTGGCGGAGCAACAGCGGAAGACAGGACAACTGTGGGAGAGGATGCGGAAGTGTCGGCGGAGGTAATCATAAAATGGAGGGAGGGAAGGAATCAGATCCCATGTATCTTAAGCTACACAGATGTGAATAGGGAAATGATCTAAAGCTAGGATTACAGCTGCTCAAGCCGCTTCCACGGCTGCAGACCTACCAAAAACCGCGCCGGCAACATCCATCACCCCAAGCAAAACAGAAACTATTCCCACCACGCCACCACCAGCATCATCTTATCATCATCATCACCATACTTCTATGACGTGTAGAACCAGTTCAACTCCAAACAAAGCCCGGCCGCCAGACGTCCGCGCTGTACGCCCGCCACCTGCGGCCTCGCACCTGGAACAGCACTCGGGAGCTCTCGGCGCCGAGGCCGTGCTCGTTGTTGGCCAGCACGTAGAACTCGTACGAGGAGCCGGGCGTCAGGCCGTCCAGCAGGTGCGGTGGGTGAGCTCCAGTCGCGGACGAGTAGGCGGCGTCGTCGGCGCCCGCCGGCCGCACGCGGACCGTGTAGCTGCGGCGACAGAGGCAGCCACGCGTGGAACAGCGGGACACAGTGCTACCAGCGGGGGAGGGGGGAGGGAATCGAACGCAGACAGAGACCCGTCGCTGTCGCAGCTGAAGTGGAGTGGCATCCCTAACCTAACCCGCATACCTGTGTTTCAGCAGTCGTGATGCCAGATCACCTTGTGTTTCAGCGATCGCGATGCCAGATCACCCTGTGTTTCAGCGGTTGTGATGCCAGATCGCCCTGTGTTTCAGCGGTCGCGATGCCAGATCACCCTGTGTATCAGCGGTCGCGATGCCAGATCACCCTGTGTTTCAGCGGTCGTGATGCCAGATCGCTCTGTGTTTCAGCGGTCGCGATGGCAGATCACTGGCTGTTTTTTCTCACAAAATCCTTCGAGCTTGCGAGCTTTCTCACCTGACGCCTTTTCTGTATTCCTACCAAACAAGAACTCGCCATCCACGCTCCTTCTTTCCTGCCACGAAGTTCGTTTCGGGGCACTGAGATCTCAAGAAATGCATACAGAAACTTTAAATGCATTGAATATTTGTACCTTTCTCTGCTCCCCTTCTTCCGTTTTCTTCCTAGCTTTCATGTGTAATGCACTTTGTGTCCGTCCGACACCAGAGCGCCTGCCTGACAGTCCCCCCCCCCCCCCCACCCGTGGCGGATGAGGTCGAGTCGCTATTTGTATAGATTCACCCTGTTTACCCTGACTGGGATGGCCTGCAGGCGATGGCAGCACCCGCGCTAAAGGTCGGATGTCGTCATGGAGCACGGTGGACCACATCCAACAGCATGGACGTTTGGCACAAAATTATGCCGTTGGCATGAAATTACACAATCGGGTGGTAGGGGCCAGCGCCGACACAACAAGCAATGCTTAGCGCGAGCTTTGACCCCAGAAGCGCATTCAAATAACCAAATGAAAACTTCACAGGTCATGAAGACGAGAAAACATTTGGACACAGCTGAACCTCCTGTAAAACGGGTCACTCAGGCCGTGCCACCTGGCCTTCCTGAAACTGAAACGCTGACCTCTGAGTTTCACTGATGGACTATCATCAGTAATCTTATAAGATACGGCCAATGGAAAAGTCATTTTCAACGTCTAACCATGCAACCCTTAAATGAGCAAGTTATGGAGATCACTTGGTGACCTAATTCGCCCTAACTGGTCTGACTTTCTAGTTCCACGCCTCATAACATATCTCAAAGGAAATTTTCTACATTTGCATGGGCTTTTGAACTGAAATAGCCAGCTTGAAGACCTTTCGGCGCTGTTCACAACCCTGCCCTTCTATGACCTAAGCCCAGCTAGTTTCTGAACTACGCGCCCGCAAACTTGGGGAAAGGTATATCGGGGAGAGTATTTCAAAGTCACCTTGACATTTATGACGTCATAATAGCGTCATTAAAATGCCTTTGTTTCACAAACTATGCGACGATCAAGGCCAACACAAATACAATTGTCGAGGTGTAGATATCTGGTGTTCGTAAGCGCGATTTCCTGATAAAACGGCCGTCAACTCACTCTCGATCAATGTTGTGCAAGGCACAATGATGTAATAAAACCATGATGTATTCAGAGGCATATCTACTAAGCAGATAATTGTGTTTCCTAGAGCAGTACTTTCCGCTATAAATGTATACCAATAGTCATTTCTAAACAACCATTTTTATACTTGTTATACGTGAGCAGGTTTCATCATATCTTATGCCTGTCGCAAGATCTCCAAACGTGAAACATTCCCCTTGAACGTTTCTCGTTGGTTTATCATCGCACCATAATACAACACGAGTCATCTGATACCGAGTAGACTCAGACGATTCAAAGACTCACTCAAGAACGAGACCGCCGTTGCTTTGCCGGCCTGGCCGTTGCTGTGTAGAGAAGGTGCTGGTGAAAGTGAAATGCTGGAAATATAAGCCGCTAGTTTTCTTCGAAGTCTAGCAACCGCTTGTCACGTGAGCGGGTCCTATGACCAGTTTGCCACGCTAGGCAGGTGTAAATGTAACGCAGATTATTGCATTGCCACGTGGATTAGCAAATACCTAGCTGAAAGTCATCTGCATTTAACTATTGTTGCGTGATGTGGACATTGTGTGGCGTGGGTGTTGGTGAATGTGGAATGAAGGAAATGGAAGCTTCTGACAAAGAACACTGGTTTGTTGATTGACTTGCCAGAAGGACCGGCACAACATGCGTCTGTCACGCCAGGCAAGTCTAAAGTTGTTACAACTTCTCTCCCTCTCTCCTCTCCCTCTCTCCCTCTCTCCCTCTCTCCCTCTCCTCTCCCTCTCCTCTCCCTCTCCCTCTCTCCCTCTCTCCTCTCTCCCTCTCCCCTCTCCCTCTCCCTCTCTCCCCTCTCTCTCTCCTCTCCTCTCCTCCCTCTCTCCCTCTCCTCTCTCCTCTCCTCTCTCTCTTCTCTCTCTCTCTCTCTCTCTCTCTCTCTCTCTCTCCTCTCTCTCTCTCTCCTCTCTCTCTCTCTCTCTCTCTCTCCTCTCTCTCTCTCTCTCTCTCTCTCTCTCTCTCTCTCTCTCTCTCTCTCTCTCTCTCTCTCTGGCTCTAGCTCTAGCTATAGTTCTAGCTCTATCCTTCTCCGTTTTGGCCTTTGATTTCTCCCCGCCATTTCCCACCAGCCTCTCTCACCTTCTTAGACTCCCGCTCCCTCTTACTCTTTTCCTTTCTTTCCCTCTCTCTTTTCCCCCTCTTTCCCACTCACGTCCTTCTCTGCTTCTATCGCTGCCTCCTCTCCACTTGTCCCTCTGGCCTCACCTGGTCACTGTGTCTGCCAGAGTGCTGGGCGGGTCCCAGCGTAGCACAGCGAACTCTGAGTCGGTGAGGGCCACCAGGGGACTGAGAGGGGCCGACGGCACCACGCCGTACCCCTGCATCAGGCACGAGGCGAAGCTATCCATGTAGTGCACACACCTGCCGACACCGTGACACCGTGACACACGTGCCACACGTGACACATGCGACACTTGGACACCGTGACACCATGACACCGTCACATACATGTGCGTGCCACACGTGACATAGTGACACAGAGACACAATGACAAGTGACACGTGGCACAGTGACAAGTGACACAATGGCGCATGATGGTGCATGATGCCACGCGATAATGCCATTGTAATGGAGCGGTGCAGGAAACTTACGGCATCTGATTGGCCTCCATGGCGTAGGTCGGATATACTGCTGGAAACCCAACAGTGTACGCCAATGAGCCTGCACCAAACACATTGCACGCTTAACATCTGCCAAGCCCACCAGCGCAGATGGGTGCACGCGGAACACCGCACGTAGTGTAACACAGAGCACACGTTCACGGTAAGCTAGCGTCAGCATGATAACATTTGACGCAGTAACTGTTGGTCAACATCATCAAACATCATCACGTCAAATGGCAGGGAGCTGAGCCGTTCACAGCCGGGAAATCGTCGATTCCTTTTATTTTTAGAGGGAGCCCAGCGCACGTCCTAACGTCCTTTTGTGGGCCGCCAGCGACTGCATCATCCATATTAACGTCCATGGGTCCATGGGTGCAACCGGCATTCCCACCGCTCGCCAGCCACGCAGCCGCTCACCGCTCGCCAGCCACGCGGCCGCTCACCGCTCGCCAGCCACGCAGCCGCTCACCACTCGCCAGCCACGCAGCAGGGCCACGAATAGCCAAGTGATTCTAGATATTATGTGACACACAGACACACAAAATATAACAGCGGCTATTGGTATCAATTTTGAAGGGGGGGGGGGAACAGATCGCATCACCTCCTTTTCGTGGATGGACAGCGGCCGCCGGTACCCTGTAAGTGCCTCTCCCCCGGACGGTCATCGGACCGGGGCCCTGCACGCTTGAGGCCTGCGCCTCTTTCAGGAAAGCTGCTATGTCCTTGTTTGTCGGAGCCTCCAATCACTGCGCACACTCTCACTGCCGCCCGAGTGTAGCAACCTTTGGGTCGTAGTAGAGCGTTTTTATTGTTTACAGATGTTAAAATGTCCCGTCTTTATTCGTACTGCAGGCCGCCCGAGGCCTCGTATCCTCCGGACATGCAGAGAACTCTACTACTCCACAGCTATGTCATGTCACGCACGTTAACACCAGAGAACTGTTTGACTCCCAGGACGGCAGGAGCTCGTGCCCTATGTTTGACTCTCAGGCGGGAGCAGCTCGTGCCCTATGTTTGACTCCCAGGGCGGCAGGATCTCGTGCCCTATGTTTTGCTCTCAGGCGGGAGGAGCTCGTGCCTTTTGTTTGAGCCACCTGGGTGGTGTAGTTTTTATCCACGCTTTGCTTAACAAACCCTGAAGTCCTACTTCAAGCCAACAAACCTCGCAGCCGCGCGCAAATCCGTGGTACGCAACATTACGACCGAGGACAGCGTGATGCGACCGAGGACAGCGTGGGGCTGCTGAGGACAGCGTGTTACGGCTGGGAACAGCGTGGGGCTGCCGAGGACAGCGTGTTACGGCCGATGACAGCGTGTTACGGCCGAGGACAGCGTGTTACGGCCGAGGACAGCGTGTTACGGCCGAGAACAGCGTGGGGCTGCCGAGGACAGCATGCTACGGCCGAGGACAGCGTGTTACGGCCGAGGACAGCGTGGGGCTGCCGAGGACAGCGTGTTACGGCCGAGGACAGCGTGTTACGGCCGAGGACAGCGTGGGGCTGCCGAGGACAGTGTGTTACGACCGAGGACAGCGTGTTACGACCGAGGACAGCGTGTTACGGCCGAGGACAGCGTGTTACGGCCGGGGACAGCGTGTTACGGCCGGGGACAGCGTGTTACGACCGAGGACAGCGTGTTACGGCCGAGGACAGCGTGGGGCTGCCGAGGACAGCGTGTTACGACCGATGACAGCGTGTTACGGCCGAGGACAGCGTGGGGCTGCCGAGGACAGCGTGTTACGACCGAGGACAGCGTGTTACGGCCGAGGACAGCGTGTTACGGCCGAGGACAACGTGGGGCTGCCGAGGACAGCGTGTTACGACCGAGGACAGCGTGTTACGGCCGAGGACAGCGTGGGGCTGCCGAGGACAGTGTGTTACGACCGAGGACAGCGTGTTTCGACCGAGGACAGCGTGTTACGGCCGAGGACAGCGTGGGGCTGCCGAGGACAGCGTGTTACGGCCGAGGACAGCGTGTTACGACCGAGGACAGCGTGTTACGACCGAGGGCAGCGTGTTACGACCGAGGACAGCGTGTTACGGCCGAGGACAGCGTGTTACTGCCGAGGACAGCGTGTTACGGCCGAGGACAGCGTGTTACGACCGAGGACAGCGTGTTACGACCGAGGGCAGCGTGTTACGACCGAGGACAGCGTGTTACGACCGAGGACAGCGTGTTACGACCGAGGACAGCGTGTTACGGCCGAGGACAGCGTGTTACGGCCGAGGACAGCGTGTTACGACCGAGGACAGCGTGTTACTGCCGAGGACAGCGTGTTACTGCCGAGGGCAGCGTGGGGCGGCCCTTCGAAGCGCAGGGTACGATCGCCCCCTTCCCCGCCCGTTACTGTGGCTCCAAAGGGCGCCGCTCTCGCCTGGTGGTCCTCACTTGAAGTGCCGGTAGTCGAGCTGGGTCACCGAACCGGTACACAGGGGCATGCAGGCGGGGGGTAGGCCGCGCGCGCGGCAGCAGTCGCCCTGGTCACGGCCGTTCGCCAGGCAGGAGAAGGTGGCGCCCGTCCAGGGGGAGCACACGATCATGTCCGTGACGACGATGTCGGCGGTGCGGGCCGGGTCACACAGCTTCTGCAGACACCTGTCGGTGTACAGGAAGCCAGGTCACTGACGACAGTGTCGGCGCCGCGGGCCGGGTCACATAGCTTCTGCAGACACCTGTCGGTGCACAGGAAGTGAGGTCACTGACGATAGTGTCGGCGGCGCGGGTCGGGTCACACAGCTTCCGCAGACACCTGTCGGTGCACAGGAAGTCAGGCGCTTGAGACGCGGGGTGTCGAAACGCCTGAGGTCACTGGTCAGTCCAAGCCTGGCGACATCGGGTGTGACCTGACCCCGCCTAGAGGTCATCCAAATCTGAATTCGTAGGAAGACGCACACTACGTGACTGTGAATAGTCTCGGTCACCATCTTACGAGACACATGGGATCAACAAGTTATAACACACTTGAGGCGCGGGTCTCCCGGCACCCGCGGACAAGTCATGATAACGACGTGTCTCTGACACCTAAACGGCACCGGAGCCCAACCCGCAGGGGGTCACGTGACCCGTGCCCACTTGTGGGCCCGGGTCACCAACATTCCTGAGACACCGGGCCAGCGGACACTTTGGACACGCCAAGACCTCAATCCCGAGACAAGTGTGTTGGTGGCGGCCGGACGCCAGGACACGATAGCGTAAGACATTTGGAAGCATGGGACATCAGACGGATATTAGACTCATGCTATTATGGTATCTAAATACACGTTGTTTGCCCGACGAAAAGCGGCTATCGATAATAGAATGCTCGTCTCAAATTGAGCCTGTCAAGGTAAGTCGAACACCTCGAGACTTTTGAGGGGATGCTACGCAACAAAGGAAAATGCCTATGTCCGCTTGACAAGTTGCCGACCGGCTAGAAGTCTAACGCTGTTAGGTATACGCCGCCGAAGGCATTGATTCTTTTTCAAGCTGAAATTGAATGTTTCACATTTGAAAATATTAAGGCAAGCATCACATACGACGAATTGCACTTGACAACGCAATTTCTCTGTTTATTAAAAATGTTCCTCAATGCGTCACTGTTCCTTGTACAACATTGATTAGGAGCCAGTTGACGGCCGCTATTTCTTGAAATTGCGCTCGCAAACGCCAGATACGAACGACTCGACCATTGCATTTTTGTTGGCCTTGATCGCTGCAGAATTGTGGAAAGGTAGGATTTGAGCGAAAGGTAGATTTGAGGTTATCATGAGCTAGCAAATGCCAACATGATATTGACATACTATCCCCGTAATAGTATTCCCATCTTCGTGGGCGTGTAGCCCCCCCAAAAAACTGGAAGGGTTTAGGTCTTAGAAAGGTACGGCTGTGGACTGCACCGAATGATATCTTAATCGGCTAATTTAGTTTCCAGCCAATTATAATAAGGAGCTTTGCCTTTAAGCTGTAATTTCAATTTAAATGGAGTGTTCCACATTTCCATGTGGTTTCAAGCTGAAATAGCAATCTTGGAGATCGTTTGGTGCTGTTCGCAATTCTGGCCTTCTTATAAACCACTCTTGTTTCTGAGCTACACTCCCCGAAGATAGCGAGATTATGTTGGGGATAGCATTTCAAGGTCACCTTTGCATGTAAGACGTCATTCAAATCATGTCATTCCATGAGTCATGCGGCAATCAAGGACAACATAAATCTAATGGTCGAGTCGTTCATGTCTGTTGTCCGTGGCAATGGATGACGGCCTTCAACTGTCACCCAATCAATGTCGTGCAAGGTACAGTGACGTAGTCAAACAGTGACGTACCAACGCGCGCATTTACTAAATAGCGAACTTGTGCTGTCTAGAGCAGGCTTTTCTACTTAAAAGTTTACGAATAGCTATAAGCAAGCTTGTTTCACCATATCTGTTGCTCGCTTCAAAATTTTCAGCTTTGAAATATTCCCTTTAAATAAGATGATATTTGAAACGACCAGCACTAGACTGAGGCTCTAAACTGATGCCCAGATGTTGTATTGGCACTGCCACCAGCGCTCCACGGGTAGCCGTGTCCCAGACGCCGGGCATGCAGGGCTGCGAGAGCAACCGGGCATGCAGCTCAACAGACACACGCGGCCAGCATGAATTCCACCCCACATGGCACAGCGCTGACGAGGATGATGATTTGGAATTTAGGGCGCGCCGACCACCCTGCTCATTTGGCGCCCATGGCAAGGAACTGCCAGAAATCCACTGCGAAGTCGGCCGTCTTCGCTCAGTTCTACCAGCTCTCTGGGCTGACTCCAGACTAACCTCGGCTCTCTGACGCCGGCCTCCTGGCAGCACTGTTTGACCTCTGGCAGTGCCGGCGGTGCCCCGACCCCGGCACGGCTCTCCGGCAGCCAAGTGACCGCCCGCACCCGGTCGGAGGGCAGGCTGCCCCCGTGGTCGTTGTATGCGGTCACCGAGACTTGGTACATGGTGAGAGGCCGCAGTCCTGACACCAGCAGCGAGCGGCGGGACCCACTGACCTGCGGTGGCGGGGTCACCGGTCAGCAGGGGTGACCTCTCTGACAGGGGTCGGATGGGTCAGCGCGGAGGAGATGGCCCCTTGTACAGAGGTGAAAGGAGTCAGAATGGAGGAGATGACCGATCGGATAGGGTCAGATGGGTCAGCAGGGGAATCACCGGGTAACAAGGTCAGCGTGTGACTGTTGTGGCGGAGAGGTCACCCAAAGGCGGTAAGAATCAATTCGGTCTTAGTCTCGATGTACGGTTGCATTAGTCCGTGCGTTCCTTGCGCGCGAAAAGCCAGCCTGGTCAACAAAACGCAAACGCATTACAGAAAAAAGCATTACACATCACATAGACAACTAGAGACCATGTTTTGCTCATTGATAAAACCTGCTTAGCAAATCACGAAATGCTGCAAAATACTCCACTTGCCACAAATGCAAGCATTCCGCAGCTAGCGTACACCTTGGCAATCTATAACCATTATAGAATGCATATTCTAGCAAACACATGCGGTGTACTGGCGTAGCAAAACCCTCGTAAGTCGCAAGCATGCGCCAACAAATAGCGGCAGCAGAACTGTACGACGGAGCAAGCAATGGAGAGAACTGTAGACGCATCGCCGACAGTTTCCGCCACCTACTCACGTTATAGAGCTGAGTCAGGTCATCACTCGCGTCCTCCTGTGACATCAGAGAGACATCTTGTGACGTCAGCGCGACCTCTTGTGACGTCACCACCTGCGAGCCATTTCCCTTCCGAAGCCCCAGACGTTCGCCATCGAAGGTGCGCAGACGGGTCACGCGCACGGCGAACCAATCAGCGGCCGGCGCGATGACGCCACCACGCCCGCTGATCCAGCTGACGCGCAAAGAAGTCAGCGAGCGAGCTGTGACCTCCAGCCGGTCCGGCGACGTCGGCAGTGTCTCTGGGTCACACAGCGGCAAAGGTCACGGGGAGACTGACCCCGAGACTTTCCTGGGCGCCGACAGCTCACTGGGTCACAACAGTCACGGGAAAAATATGATCTTGAGATAGCCTGAGGCAATGGCGTTTTGGGTAACCCGGGGTCTGGGAGTCACGGAGAAGTGGCGTCAAGAATGCCTTGGTCGGCATCAACGCACTGGAAAACGCAGGACTCAATGGTGAGGGTGGACAGCCTGCCACCGAATGGATCTGAGGAACTGTTCATGGCGATGATGACACGTGAGGCTTTCATTACACAAATATCAAAGGTCAGGTGTCGGAAATGGCTATAAGGCGGCTCGTGTGAAGTCGCTGAAAGTTTCTAGACACTAAACAATGCGCAGTACAGGGATGATGGACCAACGACTGTGCGACGGCAAAAAAATCAAAACATCCTGTTAGAACCAAGTACGAGCTATATTCTAGCGCGCATAAGCGCAAACACCTACAATAGCTTCGCATTTCAGCCTGTAGCGTGTCCTTTGAAATACAGTAGTAGATCTGTTCATGCATCACAACTTGGAAGGATCCGACAAAAAGACACCAGAACGTGTGAAGAGACATGTTTACGCATGTGACAGCAAATGTCCATGCAAACAGTGTGTTCCTCCAGCCGCCGGTGGGGCTCATTTTATTTAAGGATTTTTCGTTCGCCTTCCAGACAGGGTCCCACTAACCTAAGGTGATATCAGAAGTCACCTGCCATATGGACACCTCATCTCATATGCAGATGACACTCAACTCCTGGACCACGCTCCTCGAAACAAGCCGAATCTCGAAGCTAAAAGAGTGTAATGCGTTGTCTGGAAATATCAATTTGCGACCTAGAGGCTCGGTTCAGCGCAAACTCATTGAAAACGAATAAGGACAAAACCGACTTTTGCTCGGATAGGTTGAAACTATATTGTAAAAAACCTGTCATTTTCACTTTACGATGGATGGAGAAGCTATCGAACCTTCACGGAGCATCAAACTTATCTGCGTGATCGTAGACTGGATGTTTTCGTGGGAGAAGCAGGACGCCAAAGTCTTGCAAAAATGCGACGGAATTATAATATCGCTGTACCGCCTCAGGTTTAAGTTTATACTTGATGTTCTCCAACTTATTATCGAAGCCTACGTTTTTCCACATATGTGTTACCGTCCTTGCTTGTGGCATGGGACGATCAAGTGTCGGTGCAGCGCGTTACAAAAGTTAAAGATTTTGCCGCCAAGTCTGTCTCTGGCATAAAACGCAGCCAGCACACAACACAGACTTTGGAATATGTAGGCTGGCCCCGGATTAATGATTTTGGGAACGAGAGGGACGTGCAGAAAGTATGCAAAGCTCTAAGCTGTAAAGAATCACCTCCAGCTGTCCAATCTCTGTTTACGCTACGTTCCCCTTTTTTCGCTAAGGGAGACGCGCTCCTCCATGCCAACGTCTCTCCACTCGCCCAGGTGCCCATTGGAGGCCACCAAGCGAGCCTTTAATGATCTTACAGCGGCACCTTGAAACCGGCTGTCTCCGACCACCACCAGGTCTTCATCTCTAACTTTTGAGCGAATAAAAAACCCGCATTTCAAAATGCAGATGTTTAGGTCATGCACGTCAGTGTTAAACCCCTGCTAGGTACCTGTATGATTGTATGTCATATTTATGCACGAGTGTGATATTTGCAAGTCAATGCAAACTCCATATGCTTACAATTTATATGCATTTCATCATTGGGAGTGTACGCTGGGCTTAGCACATTCTATTGCTAAGTTAGATCATCCATTTTTTTTTACTTCGTACGTACCCCATAGCTTCGACGTCTCTTATCGTCATATACAGCTGCGGAAAAGCGCTGCCATCTTCTAGCCTGCATCATATCATATTTATTGCACGTTAGTTTATCGTATCGTATTTCATAGCCTAGTTCTTAGCTTCGTTTGTTATGATATACTTCGTAGTATCGCCTGTTATAGTGATTTTATAATGTGTTATCACGAGTGAGTGAGTGATGTAACGACCGGAAGGTAGCGAACGTCGCAACACGCCGAAACCGAAAAACCCACCTCGTGGACGGTCGTCGAGCAAGCAAAGTACAAACACAAAACCAAATTGAATTTGAGGCGAGAACTTGCCTGACTGATTTGTCGCAATGGATACAAATCATTTAGCATTACTATGCACTGCGTGCATGGCAAAGTACACCAGTCCTAACAATAACCTCGTGCAGATATTGGTCAGCGACATAGATTGGTCGCTAAATACAAAATACAACATTTACGTACAGACCGCTATTATTTAGTGCGCATGCTGTATAACTTTGCAAATCACGGAAAATGCAAACGAGTTACATAACTTAATTCAATAGAAAAGACGTGCGCTGCTCACATTAACGAATACAAGGAATTCATGAAACTGACATGATCACACATGTGTGCTAAGCATGCAGATAAATCTGTCCGTGCCTGAGCACGGAGACCAACAGCGACTAACCGATCCCTCGCGAGATGCAGTTGATGATGTCGTTGGCGAAGGCGTGGCAGCTGAAGTAGTCTCTGATGGTGACCTTCTGCAGGAAGTGCTGTCCTCGGCATATGTGGGTACACATGTCCGGCACCCCCTGGTCCTCACAACACGGCAGGTGGTTTCTCCCGTCTGGAAGTGCCCAACACCAGTTGGGCCGTGTTTTCAGTGCGCCAGGCCATGGAGTCACCGACACGCCGGTATGTTTTTGACGTCCGGATACGAACGGGCAAATGTGTAATTGTACTGAAACCCATGTGCTTTTAGAGGAAGAGTTTCAATTGCATCAGCATGGACACAGTAATCCACATGGTACACGTGCGGGAAAGGCGGAGACCTGTCATACATGTGGTAGAAACGCAGTGTCCATGCTACATTTGATTTTTTCTGGCGTGAGCCGGGTTGTAGCCAGGGGCGAAAAAAGCCTCTGATTTACCGGATATGGCAGGTTACAGAAACTGAGACTGTTGCGGGCCAACTGGTGACAAAATTTCGAAAATGAGAACAAGTTTGAACTGACATGAAACAGCATAAAATGCCAAATAATTAGGCCTATTACTAGTCCTAAGAGTCGCAGCTAGCCGCAGCATCTTGCGACGAATGTGATCAGTTTGCTTTGCAGCGTTTTAAAGCGTCGTGCCGGTCGAGACAGATGGTCGCGAATGTTCGCCGCGCAGTAATGCGGTGGGTTCAGTGCAAGGATGTAGGCAACTGTTGGTTGTGCTCATGTCGTGAGGAGCTGACAGTCTGGAAGAGCGTAGCAAATCGTCAGTTTTTTCAGGTAATAGCGTTAAAAGCCCTGCTGATCAAGAAGGGTTGTAGTTTGTGGATAACTAAGCTCCAGTCCCAGAGGTAAACGGAGTACCTTGGAGCGACACATGTCAAGGATTCATCCGGGGATTCCTGCTGCTAAGGGGGACAGCGGCTTGGAGATAAGAGGCCGAACATCGCTGGTGTGGGCCTATCACATTGCCCTTTGCACCTCAGAGTTAGCGTACTGATCGGTGGACACGCGTAAGATAAAACGCTTTTAATGATCATTGTATTGCATATAAAGCTGCATAGAGGTGCGATGGGTGTTCACAAATGTCTGCATCTGTTACCAAATTTAAATGGGCTTTGGTCTTAATAATTGGGATCCTGTTGGAAAAAGGCGAGTAATGCATCGATAATGATTATGCAAAGATAGTGAAGGCCGCCAACACTTCCAGCTGATTTCACGACGACGTCACAAAACCAAAAGTGATATCACCTCCAATGCTATTAAAAAAAACATTTATCGGCAAATGTGGGGCTACAGGGATGCAGTTTTTCAAAGTACGTGTGGGGTGAGACAGGAAAGAGGAGGAGAGCGCAGAAAAAAAATGACTGAGCCTACCCCGAAATCTACTGAAATAAGTTTCTCCCCAGATAAGACGCGCTTTCTTTTCATGCTTAGCAGCAGTGGTGAAGTTTCTAAATATTAGTTTTGGGAGGCCGAACTAAAAAATTGTGAATAATAAAACAACTGATAAAGATGCTAACTAAAAAAGGAAGCCTCATCACTGGTTAGGAGGCGCATTTCCCCTCCCCTCAACTGAAAAGGAAACTAAACGCCTCTAGGCTGGTTATGTTAACTATGCCTTCATCTTGCGATTGTGTTAGCTTAGTCTCACCCATCATTCAGTGTTGGAAAGTCAGCAATTGATGTTTTAGTGCAAATGAACTCCCGAAACTAACATGTTTGGTGGCTGTGCTACGTTTTATCTAATTTGTCTTTGTTTTTGTGGTTTATCACAACTAGAGCTGTATTGCCATGGTTTCGGAAAGATTTGGCTCTAGGTGACAATGAAGATGGTTCAAATTTCGTCAGTGACAGAAAAGACACTTTTTCACCCTTGTTTGTAGTTTTGAGCCAGACATTAACGCAGGCGGTCAAGTATTTATAAAGTTTAACCATAATATGCCAAACCCAGCGCCCGTGCCTGGCCGTTGTCATATTAAAGCAATGCAAGCGTATGCCTTTAACCATCTGGCATGCACTGCATAGACTGCCCGAAAACAGGATTTAGCAGCCTGACTCCCACGCTCTCCGCAGGTTTCAAACAGCTCCCGAGGGCTACCAGATCTCTGCAGCGAATGGCATCAGCTCCACACAGTTTCCGCACATAGACACATTGAAAATTTGTAACGGAGCACTGCCAGGAGAGCTGATCAGGCATAATCTCCGACGGCACTGCAGCATGCTCCAGCCCGCTGTAGTTGCCGCTTGTTGGTGGAATGCTGGTTAACAGGTGGAGTGGTTGGTCTTGTCCCAGTGCAGCAGCATTAGCGGTGGTGATGCGGTGGTGATGTCCGTTTACGCTCACCTGCCGCGCAGTCAACAATTCGGGCGAAGTCGGCTTCGCAGGCGTCCACATCAGCCGGACCGCCGCCCGCCACCAGACCCTGTCCAGCACATGGCCGATCAGGTCACACACAAGGTCAGTTGTCCACATCAGCCGGACCGCCGCCGCCACCAGACCCTGTCCAGCACACGGCCGATCAGGTCACACACAAGGTTAGGCGTCCACATCAGCCGGACCGCCGCCGCCGCCAGACCCTGTCCAGCACATGGCCGATCAGGTCACACACAAGGTCAGGTGTCCACATCAGCCGGACCGCCGCCCGCCACCAGACCCTGTCCAGCACATGGCCGATCAGGTCACACACAAGGTCAGGTGTCCACATCAGCCGGACCGCCGCCCGCCACCAGACCCTGTCCAGCACATGGCCGATCAGGTCACACACTAGGTCAGCTTAGCGAGGAGGATAATTTGAATGACAAGATACACCGCAGGTGGCAGGACCCCGACCAACGGCATCTGGCCTGTTTTGGAGGGCTGGGGTGCACTGGTGAAACGATATTGGTGTTTGCCTCCTAGTCCTAGTCCATATAGTTCGTAACTTTCGACAAGATCCAGTGGCTTTTTAGAAGTTACACGTATCATTGATAAAAACGGGCATAAAAGAGACAATGTGAAACCTAATATAAATAGCCTAACACATCACGCATCGGTCAAGGGATCATCTCGGTGATCACACTACTGCATTCACATTGTAGCATCACACACAATCGAATACACACACGCACCCACTCATGTGCCAACATTCGCCTCAGTAGCAACTCCATAAGTTGGCGCTTGAAGCGGCCTAGACTCTGAACATTGCGCAAGTCGAGCGGCAGGCAGTTAAACAAATCCGATGCTCTGTAGCTAAATCGGCGAGTGCCAGATTTGCTCACCACTCGGGGGCGCCTCAGCTGGTTAGCCTGTCGCGTTTCATGAGTGTGCTCAGCACGTGTGAACATCACTTCTATATCTGGTGGCTGACCCGTGAGTAAGGCTTTTTTGAGCAAGCACAACATATGATATCTGACGAGCTGATCAGCACTAAGCCATCGTAGATCCCTGACAACATCCGATATATGGTCACAACTTCTCTTTCCGCTCACAACCCGCGCACAGAAGTTCACGTGTTTTTGCACGCGATGGAGCTGGGTGGCTCCGTGAGTACCATACAGTGCTATACAGTATCTAATGGAGGAAAGAACTAGAGCTCCGACGATGCGAACGAGGGTGTCTCTTGGGAGTACATGCTTGGCATGGGACAGGGCCATCAGAGCGCCCGTCGACCTGGCAACAGCTGATCAATGCGCTGTTCAAATGTGAGATTTCTGTCCATCACCAAACCAAGGTTTTTGACAGTATTGCTTTCAGTGATGTCAGCTGACCCGAACTTGACATGCACAGGAGGCATATTACGCAGCATAGTCTTTGTCCCGAAAACTATTAACTGCGTCTTTGTTGTATTGACTTTCATTGAGGGTTTGTTAAACCAGTCCAATACAATTGACCAGGTACTCTCCATGGTTCCGACAAGATGTTGCATTGCACTTTTCTTTCCAGTAACCAAAATATATGTGTCATCGGCATATTGTATCACCGTAGCACCTTCTGAATATAACGCTAGATCGTTCGAGGAAATGGAACATAGGAGCGGCCCGAGGGCGGTACCCTGAAATACCCCATCCCATTGGGAAGACAGAGAGCGTGCAGTATGCCCTGAAGGATATCTGATCTGAACCTGTTGGGTATGCCCGCAAAGGTAGCTTTCAAGCCATTTCGTGTCAATATTGTGTATCTTAAGCTTGGATAAGAGAAGCTGGTGATCCACAACGTCAAAGCATTTTGACAGATCTATCAAAACAAGCAGAGCGATCTCCCTAGCATCCATCGCGGTGAGTATTTTATCAGTCACTACAGTAAGTGCGGTCTCTGTTGAAAAGTTCGTACGATATCCGTGTTGTGTATGCGAAAATAAATCACGCTCGTTAAAATATGAGCTAAGCTGATGATGAACAATACGCTCGACTATCTTTGCTATCGCTGGCACTACAGAGATTGGCCTAAATTTGGTAGGATCGTTCAGATCACTGGTTTTCGGGAGCGCTGCGACAAGAGCGTGTTTCCAGGCGCTGGGCACCGTTCCCTCAATGAGACTGCTATTGGTGACGTCAAGTAGGGGACAGCCGACACCACGAAAAGACTTCTGTAAGAGCTGCGTACTAAGTTCATCTAGCACACAGGATGTCGTCGGGTTTATCGCAGACATAGCTGCAAGCAGCTCATCGCATGACAGGATGCACCTTAAATGAGCAGGTCATAACTCGGGGGAGCCTGACTGGCAAAGCCGTGCCTCGGTTCGGCACGCTGGCGGCAGTCGTAGGCCCTACCTTCACAAAGTAGCCATTCAGAGTATCAGGATGAATGTTAGGTGTGGCTGACGTACCCTGTTTACCGCCAATAACCGATTTAACGCACCGCCACATGCCGGAGTGACCTGCCTCAGAAATCTGCTTCCTAATATGATCGCGACAGTCCCGTCTAATAGCTGCCCGTGTCTGCTTATTGAGTGCCTTGTACTCAGCACGCGAACAGCACGCTAGAGCGACGCGGCGACGAACCATCAGCACACGCGTATCAGCTGAGACAGGCGGGGCGGATTGACAGCGCAGTTTAATGCGCCGGGCAGGCGCGACGGCATTCAAATGGGGTGTAAACACTCCTAGAAAAGAGCCCCACTTCTCAGACGTCGTCGCACTTCCATAGACGAGAGACCAGTCGGCGTTCATAAGCAGATCATTGAAATAATCAAAATCAACTCGATTCAGGCAGCGGGATGTGATGACATTGGTTTGGCGTTTCCCTTTCGATACTTTCAGCAATATTCGCGTGAAGTCATGCGGACTATAGTGACAGGCGGTGACACCACAGCGTTGGATGAGGTCCTTGTGATTTGTGATCGTAACATCTGACAGCGAGCCAGCAGGATGGTACGTTGGATAGGAATCGTTACACATATGTAGAGTGTAAGACCGTAACAGCTGCATCAATTTCTGATAGCCGGTGCCTGTGCTCGAGCCAATCAGGTTGATGCTTAAATCACCGGCGATCACTATTGGGCAGTCATATGTGGACATTACACATTGTAACTGGTTCTCAAAATCATCGAGATCATCACACACCTGCCAGGCTGTGTTCGTGGGATGTCGGTACAACGACCCGAACATAATCTGCTTTGCTTTTAGCGGGTCGAACAAGGGTCCAAATAATCTCAAGATTCGATGAACTAATGGCAGTATGAGACGTTTTCAGAACAGTCACATCAAACGAGTCTCGCGCCAGAGCTGCGACCCCTCCGTAACCCCTAGGCAGTCCGCTGTCTCAGGCCGGTCGTGTTGGTATAGCCGGTACCCATCAATGTTCAGCAGCCGGGCGGGGACAGACGGCCGCAGCCACGTCTCACTGAGTGCGAGAATATCAAACTGATGCATATCAGTTAGACTGTGACGTAGATCTGGCAGTTTGGGTTTCAAACTTTGTATGTTTAACTGCGCGACGCATAGTTCACCCGCCGGGCGCCCGCCACCTCGCCCCTCCCCTACAGCCCCGGCGCCGCGATCGCTTGCCCCGGCGCGCCGGCGGCTGTCACCTGAGTCAGGCCCACGGCCACCAGAGGGCCGGCCCGCGCTCCCGCCCGCACCCAAGCCGACCGAGGCAACCCTGGGCTCGCCCCTGGCCGCCGCGGTGACCTGGCGCGGTCCGCACTCAACAGCTGACCCCGCATGGCCCGAGGGCACGCGCCGAGCCGGGAGCCAGGGATTTGGGGTCGGCAAGGCGGCCCGCACGATAACCTGGGCGACCGCCAAGGCCACCAATAGGCGGAGCAGCTGGCGATTCATTGCAGAGCGCAGGCTTGCCGCTAGCTTTCTAGCTCGTCCGCTCCAGAACTGGAGCGGAAATGTTTGTAGTCGCGTTGTTCATAGGCTCAGGAGTCGCCGGTAGTTGTCGCCTCGGGCCCGTCGCTGCACAGCCGGCAGGTAGGTGGTCCCGTCTCGGTAGTCACGGTAGTCACGGTAGTCGGTGGCGATTCACGTGATCGGCGAAATGATCCTTCACCTTCTCACTCGCGCACAGGCACTCTCATTATCACACTGCCACTAAAACTGTTTACGAAACATGGTAAGCGATCAGCTAAAAGGCCACTGTGGTCGCGAGGTGGGGAGAGACCACGGCACGTCCGCCACCGGCGCCGCGCTCAGTGGAGCTGAGCGCTCAGTGGAACAGTGGAACCTCCTTTGCCGAGATCGTGTGGCAGTGAAATGACGAGAGCATTAGCTCAGTCTCGGACATCACCTCGGTTCTTACGAGGCCAGGTGACCGATGACCAGAGAGGTAAGTGCTGGTGGCACAGCTGACCAGTGTGGTAAATACTGATGGCACAGATGACCAGAGAGGTAAGTACTGGTGGCACAGCTGACCAGTGTGGTAAGTGCTGATGGCACAGATGACCAGTGTGGTAAGTGCTGGTGGCACAGCTGACCAGTGTGGTAAGTGGTGGTGGCACAGGTCCGTATTTCAAGGTGACCTTTCAAATGACCAAGCGCCGCCCAGGGACAGTAAAGAGCGATACACATATGAAAAATAACCAAGCAGTGAGCATTGTTGAGCATTCCAAACGCATTCAATATTATTCTATGTTCTGAAATGATATTGGTTATTACTTTAGTCCGAGTGCAGACATCGCAAGGTCCGACAGCACAGCGACCTCAGAAGCTCGGGATGACGTCAGACAGCGGCAGCGGCGGCGGGGCTGACCTCCAGGGTGCAGAGGTGCAGACAGCTGGAGGAGACATTCCGAGCGTGGCAGCAGCGGCCAAACGCGTGCTCCGAGCGCGGGCTGGCGGGGGGCGCCGGCCCCACGCGGGGAGGAGCGAGGCTGGTGGAGATCACTGGAACGGCGGCGGCACGGCACGTCACGGGGAGGGGGAGGGGAGAATACAGGCGGACGCACGCACGGAAACGAAAAGGAAGGCGATGCGGCCGCGTCAATAATAAACAGAGAGAAAGAGAGGCGACAACGGGGGTGGATAAGCTAGACAAATAGTTGGCTCTCTCCGCGACATGGCTTTGCAGCTCAAAACGATGCCACGTCAGTGGGAAAACAGCAAAGTCGTGGCCAGTCGATCGCAAGGATAGATAACAGGAGACAAAACAATGCTAAGTCCTGCCACACTCCGCCCTAACCGAATATGAACGAGCCCCGCCCGCTCCGCTGTTGCAGCACGAGCGTCGCTGGAGAAAGACGGAAGACTTGCCCCTCCTCTTCCCCCCTACCGGGTCCTCACCGTGCAGCCGGTGGAAAGAGCGCGCCACCGGATCGCTGTTCACCTCGCAGACGTACAGACCCTCGTCCCGGACGGTAACGTTGCGGAGAACCAGTACGTACACGTCGCTACCTGCCGACAGAAGCCAGAACTGTCGGCATACGGCGCCGCCTAGCGGTTAAAAGTAGAACCATGCGACCAGTCCAGCCCGGCCGATGGGAAGCGCCCGGCCGGTCACGTGCTCGGACGACTGACAAAGCCTCATTCAATGGGAGGTCAGACGGCCTTCATGGCTGGATGTGGAAGAGCGTGGCAGGAGCATCCAAGGCTAGATGTTTGGTGCTGGTAACCAATAAACACCGGCGTTGATGTGTAATCTTTTGGGTGGACCACTGCTTTCCCATATTCAATCTGCCCCCCCCCCCCTCGAACCTTTTAGAGCCCAGGTTCGTGCTGGACAATAAAAATGGAAGCTCTAGCTTACATAAAAGTTAAAGAAGGCTTCTACTTATACTATCAGAGGTAAAATAAATGGAGACATAATAGGCATACAAGGCATAATACCTAAAGACATCCGGCCACCAAAGAGCCACACGGCCCATCGAGTTAGACTACCTCAGGTTCCGTACATATCCTCGAAACTTATCTTGCCACCTGACCTCCATAAATTTAGCTATAAGTGAGATACTTAGACCGACATTATTTGTCCAAACGGTTTTTGAACGCTCCTAGGGAGGGACTTCCTACATTTTCGTTTGGCAGCCCATTCCGATGGCTCACTATTCTTTGACTAAATCACATCTGTCTCGTAATAGTGCTACCCCTACCTTTTGCTTTATTAAGCTGGTTTCCTGTATGTCTCGGCCTAATTTTCAGCGCTCCATGTAGTGCTTCATCTACATTGGCTATCCCCTTCACTATCTTGTATGCCCTTATCAGATCCCCTCTAAGTCTACGATATTTCAGTGAACACAAATCGAGGCCCCGAGCCTAAACGAACCAAAAATAAAACCTGCGATGTTGTGTCCAGTTCAGTCCACCTGAGTGAATAAGGCGCACCTTTAGGGCTCCGCGGTCACTGTGTTTACTTGAGTCATTCTTCTGTTTTTTTCCGCATGCTACATGTTTTTAACTACACGAGGTTGATAATAGTCTAGTTTTGAAACGTTTGACTTAGGTCTAGTTTTGTGCTATAGAGTATTTTGGCGTAATTAAGCGATGTTTAAGTTACTCAGGCTGCAGCAACTTGCGTTGTTTTGCTACGACGTCTTTGCGGAAAATGAAACAAAGCGTTATAAAGTTATGAGCCATCCACACTCGGCGAAACCCTTGAAATGTGTCGGCCTTCACTTTAACATGAATTTTCGATGAAACAGTAGGAAAAATCTGGCGATCAACAGTAGCTGACCAAATCGATAGCGGTAATCGTCCCACCATGGCCACGAGCACTAGCGGAGCCGAGCAACAGGCCTAGCACTAGCGGAGCCGAGCAGCAGGCCTAGCACTAGCGGAGCCGAGCAGCAGGCCTAGCACTAGCGGAGCCGAGCAGCAGGCCTAGCACTAGCGGAGCCGAGCGGCAGGCCTAGCACTAGCGGAGCCGAGCAGCAGGCCTAGCACTAGCGGAGTCGAGCGGCAGGCCTAATGGGAGAAATGCTCCTGCACTCCGCCTTGCGGCAACCAGCCGGGATTTCCATGGCAGACGTAGGTCGTACAAATCAACTCACACTCTGCTCCCGAAGAAGACACTGCTCTTTGCTCCCGAACCCGTGTACGTCCAACAATATTTGAAGCCACACATCATCGACTCTACGTCGGTTGCCGAAACCTGGTTTTGGCGATCGGTGCCAAACAAAATTATAACGATGCCCAACGACAGCATTTTTGCCGAGACAGAACAAGCAGGCGAGCTCCGAACGCCGTGACGACAGCGATGGCGTCACACGGGGATGACGTCACCATGAGAAGTGTGTCGTCACTGGGCCCATGTCGCCTATCGCTCCGTCTCGGACAATAGTTCATTCATCACAATAATGATTCACTAAAAATTAATCCATAATGAATATGTTATCAATATAAAACTATTCCTTACAATCATACAAAATTCTAAGAACGGCCAGGCTCCTAGCCACGTAATCACTGCAGTGTTTTGAAGTGCGCGCTGCGCTTGTTTGTTGTAAGCTACGAGTTAGCTCCTGAGTTATAAGCTGCGAGTTAGCTCCTTAGCGAGTTACAGCACGCTTACACACGCCGAAAACCGACCTATCTCCCGACGCGTGTTTACAATGTAGGCCGGCTTACCAACGGCAGCACCTTCCTCAGGCAGGCCTGCGAAAGCGACAGGATGTCAGCACGAGGCAAGGACACACACACCTGATACAGCGCGAAGCCAGCATGGCCGGCAAGCTATGGCCTGCACGCCACGATGGCTTCTTGTGGACAAGATGAGACGGGGGAGAAAACATAAGGCATCCAACAGAAACTTAGCCCGTGCCAGGCAAGCAACGAATCACTAGCTGGGAGGGGGGGGGGGGGGCACGTATCAGATATGAAAATACAGCAGGCAGAGGAAACTACTGATGACCCTCCATAATCCACTCCCCCCCCCCCCTGCGCAGGCCGACGAAACTACTGACGACCCTCCACAATCCCCTCCCCCCCCCCCCCCTCTGCGAACCGACAGGGTCTCTCCCAAGCGCTGTCGTGCCCCCAGCAAGTCAGTATCAGTGAAGCGCAGTGTGGTACGAAACAGGGCATCCACTTCGTGACGCCTTTCTACACTGCAGCACTGCAGGAATTAGTGCTCTGCGGCAGCGCAGCGCTGTTCGGCTATGCGGTGAAGTGACCCAGGTTTGGCGGGTCACGTGATACACACAGCTGCCGCGCCGACCGCTGAGCCTGGCGGGCGGGCAGATCCGTCGACCCTCCCCCCCCCCCCCCACTCGCAGCCGTGATGCCTGGTGTGATGCGGTGTGCTGAGATATCTTGAGGTACGTTGAGATTTTTATGTACGTTGGGTACGTTGTCGCTCGTTGTCGTACACTGGTGTACGTTGTGTTACGTTGCAGTAGGTGGTAGTACGTTAAGGTAGGTGACGGTACGTTGAGGTACACGACGGTACGCTGTGATATGTTGATGTACCATGAGGTACGCGGTGGTACGTTGCGGTTCGTTGAAGACGTTGAGGTACGTGGAGGTGCGTTGAGGTACGTTGGGTTACGTGACGGTCCGTGACGGTACGCTGTGGTACGTTGAGGCGCGGCTGAGCTCGGCACGGCGTGATGTGAGGTCTGGCGCCGCACCGTTTCCCGCGATGTTGTGCTGGACGACGCGGCACTGTGTGGTAAGGCGTGGCGCCCAAGGGTTGAGCTTGTATCCAGCTGGCGATGTTTGGGGGCCTCCCCCACCTGCAGCTCAGCCTCCCACCGTGACAGATATTCCCGGCGGACCTTAACATCTTGAGAAGAAACCAACAAAACAAAGGGGACAATGTTAATATAAACAAACAATTACGGAACACTGCTAATAGTTTCTTTACGTGGCAAAATAAAAGAGCACAAACTCAGAACGCAGCAGATGCCTGGGAGTTTCCCTGGCTGGTCGGCTCAGGACACTCATGGTCGTCATATGCCGCAGCGTTGCACCCGGAGTGACGTCATATACCGCAGCGTTGCACCCGGAGTGACGTCATATACCGCAGCGTTGCACCCGGAGTGACGTCATATGCCGCAGCGTTGTATCCGGAGTGACGTTACCACCGAGAGAGTAGCTTACAGTCCTCCGCCCCACCCCCACCCAGCCGGCATTACAATATATCGTCGCTGGTGGCGGTACTGAGTTTGCCGCGACTCCGGCAACCCCCCCCCCCCCCCCACACACACACACTCACCGCCGTGCAGCACCTGCAAACGGGGGTCCCCCGTCACTCGGCTGCGGCCGGCGGCCAGCAGCTCGGCCGTCCGAAGTCTGGTCGGACTATGGCGGCCGTCGGCGCCGGCGCGACGCCATAGCACCGTGCCGCCACCCAGACCGTGGACGATGCACGTGAGGAGCGCCTCCCCTCCGGCGGGCACGTACTGGGGGCCGCGCACGCTCGCTGATAGACCCCGGTCGCCTGCAGGTACGGCCGGTCAGAGGGCACCAGGTCAGAGGGCTGTTACGGGTCACGGAATTAAAGGGAGGGCCACATGTCACGAAATGAGAGGGTGGGCCACATGTCACGGGGTCTGAGGGTGGGTCCAGGTCACGGGGTCAGAGGGCAGGTCGCGCGGCGGGGTCGGAGGTCAGAAGGCATGACTGGTGTTCAGCCAGGAGACAGGGGTCTGGTTTCAGCGCATGCTTCAGAGCTCAGGTCACATACCAGGACAGGCCACGTGTTTGGGGTCAGGTCACATGGTCTACACCAGGTTTCGAAGCAAGGCAAGGGCAAAATGGGAGGAGGCAGAGTGAAAGGTCAGATCACACGTCCAGGGTCATGTCCCGTGATTAGTGTCGGGCACAGGTCAGCGGTCAGGCGCGCAGAGAGGGGTCACAGGAAATGACACATGATCGCTGTCAGGTTATAGGTCCGGGGTTAGGTCAAACGTCAAATCCCGACAAGGTCAAAGCAAAGCTATCTTACCACACGGTCATCGGCGCAAGCTTCTCCTCACGCGTAGTCGCCAGGCGCAGCGTGCAAGCCTGAACGCACGATGTTACTGCATAAAAACCAGCCGCAGGCTTGCATACTACACGAACACAATAACGTGGTTGGTCATTAGGATGCCTGCAGAGTCTGTATGCGATGTGCATATTAATCACAAATCATTTAATTTAAGTACGTTTGGCTGCTTGCAGCATGCCATTACAGAGCTACTGGGTAGACCGGGATCAGCCACTCCATCCGGGCGGCTCTCCAGCGTCAATATCGCTCCAGTGATACACTGCGTCAATATCGCTCCAGTGAGACACTGCGTCAATATCGCTCCAGTGAGACACTGCGTCAATATCGCTCCAGGGACACACGGCGTCAATATCGCTGCGGTGATGCTCTGTGTCAATATTGCTCCGGTGATACATTGCGTCAATATCGCTCCGGTAATACACTGCGTCAATACCGCTCCGAGTGATACACTGCGCCAATATCGCTCCGAGTGATGCACTGCACCAATATCGCTCCATTGATACACTGCCCAGATTCGGCGGACCAGCGTGCAGAGGATCGCTAGCTCTCGTCACTATGACAACTAGCAATATTGCAAAGCGCGAAGGCCAAGGCCAAGGCCGGAGAGAAGACATGGCTGGCAGGGCTGGCGCGTGTCAGGATCGGCATTTCGGCTGAAGCCAAGCGGTTCGCCAGGCATTCACTCCACGCAGTCTTTCCCGAACTCATGTTAGCTGTCGTGGGCCTCGCCCCCGGCATGCCGCTAGGGACGATTAGTGGTGTTATGTAAAAGCTCCGTCCCCAATGAACTGGCTTGGCCTTCAACCCGAGGAGCTGACAGCAGCCGGATTATGGTTATCGGAAGGACCCGCTGGCAACAAACCACGAGTCGTGATCCACGTCTCAACATTTTATTGTTAGAGATCTGCCCTTGACATCGCGGTGGCTGTTAAATTTCACTTCTGCCAGGCGACCATTCTTTTCCCCCGCCCGATTTAGTTGTTCATCGCGCTTCGGCACGTTCAAGCAGCGGCGATCTTGCTGCACAGCCAACGAAGCCCGGCTCACGTGACGTCATACCGGTTGGCATCCCGGGTCACGTGACGTCATACCGGCTGGCAGCTCGGCTCACGTGACGTCATACCGGCTGGCAGCTCGGCTCACGTGACGTCATACCGGCTGGCAGCTCGGCTCACGTGACGTTATACCGGCTGGCAGCTCGGCTCACGTGACGTTATACCGGTTGACAGCTCGGCTCACGTGACGTTATACCGGTTGACAGCTCGGGTCACGTGACGTCATACCGGCTGGCAGCTCGGCTCACGTGACGTCATACCGGCTGGCAGCTCGGCTCACGTGACGTTATACCGGCTGGCAGCTCGGCTCACGTGACGTTATACCGGTTGACAGCTCGGCTCACGTGACGTCATACTACACAGCTGCCGAGGTCCGCAGACATTCCGCCACTCACCTGAGACGGTGACGAAGAAGGCGAGGAGAACCGCCCAGCGCGTCAGGCCAGCAATCCCCGCCAGGATCTGGTGACGGCAGAGACGCCCGTGGTGATGCTACGCTCAGTCCATACACACATGTACACTGGGACCTGGCGGGGACCTTGAGGGCTGACTCCGCGCAGAGACCCTCATAAAGAGGAACAGGGCGAGGGACACTGGGACCTGGCGGGAACCATGGGGGCTGACTCCGCGCGGAGACCCTCGTTAGGAGGAGCAGGATGAGAGAAGCCTGCAGCTACAACACTACGGCCTGCAGAGCGGCTGGGTGAGCGCCCGCTGCGAGAGTGACGTTTATGCCACGTCACAACGCCGAGAGTGACGTAACTGTCACGTCACAGCTCCTACAGTGTCACGTCAGGGCGCCCAGAGTGACGTCACTGTCACGTCACAACGCCGAGAATGACGTCAATGTCGCGTCATAGCGCCGAGGGTGACGGCACCGCAACATCACAGCGCCGACAGTGACGTCAATATCACGTCTTAGCATCGAGGGTGACGTCACAGCAACATCACAGTGCCGAGCGCTGCCGCTGAGCTGTCGTAGTGCGGCGTGTCAGTGATGGGGCGTACTGGTGAGCACAGTGAGACACGATAGTGAAGTATTACTGTAACACCGTGTGACGCGTGTCAGTAATGCGATGTGCCATTAACCACTGTGCGAGATGGCCAGACATGCCTGTAATACTACGAAACCCATTTCAAAAGCCGTGGCGTCACAGGGTAAGCCAGACAGCCACTGACCACAGCCGTGGAGTCACGTCGTAAGCCAGACAGCCACTGACCACAGCCGTGGAGTCACATGGTAAGCCAGACAGCCGCTGACCACAGCAGCGGCGTCACAGGGTACGCCAGATAGTTGCTGACCACAGCAGTGGCGTCACAGGGTAAGCCAGACAGCCGCTGACCACAGCAGTGACGTCACAGGGTACGCCAGATAGCCACTGGCCGCGGCTGTGGTGTGCTGGCTTCCCAGGCCCGGGGCCCATCACGCGGGGAAACGACACGCCGGTAACATGCGCAGCCCGTGACACGTGCTGCACACCGACGTCTGCGAGCCGACTGTGTTTTGCATCCGGCTGGAGGTCGGTGTATCACGTTTAGTTTGGTATCCGGCTCCAGGTCGATGTATCACGTTTAGTTTGTTATCCGGCTGGAGGTTGTTGTGTCACGTTTAGCTTGGTATCCGGTAGGAGGTCGGTGTATCACGTTTAGTTTGATATCCGGCTGGAGGTTGTGGTATCACGTTTAGTTTGTTATCCGGCTGGAGGTTGTTGTGTCACGTTTAGCTTGGTATCCGGTTGGAGGTCGGTGTATCACGTTTAGTTTGGTATCCGGCTGGATGCTGTTGTGTCACGTTTAGTTTGGTATCCGGCTGGAGGTTGTGGTATCACGCTTAGTTTGGTGGTACCGCAGCGAATCTCTGCAGCGTTACGGATCAGTTCTATCTTGAGATGGTTATCACACCAACACACCGGCAGAGCTTGCTGGTTTACAGCTGCCCGGGGCTTCGACGCAACGGGAATTGTGCATAGTGATGGACGCTTTTTCATCTGCAATGTCACAGTAAAAGACGTGATAGCGCCCAAGCCTATTACAGTGGGCTTAAGGAATGGTAGGCCCTTTCACTGCCGTGTAAATGCATTCCTAGATTCCCACCTACCGTTTTGTAGCATGTCGATAGAAGTGGGGAGCATTAGACAGACCTGCGAGGTCAAGACGGTGGCCTTGATGAGCTGGGCCCAGCCGTCCGGGTTGGGATCAGGTCGAGACGTCGGGGGCTCAGATCATGTCAGAAAACATCGGCTGTGACTGTAAGGGGAATGCTGCATGTTTAAAGATGTTGAAAGAAACATGAAATATTGCGAAAAAGCTCACTTACAAGTATTGGTATACTTTTAAGTGCAAAAGGCTGCTCTAGACGAAACAATATCTCTGTTTAATAAATATCCTCCACGATACGGTATTATTTGACTACGTTTTTGTGCCTTGCACAACATTGGTTGAGAGCCAATTGGCCACCGTTATATCTGGAAACCGTCGTTACGCACGCCAGATATGAACAACTCGGCCGTTGTATTCTTCTTGACGCTGATCGCCGCATGGTTTATGGAACAACAATATTCATCATGTGTCA
>NW_023595962.1:17967647-18075919 GCF_011947565.3 Pollicipes pollicipes
GGGAGTCTACGACCGGGAGTCTATGCCCGGGAGTCTGCACCTGAAAGTCTACGTCCAGGAGCCTGCGCCAGAGAGTCTACGCCCAGGAGTCTACGCCCGTTGGCATGACACGGCACGCTTCGCTTTGCAAGTACTGGTGTGTTGTACTGAGTCTAAAGAGTTAAAGCTAACGGATGAGCGCAGATGATTCATCTGCCAGTCAAGTTTGGATAAATATTCAGAATGTGAGACGCTATTGTGAGAGTAAAAAGCTATTTTGAGGAGTCTTGTGCCCATCATTGGTTCCTCCCAGCATGTTCCACAGGTTTCAAGCTTTGACACGCGCACGGGTGGCCGGTTAGATGCCCTTCGCTCGGATGGAGGGTCAGTTTGACCCCCCTGAGATCTCAGGAACTAAGAAAGCTAGAAACACCAAATTCACAGAGCGTGTAGATCTGTACGTGAGCTCACTTATATGAAAGTTTGGTGTTCCTAGATTATTGCCTTCGGGCCAGATAAGGTCAAACAAAGTCAAATTTCAGGTCGGTCTCCACAGGGCACCTGGAGCCTAGACAACTGTGCTGAAAAAAATGTCACATTCTCATCTAAGGTCAGTGACCTTTTTTGACCTGTTGAAGGTCATGGTGACCAAAATCATGCAAGAACACTTAAAGCTTTCCATTTGGATTACTGACAAAGATTACGCTAGGCAGTATGTTCTTAAAAACAAACGTTGACCTGGGCCATTATAGGTCAGTGACCTATGCTGACCTTTAAAAAGTCTATGAAAAGTGCATAATGCGGTTCTTATTATCAATAGATTCGAAATGAGCGCCGGAAACTACCCATAGAGCAAGCCCTAGAGTAATAAAGCATGTTGGTTTTGGCCTTGGTCTGACCTTTATAACCGATCTTAGCTGGATTTAGTTTGTTTATTCAGTTGTTGTGTTGCCTAAGAAAGTTTTTTCAGATATGGATGGCTTCGTCTAACGCTCCGTTGTTGGATCAGATTGAACGATTCCCTAGAAATTGCCTCCGCTGAAACCATGGCTTGACTTTGACCTGTCATAGGTCAGCGACCTTACAAGGTATATCTAAATTTGTGATACCAGACGATCTGATATGAAATTGTCTACAGCTTTACAAAATTTGGCGTGGCTACGCCCAGCTGTTCGGAAACCATTCTGAAAAGCCTTGGGGTCCAATTTGACCCCCACCCGAGCGCGTAACTCAGTGTGTACCACAGAAGCCTGAACACTCCTTTCACCTTCGTATTAACTGGGTTCTGCAACAATGTTAAAAGTGAAAGGGGAGGTTGCTGCAGGCTGCAAGCCTACAACAGGACTGCAGCCAGCAGCATACAACACTGCTGTGTCGACACGAAATGCGGACAAAAAGACAACTTAAACTTCGATAGATAATTTCTAACTTTCACGTCTTCTACATGGACACGGCCCTTCGCCTGCCTTTTACACCTATTTTGGATGTTCAAAGCCTGCACACAAGTATCCCCGTCGTTGCAGGCGGGCTAGAAACTAACGATTTGGCAAACAGCAATGCTATTTGACAATATTCCAAGCTATGTAATGCGGTCGTCTGATCAAGGTCGACCAGTTCCACAGCCGGCTGTCTTTTGGGCTTGACCTAATTCAGTGACATCTAGCGATCTTTTATGCGAAAAGGTTATATGCAGGTGAAAAAGAGACACTGCCATGTTTACAGGCTATGATAATTTGCAATTTCCGCTTGCAAAACAACAAAACAACGGCATGTAAATGCTTAGCCTTGTCCAGTAAAGTTCAGTTTGCGACATTGCCAACTTATACTTTTGCTTGTAAAGATAGCAGCTGCCGGTAAAAAGCGACAAGATAAAGGCTCGATCAATGCCAAGTGACCCTTGAGTGATCACGATCAAGTGAGCTTGCGAATATTGGGATATGCCGGCGAAGGTAGCACGGTGTGCTGATTTTGTTTCCATTTTCAGTGCGTCAGGCGAACAATATCATCCCCTGCAAAGCGGCTGCCCGCGCGGTCTCCTGCAGCCCGGAGCATGACGTCAAAACAACATACAAAGCCTGTTTAAGCCAAATAACCTATGGCACGTACAAATGCAACCTTGCTGTGATATAGAACCATCATTTTCTTAACAAGTTATGCAGATAAAAGCGCAACCGTGTTAGGGCGCGTCACAAAACAACGACACATTCAGCTACCGTCGGGTGCCAGAGTTCCCTGGCATAACCTATCTACGCCAGTGAACTATTATGTTCCTGGCCACAAACCTTCCGAAAACATTCAAAGTTGTTGTGGAATAAAGCAATGAAAAGATACGGATAGACTTCCGGCCGGCATACAAGTATTCTAAAAATATATGACCGAGGGACGTAAGCCTGCCCACCCCATCAGACCGAGGGGCGTAGGCCTGCCTACCCCCTCAGACAGAGGGGCGTAGACCTGCCTGCCCCTTGAGACAGAGGGGCGTAGGCCTGCCTACCCCATGAGACAGAGGGGCGTAGACCTGCCTACCCCATGAGACAGGGGGCGAAGGCTTGCCTGCCCCATCATATGGAGGGGCGGAGACATACCTACCTAAGCATGAGAGCAAAATTTTGCTCTTATTTCACGTAGGCTCAGCACAGTGACTGGCTAATACACACTCCGACAAGTGACCGCCGCAAGCCGCGGTGTGCTCATCCCCATGATGATGGGCGGCGGCGCGGAGGTGCTCCCCGCACCTCATCTCCGGAGACGGAAGCGGGCTCGTTCGCCGGCGCCGGGCCCGGGCGATGTCATCAGCAGCCAATCAGCGGCTCGGCCACACCGGACGTGCCACACTTCCGGTGTCAGCGGCTATAGAGCAAGGGGGCGAAGGACGCGAAAACCCAGCAGAAGGCATGCAAGTCAATGTCGCATACGAATCCAAGCGCATAACACCAACCAAAAATGGTGCACTTTTAGTTCGTTTGGAGTTACTTGAACGCCAGTTGATCTATGACAGACGTTAGGATTATATATTGACATTCACAGCATTAGATTAACACAATCACCTGCAAACGTCAATGCGGCTATTCTCAACATACGTCAATTCTTACAGACGTATTCACAAGCATGGACACTCCGGAATCGCAGAAGTTATACTTGAGTATGCATGGAATCGACTCCTTTGCATTTGTCTGGAGTCAGAGCCGAGGTGAATCAGTGTGTTCCTCGGCGTTTTTGCTCACATTGTGTCCTTTCAGCAGGATGCGCCAACGGTGAGACGACCTTAGATCGCTTCAATCATTTTTATTCTACAAGATCTGCTATCAAATCGTTTCCCTTGAGTTGAGCACCACTTGCTTTATCTCCCTTGCTTCTGAATTTGAAATCTGAAATTGCTCTGAGAGTATTCATGACACCATAGCTCCTTACTTCGATGGATGACTTTCAGTGATGCAATGACGAATTTATTCCGTTGACTTGGCTTGAGAATTGCTAACCAATGCAGTTGTCTCCCTTTGATGTGCTTCTAGTCTACTAGTATTTCGGTTAATCGTGTATACAGCAATTTGTGATCTTGAATGACGCATAACGACGATGGCCTTAAGCTAAAGAAAAATAACCCGCTCGGGTCAGGTCCGCTCACGGAAAACTCTACGCTCAGATAGTAAGTGTCTATAAAATTTCCTTGCTGGGCTTGAAAAGGGATTTCGACTGGGGCTGTGGGACCGGGTTCAGAGCCTTTAAAGCGTGGCAGCTTTAGCCGCCACAACGACGGTGGTACCTGGGCCACCATGCCCGTTATTAGTTCACCAGGCTTAGTTTTCACTTGGGACGATAAGGCCGACGTTCACCATATTGATGAATTCATTTAACATTCTGGTATGTCCTAGGAAACACGAAAAACATGACACACTTATAACCTGAAGGCAAAAAAGGATTCAGATTCAGCCAGGATTAGTGAGGCCAGCGTTAAAGCACTGAGAGATGGCCAGGATAGAGCAGAGTCATTTAATTATTTCTTCACTGAGGTTGGACGAAAGTTAAAAGGCAGGGTCCGAAGTAATCATTCAACCCACTCCAGCTCTTTACAGACGTGGAAAATAAAATTGATCCATCACCTGCTAGTAAAGAGGAATTAGTCCTTGCTATTATTGGATAGACAATGTCGGGGCTGGAGTGGAACACATAAATGCAAAAACATTCAGCTTATCTTATATGGCAATGTTCAAAGCGATGTTTTGTCTTTTCAACAGCTGCTAATCATCGAGATATTTCCAGATATGTTCAAAAAAGCTGTAATTAAACTAATCTTGGAAAGTGGGACCCTTAATTTGTAAATGATTTTAGACCTTTTTGTGTTACGCCATTTATGTCGACAATTCTGGAGAAACTTATATACATATATATATGCGTACATATATATATATATATATATATATATATATATATATATATATATATATATCATGCACTTATAGATAAGACAGTAGCAATAGCCTTATTTCTCGAAAAAACAACAACAAAAGATGTGGTTTATGAAATCAAGTGCAAACTGGGTGCGAATCATGGGAGGGGCATAGTCTAGGTCGGGGAGTCCATATACCCTATTCGTTTGAGCTGTGATGAACAGCTACGAGACGCTAAAAACCTATCAAGTAGTACCCAATTATGTAACCATTTTTGGCAAAATACCCTCAGACTGAAATCCAGGGAGGCATGGACGCTATTTAAAGCTCAAAGTCATGAACAGTGCTCGGAACCACCCAGGCAGGAAAATATGCGGATCTTTTCTTACAAAAAGCTGGCGACCAATTACTAACGTACGGAGTTCATCACGACCGATTGTACGAACGCGATATCTGCCTTGATGTGTGATGTGTGCTAGCTTGGAATTGTTTACATGTGTAAATGGTGCCTGACGCGTGATGTGCGATGTTGTTTAATTGAAATCGTTTGCATGTATAATTGATGCTTGATGTGTTATATCTGTTTGTTTCAACTCACTTGCATGTTGGAATGAAATGTGATGCATGATGACTGTTTGCTTGAAGTCGTTCGCATGTACACGTGTTTTCGCGCGTTCTTTTTCTTATATTTACACTGCATCGTGGTAATGGCTGGCAATTACCGTTTGTTCAATCCCCTGAATGTTGGTGTACTGTAAAAACTGCCGCTTGCTGTTTCAAGAATAACATGAAAAATCAAGTAGGATCATCAGCGGGCAATTTTGAATTTGCTTCCGCTGTTGTTTCGACAAAGGCATGTTGCAGAAGCATCAACCCATTTATATCTCCATTCTCCTTGTTTTTCTCCTAGGAATAAGGCTATTACTACTGTCTTATCTATGAGAATGATGTTCCTCGAAAATGCACTGAACAACTTGCATAATAGACTCATTCATTATCCTAACCAAAATCACCTAATTCACCAAAATCAGCTTGGATTTCAGAAGGACAAAAGTACCTAAATGCCAGTTTTTCTTCTTCAGGGTACTATAAGTAATACTTTTTCAAAATGGGGAATATGTTCTAGGTCTGGATTTATGTTTGCAAAAAGTATGTGATACTGTTAAAAGATCTTCTCGTACACAACCTTCACAAACATGATATTCGACGAAATCTGACATCCTTTCTCCTTATTTGTCTCGCAGAATTCAAGATGTCAGAATCAGGACTGATCTATCATTTTTCTAAAACGTAACAACGGGTGTTCCCAGGGAACAAATCTGGTCTCACCCTGTTCATTATATATATATATATATATATATATATATATATATATATATATATATATATATATATATATATTTATCATGCACTTATAGATAAGACAGTAGCAATAGCCTTATTTCTCGAAAAAACAACAACAAAAGATGTGGATGTGGTACCTCTCTCACGCTGATAACACCGCGATTATTTTCAAAAATAAGTCAATTGCTGCACTTCAAAACAAGACAGTAGAAATAGCCTTATTTCTTGCAGAAGAACCAGAAGAATGGAGATACATGTGAGTTAGTATTTCTGCAATTTGTTTTTATCAAAACGAATAGCAGAAGGAATGGTAAAATTTTGATAAATTTTCGATAAAGGCATGATTCCGAAAAATCAACGCATCTACGTCTCCATGCTCCTCGTGTTTCTGCGGGGAATAAGGCTATTACTGCGGTCTTTTCTATGTGCGCAATGTACCTCGCAAAGACACTTAACAGTCACGAAACTTTAAAAAATGTCAATCCAGTTTTGTTTCTAATTACTTCCTGGTTTAGTGCCAACTTGCTTTCACTCAACGCATCGCAATCATTTACACAGCAATATACTAACCTTTCTTCGCGTTTCCATCTTAACTAGAAAAAGTAACAATTCACCTATTTAAGAGAACAAAAAACTTGGTGTGCACTTTAAAAATATCTTAGATTTACGCCTCACGTTCATTTTGTTGCGCACATATTAAAGAAAAATATTGAAATAATTAGTTGGATGAGGAACTTCATTGCTAACACAACGTCAGATCTGCTGTATAACGCTTAAATATTCCTTATCTGAATTATTATTGCTTGATTTGGGTGTCAGTTATGCTTCTCAACTGGACAGGTTAGTAATTTTGCAAAAAGTGGCTGTGCGTTCGCTAGAAAACATGTTCTTCATTAGGGAGCGAGATGTCACGTTATTCTCACAGGGCGGGCCATTGATATGTTATGTGACACCCACAGGGCAGGCGAGCGAGACGTCATGTGACACCCACAGGGAAGGCGAGCGAGGCGTCACGTGACACCCACAGGGCAGGCGAGCGAGACGTCACGTGACACTCACAGGGCAGGCGAGCGAGACGTCACGTGACACCCACAGGGCAGGCGAGCGAGACGTCACGTGACACTCACAGGGCAGGCGAGCGAGACGTCACGTGACACTCACAGGGCAGGCGAGCGAGACGTCACGTGACACTCACAGGGCAGGCGAGCGAGACGTCACGTGACACTCACAGGGCAGGCGAGCGAGACGTCACGTGACACTCACAGGGCAGGCGAGCGAGACGTCATGTGATTCTCACAGGGCAGGCGAGCGAGACGTCACGTGACACTCACAGGACAGGCGAGCGAGACGTCATGTGATTCTCACAGGGCGAGAGGGTGAGGCTTCACGTTGCTATGCCAACGGTAGCCTTGCCGTCGTAGGTTCAGGTTCGAAGAAACCTTGACTCCGGAGTAAGGGCTCACCGCCGGAGGCGTCGGACTCAGGAATTGGGCCTTTGAGACTCAGGGCCACAGCACACATGTCACGGTGCTTGCTGTGCGGCTCTGTCTTCAAACGTAGCCTCTACGACCGGAAGCAGGCGCGTATTTTTGGTAAATGAAAGGGGGAGGGGAGGGGGGAGTGAGCGGACGAGCCGACGGTGCGGCCACAACATCTCGCTTAAATGTGCGTGTACCAATGGATTTAGCCCTATTTAGATTGACGAAGGGTGATTACCAGTTTTGTTTCAGTTAAAGAACAAGTCCCTTATTTCAGCATCATGGCGATAAACAACAAATGCTGCTCACGAAAAATAGGCTTTGTGCGATATGTCTCTTTTCCAACATGTTCCTTGATATTTCAGCCAGCGAGAGCCATCAGATATAGGCTGTTCAAGCCATCATTGAGCGGTTCAACCCATTAATAGCGGGAAACACAACTCAGTATCACTAAGTGGAATGAGATGTGCTCTGTGACCAGTTCACCTCACGTGCCAGAGTCTAATACTGATATCTGATCTGAGAATATGTCGTTAGGAGTCATAGCGCATGAAGACATCCGTCTCTTGGACGACAGCCCGCATGCTGAGCGCCTGGCTGAAAGTTCTGTCCTTCTGATGACCAATGAAGATCAACTTTCAAACAGTTGAAGCTGGAGATGGGTATAAACCGTCGAACAGCTGATATTTAGTTTCTTATGGCGGGGCAAAGAATGAACTGTAATAGTTCACGTTAACCAAAATCATTCGTGTCAAAAATCGGTTCAACATCACAGCGTAAATACCAGCTACAAATACGCGCCCGCGTGCTCGTTTACCAGTAGATAAGCGATCCGCAAGCGAACATGGATGCCCTGCATTTCATTAGCAAATTGAGATTCGATGGGCTCTGAGGACCTGTTGTTCTGCCAGATTTCCTCGCTTTTTTACGTTCCCGATGAGCTTTTAATCCGCAGCTGCTGCCGGCGAAGAACTGGAAACGGATCTGAGGTGGAAATCCTGGCCAAGTCGCGACCTTCAACGATGCCGTCAAGGTCACCGTCCCATCCCAGCCTACGATCAGCCGATGACCTTTGCGTCGAAGAAGGGAAAAGGAACTAAAGCGGAGTCACGACGGCAGAACTCAGCAGATCGCCATGCAGCCGGGAACTACAGAAACGAGGGTGCCGGGTCAGTCACCAGACCGGGAACAACAGCGACGAGAGCACCGGGTCAGTCACCAGACCGGGAACAACAGCGACGAGAGCACCGGGTCAGTCACCAGACCGGGAACAACAGCGACGAGAGCACCGGGTCAGTCACCAGACCGGGAACAACAGCGACGAGAGCACCGGGTCAGTCACCAGACCGGGAACAACAGCGACGAGAGCACCGGGTCAGTCACCAGACCGGGAACAACAGCGACGAGAGCACCGGGTCAGTCACCAGACCGGGAACAACAGCGACGAGAGCACCGGGTCAGTCACCAGACCGGGAACAACAGCGACGAGAGCACCAGGCCAGTCGTCATACGATACAAAGGAGCGGCGCAGAGCACGTGATCGGAAAAGAAAACAAACACTATGGGGACGCATCGTTGTGGCCCTAGGCGCCCCACAAACGACTGAATGGGCTCGAGTATGAAACGTGCCCGAGCGCACGGCCGGATAGGCACGAGCGCACGGCATTAGCACCCGTTGCCACGGGCCAAGTCGCAGATGCGATGAGGGACAGAGCTGGGGCTGGACATTGCAGACAGTGGCGGCGCGCTGCACGCCATCAGTGTGTTCACTATGTGACGTCAGTTTGTTGGCTTAAATAAATAATGTTACAAACCATGAGATATTTCAAAACGGTTACGGTCTGTCTGAGACGGAGCAAGGCGTCCAGTCTTGCCAACAACGATGCCGACAGAAATGAACCGGACATTTTTTTATTTGCACGGAGGTGTACAACAGACAGTTGCTACTTTCTCACCAACAAACGCATCAGAGGCGCGCCCAGGTGCACCTAGCGTGTAAGTTTAGAAGAAAGTTCAGAAAGTTTAGCGGTGCGTTGCATGTAGTTTCAATATGCTTTCCCCCGCCCTGCCCTGCCTTGGAATCATCCCTGCAAATATCGAGCATTGCGTCACAGGCTCCCCACACATGGCTATTTTGTCTGAAGCTTCAATTGAACGCTAAGAGGTTACTTAGCAGAAAGTTTATTGGTGCGGCACCCACCTCAGCCCAATTGTCTTACTTGAGCTCACATCTGACACGTGCTATTTGGCCACAAATAGCCAGGAAAAGGCCATTAGAGCGATAAAAGAATCGTGTCAGTCTGCACACCAATGAGCATACCACTTTAAAAATACCCAAAAATTTGTTTTACCCTTTGTGCTGCTCTGCTCTGGACTGGATTTGTTCGTGAAAGCTGTTTGCACTTTGCAAACGTACTTGCTCTATTTCAACCAGCAATTATACATCAACAGGCGCGGGATATGGGTAAAGCCACGCACAAATCGGCATCGTAGGGAAGACGGAATACTTTGGCGAGGCTCACCACTCAGATCAATACCTGGGGCCGGCCCTGACCAACGTTTTCTTCTTCTTTCAAGCCTTGGCATGACATGCAAAACACAAGCTGGGAAAAGTTACCTTGTTTCCAAGAGCCATGACATGGTACAAAAGCGGTGACCGGAGACATGAAGGGTAGAGAATGCCCTCTACGCGCGGAATGGGTTCAAAGGGGATACGGGTCAATGGGGCCTGAAGAACAACCCCGATTTACTCGCGTGACATGCCGTGTCCTGTCTCGCTCAGAAGACATGCAGCTACAAGTGCAACGTGCGTCAGGAAGGCGTGGTGTTCCTCGCCACCTTAACGTGCGTCAGGAAGGCGTGGTGTTCCTCGCCACCTTAACGTGCGTCAGGAAGGCATGGTGTTCCTCGCCACCTTAACGTGCGTCAAGAAGGCGTGGTGCTCCTCGCCACCTTAACGTGCGTCAGGAAGGCGTGGTGTTCCTCGCCACCTTAACGTGCGTCAGGAAGGCGTGGTGTTCCTCGCCACCTTAACGTGCGTCAGGAAGGCGTGGTGTTCCTCGCCACCTTCAGGAGGGCTGAGAGACCAGAGCAGCCTCAAGCTCGTCTGCTGGGGATCCAGACGTCCTCAAACTGAGCTGCGGCGTGCGTGACAAATCCTTTTCCACCCGACTGAGTTGAAAGGCTCTGGGCGCCCTCAGTGAAGAATGATCCAGGGCAGCGCAACCTCTGGGCCATCAGGGTGATGACCAGCACAGTTTGTAGCAAATTACACAGCACCATAGGAACGTCGAGGTCACCTTAGTGATCGCTGTACCAAAGACACACAGAGTTCCCTGTCTATAATTTCCCTTAGCCTCGGAGACGATCACACGCAGCAAAATATATTTCAAACACAAAGCCCTCACAAATACAACATGCATTGCCTATCGACGTCCTTGGCCAGATCGGTCACCACGCTGTGGAGATGGATTTAGGAGCATGTTTTAAGTTCACCTCCGTGTATCACTAGTCTTGAGAGGACAGCATAACATCGTAAATGCGTGAAGAATGACCCTTGTCTTCTGTTGATGAAAAACTTGGGTCATAAGTTAGTCTTTGTAGTTTAACATGCCCCAATCAACCTTTTGCTTTGAGAAGCGTGGCACCTAGGGTAGTCCTTGGCCCTGATTTTAAACTCATGTGTCAAGATAGCCTCAAAGGTTTTTGGTCATTTGTATCTTCTTCAGGTCAAATAAGGTCATCGACTCGATGTGAGCAGCAGTGACGTTTTGTTCACAAGCGTTATCTAGATTAAGGCTGGCTGCGTGGGGAGCTATGAGAGCACTCTGGACACCGATTTGGAGGGCTAGTTTGTTTTACCTGATTCCACCCAAAAGGTTACAGACTAGGAACCTGAATGATTTCATTTGAACCCTGAAATCTTGCTTAAATGAACTCACATAAAGCCCTGGCTACCCTGTGAATTTTGTTCCTCTAGCTCGTCTAGCATTTGATATCTCAGGGAGTCAAACTGACCCCTCGCTCTCTCTCCCCCTCCCCCCCCCCCCTCCACACCCGCGGCGCACTGAACCGGTCGCCCCGGCACGCGTTGACCCGCCCGATGCTGGCAAAGTCATTTGCCTGGCCGTCGTCTAATGGCTCCTTTCAACGTCCCGTCCCGGGCGACGATCTTCAGCTGGCATAAGTAAGTATTGGCTCGTGGTGATCGCCAGCTCCGAACAAAGGGCCCGAACGGGGTCGCCGGTCCCACAGCACGCAGTAAAAAGAAACAACGCAGAAGAACATGCGCAAAACCTGCGACAAGGGCTTGCATGCCATCCGAGAGGTCAGGAAAGTAGTTGCTGCCTGCCGAGGACATATTTGCCAACCCATTTAGTCGCGCGTCTCAGACGTTTCAGCAAAAAAAAAATGAGGCAACTAGACGAGCGCTTTCCTTGCTACCTAAAGCATTGAATCTGTTTCAATTGGCTGGCCATATAGGAACATCTACCTTATACATGTCTGCATACATGCATACATACCTATATATATATATATATATATATATATATATATATATATATATATATATATACATTTTAAGGGTATATATAGATACCCTTAAAACTAAGTGAGGACGAACGGCGCCATATGCTACACCAGTGGCGGCAGACTGCGCCGAGACACAGGCGACAGCGACTATTTTGAAACATTGTTGGAAATCAGTCGCGAACGCAGGCCCCCATGATGTGACTCACATAATTTACCACTGAATTAAGCTGACATATCTCGGGCATTGAGAGAAAAGTACCACCACCAGTGCCGCCAAGAGCCACCACAAACTCCATTTTCATTTAGAACGCAGGCTGGTTCTTGCTGATGACACCGAAGAATGCATTCGTTTTACCCCCAGATGTTCTGAAAAACATATGAAGCAAAATATATTTAAGAGCACTCACAATTTATAAAAGTGATACAAATTATCAACAGAAAAAGTTGGGGAACAGTCGCCGTCACCAGTACTCTAGGCCGGGTGCTAATCACTGTCACCAGCACTCTAGGTTGGGAGCCAGTCACTGTCACCAGTAATCTGGACCGGGTGCCAATCACTGCCACCAGCATTCTCGGCCGGGTGCCGACCACCGTCACCAGTACTCTAGGGTGGGGGCCAGTCACTGTCACCAGTACTCTAGACCGGGTGTTAATCGCTGTTACCAGTACCCTTCATCGGATGCCAATCACCGTCACCAATACTCTAACCCGGGTTTTAACCAATGCCACCAGTAATCTAGGTCGGGAGCCAATCGCCGTAACCAGTACTCTAGACTGGGAGCCAATCACAGAACAGACGCACTCAGACCCGACTAATACGTCACCATGCACTAATGCGTCACCATGCACTGGTATGCACACAGGCGTCAGCGAGGACCTGGTGCGCCTGGTAAATAAGAATTAAATATTTGCCCCATGGTCTTAGTGCGTGTAATTGTAACGCAAAGGGTGACGTATTTATGCATCTGCCATATCTGTACCAAGGCTTAACCAGTTCGAAGGTATCATTCAACAATTTGGCAAAAACAGCTACTGAGGGAGCGCATAAGACGTAAGCCCGATAGTCATGGCGGTTTTGCTGACGGAAAATTGTTTAAAGACAACAACAAGAAAATAGCCAGACAGAAAGATCTGGAAATAATCCCTATTCAAATGGAAAACCGGGCTCAAGCACGTAAATTCCACAAAAATGCTAGTCCAGTCTCAGTCTGTCATGCCTCACCCCTTTACGGGCGTGCCCAGCCCGATTACACACCAGCGGAGTGGCACATCACCTCTAAAGACACGTGATCGATAATATGGTCCGAGGGCAGCCCTTCGGTGGACGAGTTCCGTGTCGCGGACCATTCCGAACCGGGTTCGGCACCCTCCTCCCCTCCCCCCGCCCCGTACCGTGAGCACTTCTCCCGCCAGAGGGGTTAGACGTGGGATCGGTACCGATTTCCTCAAACCATCGTTGTCCAAGGCTGCGCGCCGACCAGCCAAGGTCTGGAATTGGACTTCCGCTTTGGACTGGCGCCCGCCACCAAATGTGGCTTTGTAAGTGGTTGGAAGCGATGCTGATGTAGCCCTGAGCTCACTGTTGCTCTGGCCCTGAGCTCACTGCTGCTGTGGCCCTGAGCTCACTGCTGCTGTGACCCTGGGCTCACTGCTGCTGTAGCTCTGAGCTCACTGCTTCCGTGGCCTGAGCTCACTGCTGCTGTGGCCATGAGTTCACTGCTGCGGCTGTGGCCCTGAGCTCACTGCTGCTGCTGTGGCCCTGAGCTCACTGCTGCTGTGGCCCTGAGATTACTGCTGTTGTAGCCCTGAGCTCACTGCTGCTGTGGCCCTGAGATCACTGTTGTTGTTACTCTGCCATCGTTACTACTGTTACGCAGTGATCATAACTGCCGTTCTTCTGTGATCGCCAAGGGTGCAGCCATTTCTCTGTGATCGCTACCGCTGTCGTAACCCCGAGATCATTGCTGGGGTTACTATGTAATCGCTACCGCTGTTGTACTTCTGAGATAACTACTACGGTTACTCGGGGATCGCCGCTGCTCAAACCTTGTAACACCCAAAGCCTTGAATGTGCTGCATCAGCTTGAAGAGAGGAAGGTTTATATAACATTGCGGTATAGGTCTGACCACCACGTGTGGTGCAGCTAGACTTGACACCAGTGTGTTAGCCTCTGAACTCGGTCGTGGAACGACGGAGACCTCGGACCTTATATGAGTAAAATAAACATAAATACCCCTTGAAACATTAGATCAGTTCTCCTGGCATCGGTGTTGGTATGACTCTGGAGCCTGCCTTTCATGACCCCGGAGACCGCCTGACCTACCGCTCCCGGAGTCTGGAGGAGAGGAGCCAAACTCTGGTCAGGAGGAGATGTGCCAGACCCTGGTCTGGAGGAGAGGAACCAGACTCTGGTCTGGAGGAGAGCTGCCAGACGCTGGTCTGAAGGAGAGGAGCCAGACGCTGGTCTGGAGGAGAGGAGCCAGACGCTGGTCTGGAGGAGAGGAGCCAGACGCTGGTCTGGAGGAGAGGAGCCAGACGCTGGTCTGGAGGAGAGGAGCCAGACTCTGGTCTGGAGGAGCAGAGCCAGACGCTGGTCTGAAGGAGAGGAGCCAGACTCTGGTCTGGAAGAGAGATGCCAGACGCTGGTCTGAAGGAGAGGAGCCAGACTCTGGTCTGGAAGAGAGGTGCCAGACGCTGGTCTGAAGGAGAGGAGCCAGACTCTGGTCTGGAAGAGAGGTGCCAGACTCTGGTCTGGAGGAGAGGAGCTGGACGCTGGTCTGGAGGAGAGGAGCCGGACGCTAGTCTGGAGGAGAGGGGCCAGACGGAACCATCGAGTCCAACTGACTGGGAAGGGTCAGCTGGCCACGCCCACTCAGAAGGCAAATTGACCAATGCAGACCATCCAACAGTGACGAAACGGAGCAGCTCAGTAGCGTGGCAGAAACAGCGGGCCTGAGAGAGCCTATTTCCAGTTCTCGTCACTGGCTGTTCTGCAAACACGCTGTCAGAATAGGCGTGGGAGTTCGTGAAGCTAACAAGCAGTCACGTACATAATTCATGAATAGCAAGGACGTATTCCAAGGCCGCTGGTACTTTTGTTCAAGGAGGTTCCGGGTATGCTATGCAGGTAGCCTATTGGGAAAACGGCTTATTGTTTTGCTCGAATGCTGTGATGTTAAGATCTAAGTGCCCTGAGAGGGATGGCAATCAACGGATGCGCACGGCGGCACCTGGCGAGCACAGCCTGCTCGCCGGCCCAAACCCGTACGCAGCGTCACAGATGCTAACTGGCAGCGGCCGGATCGGCTGAGAACGCTGCACCGAGCTGCGCAGCCGCCGGCTCGCGACAGAGCAGCCCGGCGGGAGCTCCGGCGGCAGGGAGTCAGGCGTCGACACCGTCTGCAGCCAAGCCGGAGGCAGCTGCTGGTGTGCGACTCACCGCCGGTGCTCGCCGCGGCCATGGAGCGTCTCGGGGGGAGCAGCTTCAGCCTGCGTAAAGTCAGCAGGCACGCGCGTCTCGGTGAGAGGCTAGACATAGCGCCGCTCTGCTCCTCCGTGTCAATACCTGCCACGGATGCGCACGGCCGCAGGCGCGCACTCTTCACATCGCGCTGTGTGGTGGGACCTGGCGGTCGGCTGCACCTCGGCCATTGTGCGGCGTATGTGTGGGCTCGTTACCGCTCCGGACGCCCCGCCGTGTACGGCCTATGTTTGCGTTCGCCACCGCTCCGAGAGCCTCACCGTAAATCCCGCCTCCTTTCCCGGCCCCGTAGGTTCTGGGTACCCTAACTGGCCTGCACGTGCGCTGAAAACGTGTCGCCCCCGTCCGACGCGTCACCCGCCCGAGAACAGGGACAGGAGCAGCAGCAGCAGTATGACCAGGAGCGGGAGCAGGAGCAGTGGCAGGAGCAGGAGCGGAAGCAGTAGTGGAAGCAGTAGTGCCGCGGGGGAGCCGTGTCGGGTCGTGACAGCGAGATTGGCTGAGAATGGACAGAGAGCCAGAGTCGTTCTCGGAGACCGCCTGGTGGCTTCATGCAAACGATGCAGATGTGAAGAGACTGCGCTGGCCACGGTGCCCCCGGAGCCCCCGGTGTGTATGTCTGCCCCAGACTGGTATTAACTTTCTTTGCCGGTCAGAGGCAGCAGGCGAGTCAATCATCACATGGCGTGAGAGCAGGACGGACCGTGGCGAGCATTGCAGCACGTTAAGCTTTCACCGCAAAATTAAGCCATTGATCCGAACTTTTGCGATTAGATTGTGTTGACATATGGGGATTCAGATGGTGTTAACAGAACACTCACAAAGAGCACTGCTTGAGTTCTGAGACCTGATCCAAGAAATCTTTCCAGGGAAAAGGCTCGGATTAAACGCTTTACAGCGGAGAAAGAGCATTTTAAGAGTGAGCGAACGAACAAAATTGCAAACGTGATGCGCGCAGACACGACCAAGCAAACGTGACATTTCTGACGACTGCATTATTCGACACTTGCACAACAGACAGCCTACAACCTGCAGATGGGCCTCCAACAGACAACCTACAACCTGCAGATGGGCCTCCAACAGACAACCTACAACCTGCAGATGGGCCTCCAACAGACAACTTACAACCTGCAGGCGGGCCTCCAACTGCCCAAGTCATCTGCTGTCGATGTATGGCCAATATGTGTTGACGCCTGTAGTAAAACGTATGCGCGTATGCATCCACAAACGCACACGAGACCAGCATCAGATCAGATAACATATCAGATGTGAGGAGTGCATTATACCTTAGCTGGATCCGTCAATGCAATACTGCGTGTACCATATACAGAATTATAAACATATACCAGCTGCCGTTTTAAGTCAAAGCGGCCACCGACGTCATGTCATCACCATTGGCTTCTCTTTACGCAGCCGGGTAGCGGGGAGCGGCGAAACCGATCCCAAGCGGCATCCGGAGACCGCTGATAAATGAGAAAAGGCAGAACAAATAACTTGGCACAAAATTGAGGCAAACGCCTGGTAACAAACCGTTCGCCACGGTGTCATCTCTGCAGGCGTCGCCTATATTAATCATATATATATATATATATATAAACATGTATATACCCATACATACATATATATATATATATATATATATATATATATATATATATATATATATTCACGTAATGCAGCTGAAATACTATTTGACCAAAGCTCCTGCTGTTCACTGATTGTGCATGTTGGGCGTGAACTTTGGTGTGGAACGATATTGCACAACTACACAGATCACCTTTCAAGTGGTCAAGTTCAAGACATTTTCAACATGTTACTTGGTCTTAGTAACGGTGTTTAGCGTGATCACATATAGATAACGTTATTTGGTCTTGGAATTGCAATTTCGCAAATTTTCCGACCTTTTCGCAAATTTTCCGACTTTGTTCAAAGGATTAAAGATGAGCAGAGCCGAAGGATAAATGGCTAGCCTATGCGGGTCCAACTGCATTCTAATAATAGTTGCAGTCTAATTGCATTCATTATCAAACAGTCAATCAACTGTTGGGATTCGTTTCGTGGCTCCAGTTCTAGCTGAGGTCATTTTAACAGCTTCAAGGGATGCCTCGTAACTCCCCCACACCCGACCCTTCCCCCAACCAATCACTTGAGTGCAAACAGCTCGGCCCGGCGAGGCGAGGCGCAATTCAACTATTCATCTGGAGCGCATGCACGCCTTATGAGCGCCACGACATGGCGTCATAGTCCGACAGCCCAGCTCAATAATTCACCTCCACACTTCTCGCCATGCGGCCGCGACATGGCGTCATAGTCCGACAGCCCAGCTCAATAATTCACCTCCACACTTCTCGCCATGCAGCCGCGACATGGCGTCATAGTCCGACAGCCCTACTCAATAATTCACCTCCACGCTTCTCGCCATGCAGCCGCGACATGGCGTCATAGTCCGACAGCCCAGCTCAATAATTCACCTCCACACTTCTCGCCATGCAGCCGCGACATGGCGTCATAGTCCGACAGCCCTGCTCAATAATTCACCTCCACGCTTCTCGCCATGCAGCCGCGACATGCGTCATAGTCCGACAGCCCTGCTCAATAATTCACCTCCACACTTCTCGCCATGCAGCCGCGACATGGCGTCATAGTCCGACAGCCCAGCTCAATAATTCACCTCCACACTTCTCGCCATGCAGCCGCGACATGGCGTCATAGTCCGACAGCCCAGCTCAATAATTCACCTTCACACTTCTCGCCATGCATCGCTGCATCACGCCGCCGGTCCGACGCCGTCACCTCACCTGCATGATGCGTGTGGCGTCGGCCGGCGCTGGCCCGCCTCCCAGCTGCAGGCGTGGCGTCCTCAGCACACCGCCGGTAGCGCACGGAGCTCCAGCCGGGCACGGCGCCGGCGAAACACTCCCGCGTGTCCGTGGAGCGCCGCCGCCACCGGCACACGGCGCCGACTGATGACGCTCAAGGCGGACAGGCTCATCTGCCGGAAGAGCGGCCTCTGCCGGCGGCGCCCGCCCCTCCCCCCTCCCCTCCCCTCCCGTCACCCCCGGTCCTCGACGCTGCGCCGCCTGGATCGGCACGGTTTTCCGATGGGTTGGAGCCTGACCTTGACTGGAGGCAAGTTTGAGGAAGAAAAGGAGGAGGAGGGGGAGGAAGCGGAATATGACCAGGAGGAGGGGTAGGAGTAGGAAAAGGAGGAGAGGGGAGGGAGAATGGGAGGAGGGGGAGGAGGAATACCAGGAGGAAGAGCGGGAGGAGGAGGGAACGTGGTAGGAGGTGACAAGCTATTTGCTCCGGCTGAGATGGCCTGCGGCTGGTGGCAGACGCCGCTCTAAAGATCGGGTGACGTCAGAGGGCAGGACAAACTCTGCCGAGCATTACTGCGCGCCAGCCAATCGGCGCGAAGTTGGCCGATGGCCCGGAGTTTTACGGTCAGCTGGTGAGCAGCCGGTACGCGCCACAAGCGCCGCACAGCTTTGGAACTGATCCCGGCAAGCCATCCAGTCTAGATGCTTGGAAACAATAGGAACAAAATTATGAAGCTGGAAAAGTGTGGATTGAACTAGATTATCTTTTTGATGTTTTGAAAATTGTATGCAATCCTTTTGAATGGATGTATTTCTGGGATCAGAGCTCACCCTAAACGGTGCTTGTTGTACGAACTCTGACCCCTACAACCCGATTGCGCAATTCTACGTCAACGGCAGAATTTGGAGGCGAGAAATTTACGTGCCGGCAATGGCGACACGGTCCGCCCCGCACTCTGACGCCTGCTGACCTTCATCGCGGCCGCTGCCATCGTCCGCCGGCCGTACCTGTCAAGGGCAGCGAGCGAGCGCCTACACCGACGCGGAGTCACCCCGCCACGGGGGTGAATCGGAAGACAGGCGCTCTAACCAACTGAACCATCGGGACGAGCATCGGGACGGACTTGATCTCAAGCCGGGTCAGGCCAGTTAACATGCACCCTCTCAAGCTGGGTCAGGCCAGTTAACCTGCATCCTCTCAAGCTGGGTCAGGCCAGTTAACCTGCACCCTCTCAAGCAGGGTCAGGACAGATAACCTGCACCCTCTCAAGCAGGGTCGGGCCAGTTAACCTGCATCCTCTCGAGCCGGGTCAGGCTAGTTCCGTAATTTTGCGTGACTTCATATTGTGTAGTCAATCACAATTGTTATCTAGCATTTGAGATCTACTGCAAATAGTTACCTACATGTAACTAGCAATTTACGTAGACGGAGCCTTGGGCATTGCCAAGTTACGTGAGTCATGCAAACTATATTGTGTCTTGCTAATTTTCCTCCTGCAGGCAAAGACGGCGCAGCATGAGAAGGGCTGAGGGAGAATCCCTCTACCGGTCGTTAGGAAAGGGAGAGCAAAAGTGTGCTTTATCCCACTTAGCATTTTTCGGAGGCTTCTTCTATCCTGAAAGAGAATATTCAAAATTTATATGGGGCTTTGAACTGAAATTCCTATATCGAAACCTTTTGGTGCAGTTTACAGCCCTGCCCTTATGACATAACACCCTCTAGCTTTTGAGCTACACACCTCCTGCAATGAGTATATTTTTTAGGGGAGGGTATTTTAAAGTCACGTTGGCATTCATAACGTCATGATACCGTCATTCGAATCCTGCCATTTCATAAGCCATGCGGCGATCAAGGCCGAAAAAAAATGGTCGAGTCGTTCCTATCTGGTGTTCGCAGGCACCATTCCCAGGTATAGAGACCGTCAACTGCCTCTCAATCAATGTTGTGCAAGGTGCGATGACGAGGACGCAGTCAGCCAGTGACGTATGGAGGGATGTGTTTACTGAACAGAGAGGTTGTGTTGGCTACAGCAGTCTTTTTCTATTTAAAGTATACCAATAGTCAAAAGTGAGCGTGTTTCATCATATCTGGTGCTTGTTTACATATCTTCAAATATGAAACGTTCCCTTCACGGCATTGTGGTTACCAGTTGGTTGAAGGGAATATCCAGCCTTGCTGGTACTTTCATTTATTATTAGATTAGATTGGTAAGATTCGATCAGCACTATACATTTTCCTTTCAAAAATTTGAATGGCTTTGAATTTCTATTTGAAGTAGCCGCTCCTGTGGGAGAAATCTCATTTGACTCCCTCCTCACCACTTTGAAAATAACACAGTTAATTTATCTTGTTTTTCCCAACGTATGTGTTCTGTCACGTTTGTAACCAACCAATGTGTCACATTGTTTGCGAAATAAATGCTACGAAAGCTTGGAACACCCTGTTAAGACAACACAAATTATGCGAACATTAAGTTGCTATCCCGCGGATTGAACGAATCGTTATGCTATGGCTTTGATCTGTCCTATATGGCTTTTTCCACCGAGTCCCTTTTCGAGGCACTCTTGGTGGTTGCGACTGCAGGGAAGAAGCTTAGTGCTGTTACAAAACGTTAATAGCGTAATTTGGACTTAAACATGGTTAAAGCCAATATCGCCATGCCTTGACGGTGCTGCAGTGGCACTACCCATAGCCATTATTAGGCGTAATCAGTCCTGAGGTTTCACTAAAACATGTTTTTGAAATATATCCAAAAGGTGGGGCTCTCCTTTTAACCAAATTCATGATTAGAGGGCTTCCATAACCAAGCTACAGAGTAATAAATCGGGCTGGAAGTAAATCGCGACACCATCAAGCGGCACGTTTTCTGTTTCATAAGGCCACCTTTAACGCGCATTCGGGTGGGTGGTGGTCGATTTGACCCCCGAAGATTCTTTTAAAATGATTTCCGAACAGCGCGTAGTGGCCACGCCAAATTTTGGATAGGTGTAGACGTCTAAATAGCGCGTTTGTTTGATGCCAAAAATGTGTACGTACGTGGTGAGATCGCTGATCAATGGCAGGCCAAAGTCAGGGCATGGATTTAGCGAAGACAGCCTGTAGGGAATCGTTCAATCTGTTGCAACAACGGAGTGTTGGACGAAGCCATACATGTCTTAGGTTCTTAGGCAGTGCAATTATTGAATGAACACATTCCATTGACATAGGGTCAGGTATGAAGGTTACATCCAGCCTGCTAGGTCACGCAACCTTTTTTCTGTAGAGCTTGCTTCACCTGATAGTTTCTGGTACTGATTTTGAGGTCATTGATAATAGGAACCGCATTATACATATTCCTTGGACTTTGTAAAGGTCAGAAAAGGTCACTGACCTAAAATTACCTTGTTCAACATCACTTAAATGCTGTTTTGCGTAATCTTTAGAGTTTGTTTAAATGCAAAAATCAAAGCTTGTATGTCTTGTCAAAGTCTTGTATGAGTTTAGTCACTGTGACTTTCAAAAGGTCGAACGAGGTCACTGAATTTAAGACTCCAATCTGGAGTTTGACCTCGCTCACTTGACCCGAAAGCTGTTACCTGGGAACCTCAAATTACGACACAACTGAGTCCACGTGCAGGCCAACACACTCTGTGAATGTATTGCCTGTAGCTCTCTTTCTTTCTGAGATCTCAGGGGACCAAATTAACCCGCCCCCGAGCAAAGGATATTCAACCTGCCGCCCGGACGCGTGTTAAGAATAATTTAAGGTAAGGAGGCGCATTTGCTGGCTCGGGAAGCCGTGTTACGAACTATGAGACTCACGTTCTGTGTTAGAAAGTACTCTCTACATTCAGGAGCCCCTATTTTTGGAACGGAAGGGTGTCAGCTGGCCGATTTCATGTATCAGACGGCCGCTGCTCCGGAGAAGAATGCTCGGTTACGCGATAGCCAGACTCCTTGTGTGAATTTAGCTCAAAATTAGATATAGCATTAAAATCTAATAGATTACTTAATTGCCGAGAGGGTGAGAGGAATATATATTGATACGGATCGTCTTTCAACACCGCAGTTTTCAATGCCACGCACACAACCAAAAACTCTCATTTATACAATGCCTTTGAACCAGTCTCAGGATAAATGTTGCTGCTAAGCAGCATAAAAGCAGGCACAGCGGCCCTAATTTATGGAACAGCCCAATCACATCGGCCCTAAACTATTGAACAGCCCAATCACAGCATCACTTTTATTCCACCCTCGGGGCTTGCCGGAGCCTCATGTTGAAACTCAAACCACGGTTAGAATTGCTTTCCTCGACCGTGAAAAAACGGCGAGGGATCTCGATGGCCAGGGCAGCTGCAGCTGCCATATGTTCATGAGCCCATGGCAGAAGTCGAACCGGTGGCAGGCAGCGCTGGGAGAGGACATCGAATATGCGAGCCTCCCCGAGACCATGTCCCCTTCTGAAAATCAGGTGTACGTTTCGAACCCCATCTTAATCGTTATCAAACTCTCCACCATACCTCAGGCATGCTCCAACCCTTGTGCGACATGTGTTGTCCAGTGGGCGCCTGTCGCCGTGCCCCAACACGTGCATTGCAATGGAATTTGTTAGTAGCTTCAGATTAGGCTGCTAGTTCTTTCTAAACAACATACTCGCCCTGATAGGAGGGGGAGGATAGGCGATTCGACCCTCCCCCTCCCCCACCTCTCTAAAGGCCTTTTGACGACACCAGTGCGGCATATTGTGTGGTCGTGTTTAAATCTTTGGCAGCCTCAGGGGCATCCATTACGTGAGTGTTGACACCAAAAACGCATTTCTGGTAATGACGGTTTTTACGAGCACTGCCAGACGACACACGGCCGGTGCGGGCGGCGGGGGGCGGGGGACGATTCCGTGGACCGCGCGCGGAGGGTTGCCACTGCTGCATTAACTACTAAACACTACACTGCATTAACCACTGAGTATTAAACATACATTGACACTGTTCTTAACGAAGCCCTGCATTGTAGATGGAGGCTTGAAGCAGGCAAAACGCTATACCATTGCACATATAATTTAACAAGAAACACACCCCTTTATGTTCCACAATTTACTGTTTTCCCAGCAAGGCTCCGCCTTTTTTTTGTTTCCCGACGGCAGGGGGTCGCCTCCCACTATCAGGCCGCGCTTTAACAACTGGGCAATCATGGTAAGGGCTAAAATTCCTGCCTGGTATCCGTTTTTAGATCTTAATGTTTATGTATATATACATATATATATATATATATATATATATATATATATATATATGTATATATATATACATATATATATATATGTATATATATATATATACATATATATATACATATATATACATATATATACATGTGTATATATGTGCACGCGTGATTTAGCACAATCACCTGATGTTGATGGAGTTTTATTGCAGCGAGTGCTGCTTGAGTCATTAATAAATATATTAGCGCAGCACATCCTCCGCACGATGCGTGGATACGGTAAGATGTCACGTCTTATCCCTGGAACCGTGTGCATCAGTGTCATATTGTAGAATGATGATGCGACTTTCTTCATATTGCATCAGCATAATGCATCATGGCTTGTGGCATCTGAGAGGTGCCGACATGTGCACAGGTTTTGTACAATTGTACATATTAACACACCACACGAAGACAGCAGATCGAAAAAATATCGCATCCGTTGTCTTGTACATAGTCTAACTCTTCTGCATCACCATAATTAAAGATTTGATGAGTGGTGTGCACTGGTGTTCCTTTTTATCTTAAGAGAAGATAACCAAATTTGCTCTAAGCGTTCGACAGGAACGCACCAAACGACTTTGGTTGCGGGCGAGTGATTGGTTGGTTTCGGACGAAGCGGACGAGTGGTTGTTCTTGACATAAAATGGACGTCCTCGTAGCCTAAACACACATCATTTTAAGAGCTCAAAATGCGAGTGATATTGTTCTCAAGGCTATAACATTCCGTGGGATCCCCGTGGGAGAACTTGTGAGAACTTCTGGTAGGGCTGCATGGGGAAATGATCTCCGGAAACACTTGATTATGTTTCAGACGGTTTGGTCATTCCAGTCCCCTCATTGGACATAAATTGCAAAAAAGCCCAAAATCGCCAAGTAGATGACTCCAATCGGTCCACAAAGTGTGACCCGGCTGAAACGGCTTGCGGTTGGTGTGACGTCACCCAACTCCTATTGGGTTTGGATAACGTCACACCAACAGGCTCCGAATCGGTCGCTGCAGCAGCCGACCATAGCCTACAATGGTGTGCGTGTAAAACATGTGCGGCGTTCTGGAGGCTTCGGTCCGTATTTGCAAAACGTTTTGATGCTGGATTTTTGAATTCGGATGCTGCTCTTTATGGGTCTCTTCACAGATACTGGCTCAAATGCAAGACCCCGGTACAACGCAAGACCTCGGTGTGGCTCCCCGCCACCATTTCCTCCCCCTGCACGGAGAGCTCGAGTAGACGACGGTGTCGCCGCCTGTCGTCAATTCGACATTGTTGAGAGTCAGTGGCTACCTCGCCCCTCCCTATCCGCGCTCCCCACACCCAGCGTGAGGGTGTGTTCGACACCGGCTAACCAAGCGTGAAGGTGTGTTCGACGCCGGCTAACCAGTATGAGGGTATTTTCGATACCGACTACCCGGTGTGAAGATGTGTTCCGACCACCCAGCGTGAGGTTGTGCTCGACACCGACTGCCTAGTGTGAGGGTGTGTTCGACACCGACTAACCAAGCGTGAGGGTGTGTTCGACACCGATTACCCAGCGTGAGGTTGTGCTCGACACCGACTAACCAAGCGTGAGGGTGTGTTCGACACCGATTACCCAGCGTGAGGGTGTGTTCGACACCGACTACCCAGCCTGAGGGTGTGTTCGACACAGGCCGCTGGGTGGTCAGGGCAACGCTTACTGTATGAGTCGAGCCAGACGAGCCAAAGGCTTATGCTGACTGCGCGTATATCGAATGCCAATTTCGGAGCCCGTGACCAGCACGCCAACTGCATGGCCGCCACACGGCTGCCTGCAGTGGAAACCAACGACGCTGGGGAGGGGGAGAGGGCTCCGCGCATGACCTGGTGCTCAGCGGAGCCGTCAGGGGTCAGGCAGCACCGCAACGCGAAGCCGGCTGACGAGGTGCTACGGAACTCGGACTCTCTGGGAAGTGCTCACGGGCTCGCATGATGACGCTTACGATGCCTGCAGAGGCGGCGCTGTCGTCGCTTAGGTCCGGTCCACTCTGGCCACAGGTGGCGCTGTCGTCGCTCAGGTCCGGTCCACTCTGGCCACAGGTGGCGCTGTCGTCGCTCAGGTCCGGTCCACTCTGGCCACAGGTGGTGCTGTCGTCGCTCAGGGCCGCTTCACTTTGACCACAGTGAAGTAGCACCACAACACACTATCCCCAGGCCGAAAGACCATAGACCGGATCGAGTGCGTTAAAACGTTTGAATCTAGTGACCTTTCTTGATCAGTGAGATCAGCCAGCGAACGGGTTTCAGAGTTTCATCTCTGAAACCCTCACTTCAATCTGAGAGTCTCAGGCATAAATACGGCGTGACAGGCGCGATAAAAGGCATACCAAGTGAGTTCATATTTTCCAACCAACAGACATGCATCTGCCAACTGCCAGCGCCCCTTGCCTGCATAACATTTACAGTCAGGTCTACACCAGCTCCCAGAATGAGTTCGCCAACTGCTGGTCACAGTTCACTGGCCACCAACTGCGAGCTCCAGCTGGCTGAGCACCACAAGTGGCGAAACAGGCGGCCTTCTTAACAACGCATGATATGATAGCGGCGTGTGTGCGCTTGTGACGGGCGTTACTAGCGAGCAGGCGCTGGGTGAAGCCATACCATTGCGATTCTTTTGATACCCCGCGCATGGAGATTGTGAAATTAAGCAAATACATTATATAATAAGTAAACGTGACGGCGGTGTCGCACGAACAGATTGTAGATGATAATTGCAGGACGGTGCCTTTCCTGCTATGTGAATAATGCCGTGGAGGAATGCATCGAATTGGATCGGCTGTTTGTGAATGGGGTTTTGGATGTTTGTTCCATATTAATTTATTTTCCAACACCAGAAATAATTTGATGCGAAGGTGGAAGGAAAACTCTGGTCGCCTGCACTAACTAGTCTGCCATCAGCAAATCAACTCGATCATCACCGCAGATCATTAACACCCTTGATGTATCCAGTTACGTGATGGTAGCGTATGACTGAGGGAGCAGCCAGACGATCCATGAATTGTGTTGGATTCTTAAGACATTGCTACAATGTGCTTTAATCAGAGCCTCTGTCGTCCAGCCAGCCAGCTAGCCAGCAGGCGCTCTTCTCCCATTAGACTGCAGTTATCGTCGGTCGAGCTGGTCGAACCGCGGGGAATCACGGAACACCCGTCATTGTGGCCCGTTGACGTCATCAGTCACCGATCGGGCCCGTCACCAATTGGTCACCGATCGGGCCCGTCACCACGCCGTTCAATAACTGGCCTGGAATGGAGCGTTACGAAACAACTGCCGTTGCCCCCGGTATTCACGTCAATGCAACAATGTTTTGGGAATACGCCTTTATCTAGGTCGGACCGTGCAGAGGCCTGGTCCCTGCAGCCACCGTTTTCAGCTTCGCTGTCAGCCACTGTTGCTCCGTTGATGAGCAGCAGCAGAGACACCAGGAGGCGTGGGGTCACTTTAACGTGGGGTCGCTTTAGCGTGATGTCCCTTGAGTGTGAATTCAGCTGAAGAAACCAAGCCTGAACACGCGCTCGGGTGGGGCAGTCGAATTGAGCCCCCCCCCCCCCCCCGAGAGTTTTCCTGGAATAGTTTCTGAACGGCGAGGTGTAGCCGCGCCGAATTTTGGATACCTGTACACAATTAAATAGTGGATCGTCTTGCATAAAATATTTACGTACCTTGTAAGGCCGCTGACCTATGGCAGGTCAAAATCAGACCATGATTTCAGCGAAGGCAATTTCTTGGGAATCGCTCAATCTGATCCGGCGACGGAGTATTAGACGAAGCTATGCACCTCTGATATAGTTTCTTTAGGCACAATGACAATCGAACGAACAAATTACATTGACCTAAGGTCAGGCATGAATTTCAGACCAAAGTCCGAACCAACCTGTTTTATTATTATAGGGCTTGCTGTACAGATTAGTGTCTAGTGCTCATTTCGAATTCATTGATAACAGGAACCGCATTACACGCCTTCCATGGTCTTCTGAAGGGTTAAAATTGGTCATTAACTTAGAATAATCCAGGTCAAGATTTCATTTCTAGGGAATTTACTGCTTAGCGTAATCTTTGTCGCTTATCCAAATTCAAAAATCAAAGCAGTTTTGTATGGTTTTGGTCACCCTGACCTTCCAAAGGTCAAAACAGGTCACTGACCTTATATGAGCATGTGACTTTTTGCTTAAAATAGTTATCTAGGTTCTAAAGACCTTTTGGTGACAATCCCGGAGATTGACCTTCTTTGACTCTGTTTTGACTGAAGGTCGTGACCTAGGGGCCTTAACTTTGGACATAAATGAGTTTACGTACAGGTCAACACACTCTGTGAATTTGGTGTCTCTAGCTTTCTTACTTGCTGAGATGTCGGGGGGTCAAATTGACCCCCACCCGAGCGAAAAGCATCCAACCGGCCACCCGGGCACGTGCTAAGCTACCGGGGAGCAGACTGAGCAGTGAGGTGCAGCGACGGCTTTACTAATGCAAGCTCGCGTGCGCGAGCTGTGGCCGGCCCCGCTTTAGTAATGGACTCCTCAAAGATTAACAGGAGTCTAATGTCCGAAAGGCGGATGAACAGCTGATTATAAACCTTACCCTTAGAGTAAACCTCAGAGCCGCTGAGGCTCTTACGGAATTTGAGCTTTGAGTGCGACGCCGAAATTTTTGGTAGCCCTGATAGAGAGGAAAACCGATGTAGTCCCTAGGTTTTTTAGGGCATGTCCTTGGCATGCCATGAACCACCAGCAAATACTGATTAGCATCTGGTTTATCTTATATTAATCTGGTTCCGGGGAAGTGACGGTCCTGGACCAGCACTGCACGGAAACCATGACCGGTGTTGACGTGGGGCAACCGACGAATCTGTAGACCGTGCAGCTGACCGACACCTCCACAATAACGGAGACCTTTATCGCAAACATGCGCTCAAAACACTCGAAGCTGCATATCAATGTCTCCGGGGTCAAATAATGTACACGTCTTTGTAAATTTCAAGCTGCTGCCTGGAACGGCTTGTCAAAAACGGCATGTGAAGCTGAAGTAGTGCAGATCTCAAGAAAAATCGACATACGGCCTACTAAAACAGAGCCTACTATTATTATAGCAACAAAAACTGCACATCTCTTGCGTATCCAACGGTATCCGTACCAGCAAACCGACCTGCACGCCGCAAGTCCAGCTCATCCCGCAACTGACACTCCGGGAGGAGGTTCTGGAATCCCGGTGAACCCCTCAGCCGGGGGACGGCTTGCCGCCGTCCGTCCGGCTGACTGTGACGTCACCGGTGCTGGGTGACCTCGTGCTTCCCGTGGATGACGGGGCGCCGCGTGACTGCAGCGGAAGCGAGCTCACCACGTCCGCCGCGCCGTGCTCCCCGTGATGTAGCGCTGGCGCCCGGCTGTAGTCAGGCTCGCTGAACAGCGCCGCTGTGCAATATAGTCCCGTGTTGCAACACTCTGGCGCCCGGCTGTAGTCAGGCTCGCCAGACAGCGCCGCTGTGCAGTATAGTAACGTGCTGCTTGATATTTTAAATATGAGACGTTGAGCCTAATTTTCGCATTTTTAATCATTTCTAGCATATCTCTCTCATACAGTCGTCGGTAAAGCTCAAATGGAGACGAAATGCACATATTTAATCATGTTGGGTGTTTTCTTCAAAATCTGCTATCAAACCGTTTCCGTTTTCTTGAGCGCCATAAGCTTAGTCTCCTTTGATTTTGAATTTTAAATTTGAAATTGCTGTGACAACATTTATGACATCACTATTCATCACATTGACGGATGACTCTCAGTGACGCGATAAGAAATTCATTCCTCTGACTTAGCTTGAACATTTTAACCAATGCAGTTGTCTCCCCTAAAACGCTTACCACAAGGCTCATGTCTGCCCTGCCTCATTTGGTTCGGAACAGGCAGGAAATCATAGCAGCTGGTCACAATCACGGCATTCTAGATCAGTCGCCGAGCAGCAAACATTGTCAAACAATGAGTGAGCCACCACTTGTGCAATGCGACATTTGCGCTGATCGCATGGGTACTGTGTGAGCACTCTGGCCTTGCACGCGAACGTTGCTAAAGCATTGCAGTGCAAGTGGAAACCCATTGACCGCTAGAAAAAAATAACCACAGCCTGTTCCCTGGTAATAAATGATTCAAATGCTTTTTCTGCGCGCGATCTATTTAAGGGAGTGAGCTATTTTCAGCGACAGTGATGTGGAAATACCACGCCTTAAATACACTTTTAGTATACAGAGAAACAGTTGCAAACACGCTATAACTAATCATGATATCAAAAAGACACAGAGCTAAGTTCTGACAACATCGTCGGTGAAGTAGTCAAACGCCATTCTTAATCACAAGCCAATGGTCTGCCTGCCTTTTCAGCCTTGAACTTTCAACAACGGCGGTTAACGTCGGCCCGCCGCTGCAAACAAAACCCAGGACCAACGGCAGGCGTCACCAGGGAGTTGTCAGTTGCCCTGACCTGCCCCACGCAGCACGTCCGTGACGACAGCTCGCGCCCCACGGACTCTTCCCTCCACTTCTCAGCGAGCTCTGTGCTCCTCCGTCATCCGTCCACCGCCCGACCGAAACTGTGCCCGGAACAAAACTACCAACATGGCATGACGGGCGCACATGCACCCCATGGCAAGAGGGCGCACTCGCCTGGGTCCGCCTGTTCCCCGGCACCCGGCACTCGCCGACGCATTCACCCGCTGGCCGACCGGGCCACGGTCACGTGACCGAATTGTGTCACGTGACGAATCGATCACGCAGTCAGCGGTGAGGCGGGGGGGGGGGGGAGATCTGCAGTTTCAGGTCGGTGGGGAGGGAGCTGGGATGCGGGTGGCAGCGGGGGGCGCAGTCTGTGCCGCGGGCGTTGGTGTGAGCTTCGACATTGCCGGGCGTGGCGGGGACTGCGGGAGGCGTCACTAGAGGACCAGTGGGACCGGCGGAGCAACAGGGGGCATCAGGAGGGGACCAGGCGGTCCGGAAGCATTAGCTAAGGAACAAAATCCGGCAGAAGATCTTCTCTGGGCCGCAAAAGGCCAAGAGCGATCTAAGTGTTGATTTACACCAGCAAGAGACTGTCAAGAGACTGTGGGACTGCGCAAAAGACTGCCAAGAGACCGTGGGACTGCGCAAGAGACTGTCAAAAGGCTGTGGGACTGCGCTAAGACTGTCAAGAGACTGTGGGACCACGCAAGAGACTTTCAAGAGACCCTGGGACTGCGCAAGAGACTGTCAAAAGGCTGTGGGACTGCGCAAAAGACTGTCAAGAGACTGTGGAACCGCGCAAGAGACTGTCAAGAGACCGTGGGACTGCGCAAGAGACTGCCAAGAGACCGTGGGACTGCGCGAGAGACTGTCAAAAGGCTGTGGGACTGCGCAAAAGACTGTCAAGAGGCTACAAAACTGTACTAGAGGTTATCAAGGGACGACCAGGCGAGCAGGTAGTACGTCGTGTGCCATTAGCGGCGGGTGACCAGGAAGCGGCGGCGGTATATTTGAGGAGATAACCAGGGAAGTGAATACACACAGCTCAGTGTTAATCAAAGGACAGATTGACAGACGCAAGGTTGCCGGCGGCGTCTAGGCGGTCCCATAAATTCGCCTTCAGAACATAGAGGGCGAGAACACTGGACAGTAAAAGAAAACTGCATTTCCTTAAGAGAAAAACACTAAGAAGTAGGTCATCCCAAGGAAGACATTTGTCGAGAGAACGCAACTTCCGTACCAGTGGACTAACGGAAAACAGCACGTCAAGGTACGGACAAGGGATTCACGCGCCAGCTGGAATGACCTACACGCAATTCCTTGGTTAGCTGACGGGAAGATCTGCTATTAACAACGCGCGTGCGTCGTTTGTTATCGGGGCATCAGGCGACACGAGCACTCGATATCGGACGACAGATACCAGACCGCGGTCGTCCTCAGTCGTCCGAGACGCCACGCAGTGATCAGTTGCGGGTGGAGTGTTATGGTGACGTGGTGACCAGTTGCGGATGGTGTGTTGTGGTGACGTGGCGACCAGTAGCGGATGGTGTGTTGTGGTGACAGGGTAATATGACGAGCTGCATCTGACTGGGGCCGGAGCGCCTGATCGGTGTCGCGGCGGACGCTTCTCGAGCGCCTGCGATCGGACCCCACATGTGGTTGTGAGATGGTTGGCAGGTTGGGAGGTCCTGTGCCTCATGCAAGCATGGAGAGCGGAGCAGCCACCGGAGACCGCACCCAATCCTAACTAGAGCGAAAACACCGCCGTGCCAATGGTGAACTGAATGAGGCATTGCGAACAGAGTGTCTCTGCTATTTTAGGGCATGCATGCCTAGTTAAACACTCACCATGAATGCGTGCAAGCAGCGCTGCGTTTTTCGCGTCAGAAGTAGAGCGCCCGTGACTGGAAGAGACTGTTGCGTCAGGAGCTAGGCACAGTGACGCACCGTCCCGCCACTGCCCTGCGTGTCGCGTCACTTCCCGAGCCTGGAATTTCCTGGCGGCGCTGACAACACGGAGGATTTTTACGGAGTTCCAGCTCTGCCGGGACTGCGGCTCGTCACGTGTCTGGAGCCGCGCGCTCGTGGATGCCCGCCGCGGCGGGTCGGTCGGCGCCAACAGCTGTGAGGAAGTGGGGAGGGGCTGGGTGCTCAGCTGACCAGCCTGTCAGGCTCAGTCCGAGCGCGGTGGAGCTCATGAGGAGACGTGAGACGGAGCTACGCAGCAAGCTGCTCGGTGGTGCCGCTGGAGCGTGCCGGTGACTCAGTGGTGCCAGTGTAGTGTGGTGGTGAAACACCGAGTGCTCGGCGACCCCGGGTGACCAGAACGTACCAAGGCGGGGTGAAACGCTCTAGCCGGCAGTGACGGTGAGGCAGAAGGTGAGAGGCATACGAGTATAGCCCGAAAGCAAAGCCCAGAAGACGACATTGGAGCCCTCACTTGAGGCAGGGCAACAGCCGGCAGAAGAGACACGTGACAAGGACATCGCATAGCAGGGGCGCGCACTGTCCAACACCACACCAGACAAAGGAGAGACGAGGCCGGGGCAGAGCTGACTGAAGAGAGCAGCACCCACCACTTCGGTGAGGCTCACGGTCTGCGGAAGGGTGTGATCTGACCTCTGACCGACCTCCCAGTTCTTCACCATGCCCGAGGTCGACCCCGCCTTCGCCGCGGTGCCGCACAACGCGCCCGCCTTCCTCATCTGGCGCGTGGAGAGCATGAAGGTGTGCCCGTTGCCGGCCGAGGAGTACGGCCGCTTCTTCCGCGGCGACTCCTACATCGTATACAGCGCCAGCGAGCAGGGCGGCCGGCCGGGCCGCGGCCCATTGGAGGTCCACATCCACTTCTGGCTGGGCTCCCAGACGTCGTCCGACGAAGCTGGCGTCGCCGCGTATAAGACAGTCGAGCTGGACGACCTGCTGGGTGGCGCGCCCGTGCAGCACCGCGAGGTCGAGGGCCGCGAGAGCCAGCGCTTCCGCGGGTACTTCCGCGAGGGGCTTGTCTTTCTCGAGGGCGGCGTCGCCAGCGGCATGACGCACGTCGGAGACACGTTTGAGCCGCGCATGTACATGGTCAAAGGAAAACGGAGCCCCGTGGTGCGCCAGCTGCCGTCCGTCGCCTGGCGGCACGTCAACGACGGAGACGTGTTCGTGGTCGACGCGCGCGACTTCGTCTTCGTCTGGACCGGCCGGGCGGCCAACAACATGGAGAAGATTCAGGGCGCGCGGCTGGCGCAGCGTCTGAAGGCGGCGCACGGCGGTGGCGAGGTGGTGGTAGTGGAGAGTGGCGCCGAGACCGGCCTCGCGCCCGACGAGCAACGCCGCTTCGACGAGCTGCTCGCGCCGGGCGAGCGGTGCGTGGCGCCCGCCGAGCCGGACGCGGCAGACGAGACACAGGAGCGCCGCCTGGCGGAGCAGCTGCGCCTCTACCGCTGCTCGGACGCCGGCGGCACGCTACAGGTCACCGAGGTCAAGCATGGCCCGCTTTTCCAGGAGGACCTCGTCTCGGACGACAGCTTCATTGTCGACAACGGCGACCAGGGCATCTGGGTGTGGGTGGGCAAACGCGCCAGCGCCAAGGAACGCTCCGAGGGGATGCGGAATGCGCAGGGCTTCGTCCAGAAGAAAGGTTACCCGAGCCACACACCCGTCACCCGCGTCATCGACGGCGGCGAGCCGCCAGAGTTCCGCAGCCTGTTCCGGCAGTGGCGAGAGCGCGGCACTTCCGTCGGCCTCGGCCGCCAGTTCTCGGCCGGTTCGGTGGCCAAGGTGGCGCAGAACCGCTTCGACGCGGCGATGCTGCACAACAACCGCGCTCTGGCGGCGCGCACGCAGATGGTCGATGACGGCTCCGGCCAGAAGCAGGTGTGGCGCGTGGAGAACTTTGACCTGGCTGAGGTTCCCGAGTCGGGCCACGGGAAGTTCTACGGCGGAGACTGCTACGTGGTGCAGTATACGTACCGTGTCTCCGGCCGCGACCACTGGATCATCTACTACTGGCTGGGCGCGTACAGCAGCCAAGACGAGCGCGGCACAGCGGCGCTGAAGGCGGTGGAGCTTGACGACAAGCTTGGGGGAAGGCCGGTGCAGGTGCGCGTGGTGCAGGGCAAGGAGCCGCCGCACTTCATGGCCATGTTCTCCGGAAGGCTAGTGATCTACGCCGGCGGCAAGGCCTCCGCCTTCGACGGCCCGGCCGCCGAGGACCACCTCCTCGGAGACACCTACCTGCTACACGTGCGCGGCACGCAGTCACTCAACACCAAGGCCGTGCAGGTGGAGTGCCGCGCGCGCTCGCTGAACTCCAACGACTGCTTCGTCCTGCGCGCTCCCGAGGGCGTAACCGTCTGGTGCGGCAAGGGTGCGACGGCCGAAGAGCGCGAGGTAGCCGCCGCCGTCGGGCAGGAGGTCAGCGCCGCGTGCGTCACTATCGTCGAGGGTGAGGAGCCGGACGCGTTCTGGTCGACGCTCGGTGGGCGTGAGGAGTACGCGACCGGGCCGCGGCTGGCCGAGGAGAGGGCTCAGCCCGCGCGGCTCTTCCAGTGCTCGAACGCGTCCGGTGCGTTCCGCGTGACGGAGGTAGCCGACTTCGACCAGTCGGACCTGTGCGAGGACGACGTCATGCTGCTGGACGCGTGGGACGCCGTGTTCGTCTGGGTCGGCAGCAAGTCGAACCGCGACGAGCGCCAGCAAGCCGAGCAGGCGGCCATCGAGTACCTGCGCACGGACCCGGCCGGCCGTGGCACGGGCACCCCGATCCTCCGCACGCGCCAGCACAGCGAGCCGCCCTCCTTCACCGGCTTCTTCGGCGTGTGGAACTCCACCTACTGGGCGGAGCAGCCGAGCTGGGCGGCCGTGCAGAAGGAAGTACGCGAGGCGAACCGGCCAGTGCTGCTGGAGGAGGTGACGGAGCGGCGTGAGGGTCCCCGCTACCCCCTGGAAGTGCTGAAGGAGAAGGAGCTGGCCGCCCTGCCGGACGACGTCGACCCGACCAGGAAGGAGGAGTACCTGGCGCCAGAGGAGTTCACCAAAGTCTTCGGCATCAGCTGGGCAGAGTTCCAGCGCATGCCGCAGTGGAAGCGCGTGCAGAAAAAGAAGGCGGTCGGGCTTTTCTAGTCTGCAGGGTGATGGACTCTGACACGTGATGTGCGCGGTTGTAATGAAAGTTAGCGTTAGACTCTGAAGTTTTGCGTTATTCCTGTGTTCACTTAGCGCGTGTTCAGTTAGGAGAACCCGAGGCTTTGCAGCGGATCAGAAGCAGACACCCGATGTCAAAGCTTGTTAACCGTCACCCCAGTTAATGGTGTGGAAGGGAATGTTAGATAATTGTTGGCCATCAGATGCCTGTCCTCGATAAGTGAGGTGCGTTATATCCTTTGCCCCCAAGCGGCGCTGCACAGGCAGGCATAAGTGCAGACGTGTCTGCGCTGCACCCCACTAGCGTCAACACATGTCCTCGGCATGCAGTGTGTGCTGGATCTGCCTGTCCCCGCAACGAAACATGCAGGCAGAACTGTCCGAAGCCGTCTTCCGCGCCGGTGGCACCGCAGACACGGCCCGTGATCCGAGCCGGACACGGCCCATGACTCACGCGCTGCTGGCGGCAGTTACGGCCGGAGCCGCGCGCTGCACAGCTGCGCTCTCGCCTGTGGATCGGCCTCGCCGGCGTCGCTCTGACCCCGGGCGCACAGAGGGCCGCCGGCACGGTGCAGCGGAGGTGCATATCTGAGCTCACGAGGCTAATGCACTCTGCTACCAAAGCCTACTACCACCTGACAGAATCCCTCTGCTGCTGACTTTGGGGCATCGGAGATATTTTTCGATATGCAAAGGCATGTTGCCAACGACAGGTGAACATGGCTAATTCGTAGAACGCAGGTCCAAACGCCGACGGTCATAGCAGCGGCTGTCCCACGAACCTTTTCCGTGTTTCCATGAACCTTTGTCCGCTCATTTGGTTAGAGCGGCTGTCTTGCGATCCACCCACCCGTGGCAGGGTGGGTTCGAATCGCTTTAGGGCACTTGCTATTTGCCCTTGACAGGTATTGGCTGCGGCCGGTGGCAGCGGTCACGCTAAAAGTCAGTTGACGTCAGAAGGCAGGACAGACCGTGCCGAGCATTGCGGCCCGTCAAGCTTTCGGCACTAAATTCTGCTGCTGCCTGGAATTGCGCGATCGGATGGTGGGGGAAGCACCGCTCAGCGTGGGCGTTGATCCCAGACATCCATCCATTCAAAGGGTTCCGATTATTTTTTTTTTAACCTGACGAAGAACTGGCCGGCGCGTAAGCCGCTGGACACACACAGCCACCAGCCCAGTCCCCATCCCTCACAACATTGTCGGCAGCAGAATGCACACAAGTCATTACACTGAAAGCACGGCAAAGAATGACACTGATTTTCGCTACGCTGACTGAAATACCGCACATAACACGCACGCGCTCTCAAACACTTTGACACGGGCCGATCTCGTGCGGGCACTGCACTGGGCGTGGCACAGGACATCAGCACGTGAGGGAAGCTGGCCGAAAGGTGCAGAGAGGAAGGTCAGTAGAGGAAGGTCAATAGGGGAAGGTCAGTAGAGGAAGGTCAGTAGAGGAAGGTCAATAGAGGAAGGTCAGTAAATGAAGGTCAGTAGAGGAAGGTCAGTAGAGGACGGTCAACCAGACGACGATGGGCAGTCCAACCATTGGGAGTAGCGAGCGCCTGACAGGGAGCCTCACCCACTGGCAGGGAGTCTCACCCTCTGACGTGTGTCTCGGGGTCTTTTGTGAGGGCATGCCGTCCGGTACGGGGGCGCCTGAGCGAACCGGTCCTCGCTTCACAGCACTCGACTGTGGCCGGCCCAAGCCTCCCCTGCCGTCTGATGTCGCACCTACCCACCACCGGCTACCGGACATCAGCGGACGCGTGGTGGTGTGCCAGCACGGCCTCGGCTGTAGTCAGTGGCGCGTTTGGGCGGGCGAGACGCTATCTGCACGTGAGGTGTCGCGCAGCTCCAGGAGGTCATGGGTACGTCAGGCGGATCGGTCCAACCTCCACCCAACTTGTCTAGGATGTGCGCCGGCGTTGCTTTCTTATTTTAGAAATGGTGTGACTTTACCGTGTGATTTCGTCGTGAGAATAGCCATTTGGACGCATGGATCAGGGCCCAAACCACCTGTCTAAGATAGGTCAAAGCAGAGCTTTTGAGGGGATCTTTTTGCAAACATTCGTCTTACGTCAGCCAAAAAGCCGGCGAGGCATTTCGGTCCTCTGGGTACTACTCTGGTATTTCGGTCCTCTGGGTACTACTCTGGTATTTCGGTCCTCTGGGTACCACTCTGGTCGGGCTCACCTGCTCCGCCACGTATAGTGCAGCGCGACGTTTGGAAGTGACGTGACCAAGGAAGAACGTTCGGGACGTTCTGCCCCTCCCCTGGAGGCGGCGGGGACTTCCTGAACGTCGGAGGCATGATTGTTCTTGCTGTTGACTTAGAATATATGTTGCACGCAGAAATTCTACATAAAAAGTGGTGCCCTTAGGCATTGAAATAGGATAAGGAACCTTCCTTATCATCTTAGGCTTCCGCAAAACATATTTTTGGAAGATTTTAAAACAAGACAATCAGCGGGCCTCCATTCTGGATCTTTCATAGTCAATTTCTTTTATTTAGACATGATACTAGAATTCCTTTGATAAGATGACACATGCCTTCGTATCCTTTCCCTCTTAAACACGATACTGTCGAGCAGGCTCCATTTGTCAAGAAAGCTCTCTGGAAAATCCTGTCCCCAACTCAAAATATGTGACGCCGCCCCGGGAAACGGCAGCAGCAAAGACGGGTTTCTTGGTTACAGGATTTCATCGTGACCAGATTTGTCCCAGATCTGTCATGTAGACTGCTCAGAATGGGATTTTATTCTTTCAATTTTGCGCATAGCGTGGATGCTTTTTACCTTCTCTCATTCATAGTGACATTTCACCATTTCAGGCCAGACTGGTCCCTTTAGATTCCACTTACAACCCCCCCCCTCCCCTATCCTGATCTGTCCCTTCCGGTCTCATGACCTGGTATCACTGCACCTGATATCACATGTTTGGAAATGCCGGCTTCCGTGCGGACGTGATGTCAACTAATGCATCATTAGACGCCGCCAGATGACAGCAGTGTATTGACACTGCCGCCTCTGACGAAGCATGACAAATTTGTGGGGTCAATAAACCTTACAAATGACATTGCATTCATTCATGGACAGAGGTATCATTATATATACTTTCGGGGAGGGGGCTGAGCCCTCCAAATTTTGACCGAAGCCCCAATGCTCCTCTAAGCCCTTTAATGCATGTGACCAAAAATGGAAAAGCGGACCGATTTTTAAAATCTGCTATAGGGAAAAAAGGCACATTGACAAATCAGGGTTATTGTCCTGCTCATCTCATCTGGCGCAAAATGACTGGGGCAGTCGACACGCTGTCAAACTAAATCACCAAAATGTTAATTTGTGCCATGTAGTATCCTAAATACGGAAACCTTGAGTGGCACAAACTCGGTTGTTCGGCCAATCTGCAGACATTCACAGGTTTTCCACACTACAATATCTTAATTGAAAAGAAGAGCACCATTTACAAGCACAGGGTGGCCCAAATAGAGGTGAATCCATGTCTCCCTTAACAGTGACAAGTAACTGTACGGCACTTGTGGGGAATGCGATAAAGCCCGCGTCACGTGACAAGTCGGAGCACGGCAGTTTTACGCCGATGAGCATTCCAGCGAAATGATTCCTGAACTAACCGGGTGAAGCCCGGGTCGTGTGCGGCGTGGCTAGTCCCGCTTAAGCCGATTCGGTGGGCCATTCGGGGACAAACAGCGAGCGCCTGAAGTACAGTCCGGCCGTATACCGTTCAGCTAACTGTACCACAAAAGAGTGTCGAGAAACGAGCTGACGCATTCTGGAGCGGTTCGCACCAGGATGGAAGATAAAAGAAAAAATGGAGCTGGGTTGATCGGCCCTTGTCGCCAGGACCGACCGTAAGCACAGCTTATAAACGTCGAGGCTCATCACTATAACTAGCATGTTTTCTTGATAACGTCGTCCTACCACTGCCCCCTAGCAACGGCGGCGCCACGGATGCTGATTGGGGGAGGCAGGATTTATAGGAGACCTCGTGGACAAAAGGGGCCTTGTCATAGGGCGGGGGGGGTGCGGGGCAGCGTCACGTTCATGGGGAGAGCACCGGAGGCGTGTGCCCTCCTATCAAATTGTTACGTGCGTCATATCCAAGGAAATAAATGTCGACAATTAAAAATAAAGAATGTGGACTCGCAAAATGTATCCCAATCTTAAAACAGGGCCATCTGTGCCAGCAATGAGTCCTGTAATCCAGAACAGGGCCATCTGTGCCAGCAATGAGTCCTGTAATTTAGAACAGAGCTATCTGTGCCAGCAATGTGTCCTGTAATCCAGAATAGGATGCTTCCGAATCGCAAAAGGGCTGCCAAATTTAACCAAAGACCTCGCCATCCTAAAACAGGGCAGCCAGATCTGGAACAGCGGCCATCTGATGCATGAAAGTTGTTCCAGACGTGGGGCCTGATGATTGCAGACGGAGACATACTCCTGCCCCCTTGCTGTGAGGAAGGGAGCTGACCCTCTGCCCCCATCCCCCTCCGCCGATATGCCGCCCCTGAGTCCTAGAGTAATGAAGTTCGATTATTTTCAACATGAAAATCGCCAGCTCATCATCACAAAAGCCGAGATTCAAGCCTTGTTTTGCTCATATGAACTTACAGCACGTGCTACATCGTTGGCTACGCTGTTAAGAAAGATTAGGACTCTGGAGGCCCGCTCCGTCATTAATATTTAACTACTCTGCCTTTCATTAAGAACAGGTCTGTTGGCGAGGTCATGCAAGTTTAGTTTACTTTTATATGTTGTTACACTGTGGCAGATGTTTACCACGTGCCAGATGTTACAATTTTTTTCTTCTGTGGATTACACCCTAGTCTAAGCTTTTAGCAAAAGAGTAACTTTGCGTCGCCTTGAAATGGAACGTGAATGTTCTACGGCAATACAATTTTGGAATCAACGAGGCACATAAAAATGTCTATTTATAACGTCAGCAGCGAGATGCAGATTTGAACAACCGAAAAACTCTGGGAAGAATTTGTGTTGGGGAGCAAGCTAGGTCAACCTCATCGGCTCAGCCACTTCCAACCGATTTGATTAGCGCCACTCCTGTGCATGTAAAGTCTGCCTCGGAAGCGGTCACGGCACTGGAATGCTTCTGCGTGATGTCATCAGCTGATAAACTGGCCGGGTGAGCCCAGCTCTTACTTTATTGGCAAAGTTCCTGCCTGAGGTTGCTGCCTATAACACAGGGCGTCATTTTACATACTTCCGGGGGTTCAAGCTACCCCTCTCCATGTTGACATGACCCCTCCCCCCCAATGCTCCTGTAAGCTCCTGGGTGCATATGGGCCAAGAAAAAATGTCGGGCCAAGGAAAAACAAAACGAACCTTGAAATATTGGTACAATAAGTATCTAAAGAAGGGGCGTATATTTTTATTCGTTAGGATGGATGATGGCTTTAGCCTTCACTCAACTTGGGTTCCAGCTCCCACGTATCTAAAGAGAAAATTCGGTTAAATACGGGAAGAAAGTCGCTTGTTGACGAATTTTAATCGTACATTTTATGATATTTAACACTTCAGCCTCCTTTCGCCTAGCTTAAGAAACTACGCTCATTACCTGAATGCTTCACTTTAAGTTTTATGTTGACTTTGTGCATCGTTGCATCCTACAGGAGTCTTATTTGTCATTGTGTTCCCAATACCTTTCCATGTCAGGCTCGTTTGCAATTATTCGTAGGTTTTCACAAGACAACACGTGGATCGTGAGACATCAAAGACTGGACTGCCATATGCGGCAGCTTCTAAGTCTTCACCCAACACGCGTAACTGTGCTAAAGGCTGCCCGAGACACGGACGGCTAAGCCGAAGGCTTCGATGACAGTTACCGAGCAAAGCCACAGAAAGAAACTTACCAGCGAGTGTCGGTGCTCACCACAACGATCAGAAAACTCTTTTTTAAAGTATCTAACTAAACGGTGCGGCTCAACATGGCAAGCTAAGCTTGACGAGAAAGTGGGTCAAAGTCCTAGGATAACGTTTGCATGTTTAGCTTCAGGGAAAGGTTTTGGCTGTGAAACGATCCTGATGCTCCGAAATCCGTCTGATCTTTCACTCTCGCCACATCTACTTTAAGCTGATATTCGTTGCGCCGGGCCCCACTGCCGCACAGCAGGCCGTCATGCGGTCACCTATACATGGTGTGTACGTACATGGTGTTCATAAAACCGGTCATGTACGCTACGTTTCGTTTGCGTGTGTACGATATCTCTTGGCAGCGGTTACGCGAACAGGCCGTGAAAGTGAACGGCAGTTAAGTGAATACGGTTCCATAAACGATAAACGAGACGTGTTCAGGTGATCATATTGGACCGTCTAACTAAAATGGCTTTTGCGAGTCACACCCTTTCAAAGCTTTTCTTGAAGCTTTAGCTCCACAGGGGCTTTCAAATCAACATAGTTTTCCATGGAGCAATCCTTTATCGGCCGATTTTTTCTTCGGATACGTCTTCAACCCCTTTAGTTGAAAAATGGCAATCGTGGCGACCAAGACCCGAGGTTAGGTCGGGCTTTGGGACACGCCGACCAACCTTATCGGCTGAGCCCCCCCCCCCCCAAACCAACCTAAAAATGCATCCCTGCTATTACTTCATACGTGTCTTCCACACAAGAAGCGGTATTTCAAGGCGTGGTAATACTAAAACGCCTTAACCACGGACGTCATATGCTGCAACCTGTGGACGGTGATAAGAGACGGGGCCCCTCTGTAGTTCGCTGTTACCTCGCTTCGAAGGTCATACGTTTGCAAAGCGTGGTGGGAGCGCTGGGAGCGATACGGTCTGGCCGCGGTACGGACAGGCGGCGGCGCCATGTCACTTGCACCATGCTGCTGGCAACGTGGCACTGGCATCATGACACCGGCACCATGACACGGACACCGCGGCACTGGCACCATGGCACTGGCACCATGACACTTGCACCGTGGCACTGGCGCCATGTTACTAGCACCATATCACTGGCGCCATGTCATTGGCACCATGCTACTGGCACCATGGCACTGGCACCATGACCCTGGCATTACTCTCTGTGGCTGTCTGCCTCCATTGTCCGGCTAGGAACAGGCTCAGTCTGCGGGCAATAGCCCGCAGCTATGCACCGCTGCCGAACGCCTCCGGAAAATCGCTGCGGAAGCGTTGAGCTCATCACATGAACTGTTGCTCGACGTCGAACTGTCGCTCAACATCAAACTGTCGCTCAACATCAGACTGTCGCTCAGCATTGACCTGTCGCTGGATATCAAACTGGCGCCGCATTCGTCTAATTCAGCTCAAGGTGTATCTCCCTAAATTTGGATATATTTTTTCCTTGAAAACAATACGCTCGGCGGAATTGGGCATTTCTACTAGAAAGTAGCACTGCGACAGTTTAATCCCTTGATGGGTTGGCTCTCCATGCGCAGCTGTGGCGGTCCGTCGATGGTAGCCGGTCCCGAGCTCGTGGCAGCCAGGCTTGCGACGTGAGTGCAATGGATGTTTTAGCGCAATACGCCCTTGTGTCAGAGATTAAATGTCCGATTTTATACTCAAATAAGGTGCCTACATTCATAAAATACTTATTTTTACCATTTTGAAACTGCTTAAAACTGAGGACAAAATGCAGACTAATATAAATAAAAGAAATAGTAATAATAACTAAAAATAACCATTAGTGTCAAAGTTTTAGGCGTAACATGCATTTGTGCCGTGTGATTCGAGCCAGACACAGACATCTGATACTGAGTCTGCACACGTCGGGGTATGGGAACCGACCTTTCACAGTCGGCTCCCACGACCGCTGACACGTCTGGCTACGGCTAACAGCCACGACCGCTGACACGTCTGGCCATAGATAACAGCCACGACCGCTGACACGTCTGGCTACGGCTAACAGCCTACGACCGCTGACACGTCTGGCTACGGCTAACAGCCACGACCGCTGACACGTCTGGCCACAACTAACAGCCACCACCGCTGACACGTCTGGCTACAGCTAACAGCCACGACCGCTGACACGTCTGGCCACAACTAACAGCCACCACCGCTGACACGTCTGGCCACGGCTACCAGTCACTACCGCTGACACGTCTGCCCACAGCTAACGGCCACGACCGCTGACACGTCTGGCCACGACTAACAGCAACGACCGCTGACACGTCTGGCCACGGCTAACAGCCACGACCGCTGACACGTCTGGCCACGGCTAACAGTCACTACCGCTGCCACGTCTGGCTACAGCTAACAGCCACGACCGCTGACACGTCTGGCCACAACTAACAGCCACGACCGCTGACACGTCTGGCCACAACTAACAGCCGCGACCGCTGACACGTCTGGCCACAGCTAACAGCCACCACCGCTGCCACGTCTGGCCACGGCTAACAGCCACGACCGCTGACACGTCTGGCCACGGCTAACAGCCATATATCGGTGGCGGCACTGGCATATCTTGCGTAGCGACGACGGACACACTGAGGGGATGGGGTGTTGGGGTGGGAATGGAGTGGGCGGGTGTTGGGCGTCAACTTGGTTTTCAACGCGCTTTTTGCCATTTGACTCTCTATAGGGTCATGATCTTTCTGCGGCAAGAGGAGTGTGGCCGTCTTCTCGCCCTCTCCCCCCCCCCCCCCCCCATCCTTCCGTGGTGCCGATCAGTGGCTGGAAGCATCGGCAAGTGGCTCCGCGGGGATCCACCACTACTTTATGGTAAGATCTAGTCAAACCTTTCGAATGGGTAAATTTCTGGCTTCAGAGCTTACGCTAAGCAGTGCTTGTTGTGTGGGACCTGTTCCCACCGTTATTTGATGGTGACATCCAAGTCCAACGGCATACTTTAGAGGCCAAAACGTCGCAATGTTCTGCGCAGTCCGACCTGCCCTCCGACACCATACAACTGTTCGCACCGCCAATGTCACCAGCCGCAGGCCATGCCTGTCAAGGCCAAATGGTGAGCGTCTTAAAGGGAATGTTCCAGGAAATTGAGGAATAAGAATCATAACAGAAATCAAAAATTTGGATGCGGCACATCTTAAATCCGATTCCTTGCTGACAACTGTCTGTTGCTAAACACCCATGCCTGAATTTGTTCATGAATTTGATCCGAACCCTTTGAATATATGGATTTCTGGGATCAATGCTCATGCTATGCAGTGCATGTTATGTGAGCCCTGGCCCCCACCATCCGATCGCGCAATTCCAGACAACAGCAGAATTTCGTGGCGAAAGCTTAACGTGCCGCAATGCTCGGCACGGCCCGTCCTGCCCTCCGACGTCAACTGACCTTAAGCGCGAGCGCTGCCACCGGCCGCAGACCATACCTGCCAAGGGTAAATAGCTAGCACCCTAAAGTGACTCGAACCCACCCTGCCACAGGTGGGTGGATCTGAAAACACACGCTCTAACTAACCGAGCCACCGTGACGGACAAACCAAAATTGACCATCCAATGGCTGCAAGGCGCGGTCAACGGATCCATTCCGCCTCCGGTCCCTTATCTAAATAGCATGAAAAGACCTTTGCCCAGTCATGCGAGTACACGCCTTTGGGCTGCCCTGTTACCAGGCTAACACTATGCAGCATAGTACCAAAGCCCATTTTTGACCAGCCATATGCGAACGCTTATTCTGGAGGACAAACCTACTACCACGCATCTCGCCATATCACGAGTGTGGTCAGTATAACTTCAGCGCTCTAGCTAAGCTGGGCCTCCGTCACTACGATTGGTGGATCTGCACGCCAATGCACGCTCTTTTTACCGGCATTTCATTCATAGCAGCCAACTAGCTCGGAGAAAGGCGATATCTGTAAACTGGCCCTTTGATTTCTGTTGAAGAGATATCACCTATGGCCTAGGAAGCAGTCAAGCATAAGTAAACTCGAATAGATGCATGATGCACTACCGATTGTAACAGTGACATTGTTTTTGATAGCCACTACACTGTTCGGGATTATATTATGGGTGATATTTATCTGGAATATTGTGGCCAACGTGTTTTGCATTTTCAGCTGCGTCCTTTTACCACTGAGTCGGTGTCTTGATGGTTTTGTGACCTCGTCCTCTCTTCAAAAACTGGAAGCGCCACCTCTGCCCATGACATAGCCAAAATCATACTTGTGGTACTACTCCAATTTCAGGCCGGTAATCGTGCCACTCGCGTGTCTTGTAAAAATCGCAACTTCAATGCATCCATTTGTTTACACGGGGGCGCTATAAGCTGAACCCAATGCCAAAAAAGAAACTTGGACTGGGCTGCGTAATTTGGCCGAATGGCCTGGCCCTCCAGTACCATAACTGGATTCGCTAATGTTAAAGGGAATGTTCCACATTTGAAGATATTGAGGTAGGCATCAGATATGATGGGAAAAGCTTACTTGTTACTATTGGTAAGCTTTCAAGGTTAAAAATGACGCTAAGTAGCAAAATTTAAATTTTGAAAAAATGCGACCCTTTACTTCATTGTTTGATGCCGTCATGGATTGGTTCTGTGACAACAGCAATACCTGACAAAATCTGGCAGCTAGGCCTTAAGAATGCCTTCGAAACACACGAATGCTGACGCCAACTGACCATTCTCGTCGCGGGGGCTGTGTGGAGTGGCGGATTAGTGGGTGGTTTGCTTGTAGATTTTTTGCCTTGGTGCTGGCTTGGCGTAAGAAAAGCTTTGGTGGACTGTTTGACATACGCAATATAGCGATCGCCAGCTTTCATGGCAGATCATTAATATCAAAGCACGACATGCTGTGCCGCTGCAATCGTTGCTGTGCTCTTGGTGATTTTGTCAATACTCTATTGTCGACCCATCGTTGCCTGCAGCGCTGTATTCCTGACATTTATATCATGTGATGTGCACAGTAGTTACTTTCTTTATTGTTTGTACCTGGAAATGCGGTGCCAGTGCGAAAAATGCTTAAGTTGCAACGTTACTATGACTTGATTGCCAAAGCATTGCTATTGCTGTGATAAAGATGGTAAGGCTGGGCTACCGATGACCTTTCTTTTGCTTATAATGACTTATTTACTTGATAGTTAACCATGATATAACCATTGCGGTCCAATGACATTATTACTGTTGATAATCCTTTGGCATTGTAAAATCAGTTGTTATCAGTCATTCATAAATTATAAGCTCCTGGCTCATAAGCTTGACAGAGTAGTCAGCCAATGTGGTATATTGTGTAATGGCATGGGCAGCTGTGGCACTTCATCAGTGCTGTACTGTGGCATGACAACGAACAAGGATATGGTTTTGTATTGCAATTCATGCTGCTTTCATTATAACTCCATCATGAAAAGATGGGTCGAGTGTCTTCTCTTGAAGTGACTCCCCAGCTGACATATGACTGACCCAAGAAACATGATACAATATACAAATCACCTTCAGCAAAAAACACAACCAATAAGTGGCATCACTTGCCCCGCCTGTTCTGGGAATCCACAAATCGCAGGTGAGAGAGATGCAAACACATCTTCCACTTCCATAGTCATGCAACATGCTGCAGCCATCAGGCTGCTTAACTAACAAATAACAGGAAATTTTTACATGTGGTGAAATGACTCTGCAAGTATGCTGACCTTGCACAAGGCTTCCGACATGACGAGTGCATGTTGTTATGGTTGGATGGACAAAATGCAGGGAAGTGTGAAGCTGCCAGTGCACATAAGGCTCATGATAAAAATATTATGAAATGCTATCCAAGACAACGACCGCAATACTTTTCTACATTTCTCAGCGCCCAGCACCTCACGCAAGTTGCAGTGACTATGGCACTGATGACTCACGAGCAATGTTCGCCTGCACACAAATTTTGTGAAGACAGTAAAATGTGCATCAGTAGTGATACAGCTCTACATTTTCAGAATTATTTAGAGTAAGACAATTTTGCAAATCCATTTAATGTCAGTCCATACTGAGCATGTGCATTAACACGCGCCCGGGTGGCCAGTTAGATACTGTTCGCTCGGGGGTTTAGATTAACCCTCCTGAGGTCTCGGGAACTAAAAAAGTTGGAGACTTCAAATTTACAGGGTTTCTTGACCTGTACGTAAACTCACTAAGGTCAATGTTTGAGCTTCCTAGGTCGCGACCTTCAGGTCAAGTAACGTCAAACAAGGTCAAATTCCAGGTTGGTCTCCAAAGTGCCCCCAGAACCGAGGCAACTGTTTCTAAGCAAAAGGTCATCGGCCCATTCGAGGTTAGTGACCTTGTTTAATTTTTGAACTTCATGGTAGCCAAAATAATACACGACTGCTTTGAGTTTTGCATTTGAATAAGCGACAAAGATGACGCTAGGCAGCATGTTCCTTAAACAAAATGTGGACCCAGGTCATCTTAGGTCAATGATCTGTTCTGACCAGAAGTCAATGGAAGATATATAATACGGTTCGTACTGGCAATAGACTCGAAATGAGCACCAGGAAATATGCCATACAGTAAGCGCTAGAGTAATAAATTAGTTTGGGTTGTACCTTGGTCGGACCGTTGTACATGACCTTAGGTCAACTTAATTTGCTCATTCAATATTTGTGGTGGCTAAGAAAGCATCTCAAATGCATTGCTTCGTCAAACACTTCGTTGTTGTATCAAATTGAAAGATCCCCTACAAATTGTCATCGCTGAAAACATGGCCTGACTTTGACCTGCTATACGTCAGCCACCTTACAAGGTAAATTTTAATTTCTTACGTCAAACGATCTGCTATTAAATTATCTATAGCTATGCTAAATGTGGCGCGGCTACGCAGCGCCGTTCGAAAACCATTCTAGAAAAAATCGAGGGGGTCAATTTGACCCCCACCCGAGCGTGTGTTAATGAGCGGTATGCATCAGCCCCTTCTACCAAAATGAATTGCTGAGATGACGGCACGCAATGGATTGATTACATGCTGTAATACCTCAATAGGTTAAAAATGTGGGCAAGATCATAATAAAGTACCAGGCTGCCTTTGCACATCCCCACAACATAAATGCTAGTGCTTCTGTTAGTTTGCCATCGTTGCTTGGTCATGTTCAAACACAAACATAAAGACAGAGGCAGGTACCAATATATCACATTTATTGGGAGTCGGTAGACTTAAAGAATACCAAAACAATGTTCTCTCAGAGGAGCAAACCTCGCACGCACACTCCCCATCACATCAACATCAATACAAGCCACTGGCACACACCACCAGTGATCACGCACATTTCAAGCCCCCGATTCACACTCTTTTGTCAAATAAATGTGATCTCACACTCGTACAGCTCGGGGGACTATCAAATTGCAGGATTTCTCGCAATTTCCGCGCAGATTTTCAGTCATAACACCGCTTTTCACCGTGACCTCCCTTCAAAACAAAGTTCCAACGGGGGTTCATGGTGGCGCGAGTCAACAGGTTTCTTCAAGAACAAAAGAAAAACGCCAGCAGGGGAAAAAATACCTATACCGTCGCGTCCTCTTTTTTGTAACTTTCTGGAGAGTGCCCGTTTTTTGGGTGCCGAACTTTTTTGTAGACAGTGGCATTCTTTTTTATAACATTGACCTGTGGCTTAGAAATAAGGAAAAATGTTCACGACGAGAGCGTTCACGACGAGAGGCGCACAACCCAAAAGTGCTCACGCTTATGTTCGCGACACGCATTCAGCAGCAAAATCTTGCGAACAGCCAATCATCTTCCGCGCATTGTATCATACGTGCCGCATCATCGCTTCTGCGAAAGTACCAGCGGCCATGCTGTTTTGACCATAAGCAGAAAACAGCCTGTAGTATTACCGGGATCACATGTCGTTTCTATGAAGCCATTAATGCCGAAGGCAACTTTGAAATAGGCTCTAAGTAAACCTTTTCTCAATTTTTCGCGGGCTTGTAATTTAGAAACCAGATCGTTTTAGGTCTTAAAAAGAACATGGCCATGAACTGCACCAAAAGGTCCTCAAGATGGCTATTTCAGTTTAAAACGCCATACAAATGTGGAACATCCCCTTTAAGTGACACAAGCCCACGGCCACACGGCCATGGGTGAGTGGTTCGGAGGGCAGGCACTCTGCTAACCAACTGAGCTATCGGGTCGGACATTTCAGTTAATGCTATGACGCCAAAGACCACAATTCTACCGGCGTTGTTTCATCACCCCATTTCTTTCCGGATCATGATCCTGCTGTTGCATGCAAACGCTTAGCTGAGCCTCAAAGAGACGCGTGGAAGAGACTCGTCAATAGAGACGCGTTAACTCGTTAATAGAGACGCGTGGCTGCCTCATTAGACTGGTTAATGTCGTGCGTGGACCCAGTCTCGCAGCCCTTGCGTGGCCGTCATGAATGATGCATCTCGACCAGCCGGTTGGGAATTCAGCCGCCCTCGTTGCTTGTCTGTCCCGCGTACGCTCTACATCACCTTTCCAAACACGTGCCCTTGACATCTGAAAGCCAATGCGACCTCCACCCGTACCACATACAGACTTCCACCGCAGCAGCAGACGCAGATCAGCCACGCTACACAGAGGTCCGGGTGCGTAGCAGCCACGCCGCACAGAGGGCCGGGAGCGTAGCAGCCACGCTCCGTAGAGGGTCGAGAGCGTAGCAGCCACGCTCCACAGAGGGCCGGGCAGACCAGGCGTGACACGCACGTACGAAGCCGGAACCGCACCGGTCAGATAGCATCTAATTGAGTTTTTTACTGACACGCAGTCTAATTACACTATCATGTCGCTATATCGCTCACGCAATCCCACCATCGAATGGGCGCGTCCCCCCCCCCCCCCCCCCCCCCCCACGTGAGGGCGTCTTGCCACACCGCCTATCTGACAGCCGCGGCTGGCAGCTGACGGCTGACAGCTGACGGCTGACGGTTGGCGACTGGCAGCTGACAGCTCCGTCAGTGGTCAATTCCCCATTGCTGGCACATTACATTTCGAAACCTCACGTGCGCGACACTTTGAGGCGGCCAGGTATCAGGCGTTGGTACAACCCAGCGAGCGTGGCTGGACCGCAGGCTCGTATGCTCATACGACAGGTGCCACCTGTTACTAATTTTCACGCTGCAAATTGGTAATTACATGAGCACGGCGCCACATCTGATTCTGGGTACGGCTTGTCAAAAGTAGAGCCTTAGCCGAGATACACCATGTCCAGGCGTTGGATAGAGAAGTCACTCAGTAAGGTTTAAAGCGTGCGCTTTAAAGTCAGAGCTCGTAGATCCACAACTCGAAAAGTCAAGTGCTGTTTCAATTATTTAGTCTTCGGCAGGCTCATCCTAATCTGGTCGAGATGCCATACGAAAAGACCGAAAATAGAATAGAATTACTTAGCTGGGAACGGCATACCAGATTATGCGAAACCGCCCTGTCCGCTCGCATCGCATTAGATAAATTGAGCCATCCAGCAGCAAATCTAATATGCAAGCATGTAGGAAACAGCCGTCACGCGAGGCCGGGGACGCAGCTACACAAATCTCACAAGCACATGCTATCAAAATTTACCAAAACCTGTTTTCGAAAATTTTGTATAGAACCTGCAATTTGACCAGAGCCAAGCCTAAACTTCGTGCCAACCCAAATTCTAAAAATACCATTTCTAAAGAATCAAAACGCCTAAGTTGGGAGGGAACTTCAGCCCTTCTCCCCCGATTTGGACTCCAGCCCTCCAACTTTGAGAGGAAGGTGGGTCAAAGCCGGAGATGGCGCACGTTTGTTGGCGAATTTTGGAGTACGCTTCATACTTTTTCACGGTTCAGTCCCCTGACTTATTTTCGGAAACATCATCCTCATGATCTGCAGTTCACAGCCGCGCCCTTTTCAGGAAACATCGTCCTCATGATCTGCAATTCACAGCTGCGTCCTTTGCAATACTTCAAAGTCTCTAGTTTTCTGAACAATACGCGACTAACGTGACTAACGTGACTAACGCGACTAACGTGACTTAAATGTGACTCATGCAGACTATGTGTGCCGCGTAATTTGCTGTCCCCCATGGATGTATGACGTTATAAGAACGTCACACGAATTGCCTCAATGGTCGTATCACACGAATTGCCTCAATGGTCGTAATACGAGCAAGACAATGGAGATCTAACCATTGACTTCTTCGCACGGATGTCAACTTCTACTCTTTTGTATAGGCCCTGCCCCCACCCCTCCATGTTGAGTTGCCCCCCCCCCCGTTGCTTTATGTTGGCTTGGCCCTCCATTGCTTTGGCTGGAGCATTACAAAAGCGTAGGAAAAGGTTGGCCATCACACAACAATTGCATTTAGGGCCGCAAAGACCCCAACATACGGTAACTGGAGGCATTAGGGGTAAATCAAGTTCTAGTTAATGCTTGTTTTTGTTTTGTCATTAATATGGAATTCTAAACGCGTTTTCACCGCAGCCTGAATATGACATCGACGCCACGGATTTATTGGTCTTGTAGAAGCCTTTTGATGCCAAGCCACATCTGGTCTTTTGCCCATAGTGGGGTACCAATCTAGCATTGCATTACTTTGAGTTGAAACCCGAATTGGTTTGTTTTAAGGTTTCATGAGAAAACAAAAATAAGCGACATAGTTTTGCTTTTGGTGCGGCCACTAGTGCAGGCGTTGGATCCAGTTCATCTACAAAATGAGGAACGATCCAAAACACGAAAGTTTCGCTGGCACAAATTTCTAAGTTGATGCCGTGATGGTATTTATTTATTGGTAGCGCTCAAGCTCATCATCTCATCATCGTAATAAATGTTCAATGGATTTTTTTTTCCGCCGGCTATCATCTGAAAAGCGTGAAAGGACTTTTTTAAATATTCAACAGAGGCTAGTGAAAGTTCTTTTATATATGAACGTGCGTGCATTTGCATTGCCTGTGCTTTATTCATAAAGATTTCGCTTACATGACGATGAAATAAAAAACTAGACAGAGATACAAAATCTGTACCAGATTAATCGCACCATTACGGGTTAAGCGACGTATGATTTTGTTCCGCTACGGCTATTTTTTGTTGAGTTGCGGACCCCGCGACAGTGGCCTTCAGCGTGACTTAACGGGACTGAGCCAGGCTCAGCTCGCTAACCGCTGCCCTGATGGCGGTGACTGGGATGGCATCTTGACCAGAATCTGAGGTGCAGATGGTCCACTGCACCGCTCAATTTGTGATTGGAGGCTTCGCCGCGCCAGCTTCTGGGAATCCCGCTGCTCCCTCGCGCTGAGCCAGCCCGGCGGGCAGCCGGTTCTGCCGCAGCCAGGCCGTGCCCGCGGGCGCTGTCGAATGCAGCGCCGCTGTGGCGGCCTCGCGAACTAGCCACCTCGTGCCGCCGTATTGTGGCCGGTCCTGACACAGGTGCTGGGACGGGCTGGCGGGCAGGTGTGCTGGTGAGCCGCGTGGCGACGCTGTGGCCAGTGACCTGCGGTGAAAAAGGGACGGGGAAAGGCCGGACATCAAGGCTTGGCCGCGATCGGCAGGTGAGGATCGCCCGGGGCCTGTTTTCTCTCTCTGTGGGACGGCGTTGGTCGCGGAGGGTTTTTTACCGGATAGTGCGTGATGGGCTTGCCCCGAGACGAGGCTGGATCCAGGCAGCGCGCAGGCGGACGAAAGTGCGGCTCGCATAAGGTATTGTGAAACGTGCTATTGTGGGCCCAGCCTGAGTACTGCAGACCTGAACTGTACAGGAGCGGTTCGTCGTGTGCATCATGTGCACCGTGCTGGGATTGATGTACGTTCGCATTATCATCGACCTGTCATCAATCTGTCTTTATATCGAGTCCATGACTGGAGTCAGGGAGGCAGTCAACACTCGAGTATCCTGATCATATCAACATTTGTAGGTGTTTTAATATAATATAATATGTATACATATATATGCATATATATATATATATATATATATATATATATATATATATATAGATGTTACCTGTTACGGCTATGATAATTATTTCATGATGTAGCGGCTTCTGACAAGTTCAGCAGGCTTCTGCACCAGCTCTGACGCTTGAGCCAAGGCTGTTTAGCTTGCGAGAGTGACATGCGCAGTGAAAATAGCTGGCATCCCATTTGAGCTCGTGGTACCTTGTCCCGTTGCCAGAACACCAGGGCTTAGGCAAAGCAAGACTGGCTGGTGACACAGAGCGCAGCTATTTGTAGTATTTGTAGTATAGGCCACCGGGGGGGTCACGGGGTCAGGGTGCAGTACAGTACAGGCCACAGGGGCTCACAGGGTCAGGGTGCAGTACAGTGCAAGCCACGGGAGTCACAGGGTCAGGGTGCAGTACAGTACAGGCCACGGGGGTCACAGGGTCAGGGTGCAGTACAGTGCAGGTCAAAGGGAGGTTACAGGTTCGGGTTACAGTACAGTACAGGCTACAGGGGACCGGTTCACAGGGTCAGGGTGCAGTACAGTGCGGGTCAAAGGGAGGTCACAGGTTCGAGTTACAGTACAGTACAGGCTACAGGGGATGGGTTCTCAGGGTCAGGGTGCAGTTCAGTACATGTTACAAGGCAGGGGGCGGTTCACAGGGCCAGGGTGCGGTGCGGAACAGGTTACAGGGGAGAGGGTCACTGGGTCAGGATGCAGTACAGCGCATGTTACAAGGGAGGGGGCGGTTCACAGGGCCAGGGTGTGGTGCAGTACCGGTTACAGGGCACTGGGTCAGGGCGGACAATGATGTACATTCACGAACATTGGCTTAAGGAGTGGTGGAGTGGAGCAGACGTCTGATACAACTACATCGGAAAAGGCTATATACCCAGAGTGTGCTAGGCCGAAGAGGGGCATTGTGCCATGCATTAACCTAGCTCCACATGTTTAGGTGACCGAGGTGACTTAACGATAACATCTACCACGCAAGGAAATGAAGCGTGCTCATTCCGTTATTACTTCATATCGACTCAATATCAAAATGTAAAATATCAATATCAAATATCATATCAAAAATATCAATATCAAATATCGATATCAAAAGCAAATGCCAAACTACATGAAGTTGTTCTGGGCATCTTCGGTGGTGCTGTCCTGCGTGCAGAGCACCAGCGCATTGATCAGGCAGTGGGGCTGACCAAGAGCCCACCAGACCGGCCGCAGAGCAGGCCAACACTGCATGGGTCAGATAACGGGAAATGTCTCTTTTGATTCATGGACCAGTGGGGCAGTTTTACCAGTTGTTGGACCAGAGAGGGGAACAGGCCATCGGTTCACGGACCAAGCGGTGGGGCAGGTCCACAGTTGATGAGCCAGGCTTGGGAAAGGCCACCCGCCTTCGAGTGCAGCCAGTGGCTTGATGATATGACCGGCAGGCCCTATCGCCAGCTTAGATAGGTGATAATGCACACAACACGAGAATGGAATTAGATATGTGTTTTCCACTAACACTTTGGGAGTTCATTCACTTCCTCGGGTAAACACATTCGACGGCTACCTGACCTGTCCGTGACGTCACTGCTGCATCCCATTCCTGCACGGTCGAGAGGCAAAAAAGTGCGGAAGTCACGGCTGTTGCTAAGGCAAGCGACTGGCCGCTGCGGTGGCGATAGCCAGAGCGTTTAAAGGCCCGCCATGTACATACATCGGCTGCCTGGGTTGACTTTGATCACTCGTTTGTGTGTGTCGTAATTGAGGATGTATCAACCAAATAAGTCGTCAGTAAGTGCGAAACGTGATGACATTTGTCTGTACCGTTGCAGCGCCTTATGTGTCCCACGGTGTGAATCAGCTGGTCTGTACTGGCTGCGCGGCTTTGGAGCCGGCCATCTTTGTCGGGCTTGTGAGCGGTGGACTTCCCTGCAGCGTCAAAGCATGCACCATAGCGTGATTGTATTCCTTATGAAGAACGGACCTCACGCTGGCTCATTCTGCCGCCCGGTGGAAATTGCCGGATAGGTCCGCGGGATTACATGAGTACGTTGCAGGCACGCCCTACATGCCCGTCTGATTCTGGCGGTGGAGTCTCCCAGAGTCGCTCACCAGAAACGCCGCAGGAAATGCCAAGCAAGAGCTCTGCGCGGAAGTTCAGCTTCGTTCACTCGGTATGCTGCAATCGAGTGTAGCTGCTTGCACTGCCAACAGTTACACTCGCGAGCTCTGAACCGCACAGGCGGGCAGTTACACTCGCAAGCTCTGAACTGCGTAGGCGAGCAATTACGCCCGCAATCTTTGAACTGCGCAGACAATCAGCTGCACTCGCAATCCCTGAACTTCGCAGGCGCTATGCCTCCGCGGCCGGCAATCCACGAGAACTATCAGAATGTTTGCTGCGAATGATTCGTCGCGCGCCGAGCCGCATCGTCACGATCGCTGCGACCTTGTAGCTGTTGGCCTCCACTGCTGGCCGCGCTAGGGCCGCGGATGTTCTGCTTTGATGAGCCGGACCCCGTGACACGGTGGCACCTACCTTGAGTGACCTTGAGTGACCTTGAGTGGAGTCAGCCGGCGCTGCCCGGGCAATGGCGGGCGCCGGACAAGGTCGCATGACTGGCGGTCTCCTGCTTCGCCGGCCAGCCAGGCAGGCTTCTGCTCGGTCATCTCTGCTCTTGTCAGTCCTGAGACGGTGGATGCTCGAACGAGGCCCCGCTACTTGAGTCGCAGAGATGTTCAAAACACGGCCTGGAGACCTGCTCCTGTCACAGAGACGCTTAGCACGCTCTCGGGTGCTGGGTCAAATAGACCCCCGAACGGTTTTTCCAGTGGTTTCCGAACGGTGCGGCGTAGCCGCACCAACTTTTGTAAAGCTGTAGACAATTGAATAGCGGATTGTCTGGTATTAACAGTTTAAATGCACCTTGTAAGGCTGCGAACCTCTGGCAGGTCAAAATCAGGCCACGGTTCAGCGAAGTCAATTTTTAGGGAATCGTTCAATCTGATGCACTAACGGGGTGTTAGATGCAGCCATACATCTCTGATATGCTTTCTTAGGCAACAAAAATATTCAATGAGCAAATTCCGTTGACCTAAGGTCAGGTATGAAGGTCAGACCAAGGTCAAAGCCAACCTGCTGTATTTCCCCGGGGCTTCCTATATGGGATAGTTTCTGGTGCTCATTTCAAATTTAACGAGAGCATGAAGTGCCTTATACATCTTCCATCGACCTTTTAGATGTCAGGATAGGTCGTTGACCTACAACGACCCAGGTCAACATTGTATTTTCAGAACATACTGCCTAGCGTACTCTGTGTCGCTTATTCAAATGCAAAACTCAGAGCAGTCTTGTATGGTTTTGTTCACCATGACCTTCAGGAGGCTAAACAAGGTCACTGGCGTTAAATGAGCATGTGGCCTTTTGCTTAGAAACGGTTATCTAGGCTCTCGGGGTACTTTGGAGGTCAACCTGGAGATTGACCTTGTTTGACCTTATTTGAACCGAAGGTCACGACCTAGGAGCCCCAAATTTTGACCTAAGTGACCATGTACAGGTCAACACATCCTGTACATTTGATGCTTCTAGCTTTCCGAGTTCCTGAGATCTCAAGAGGTCAAATTGACCCCTCACCCGATCGAAGGGTATTCAGCCAGGCACCTGGGCGCGTGTTGAGACACGGCTTTGAGATATTTCCCCGCCGCAAGTATGATAGCCGGCCGCCTGGGCGCGTGTTAAGACACGGTTTGGAGATATTCCCCCGCCGCAAGTATGACAGCCGGCCACCAGGGCGCATGTCAAGGCACGGCTTGGAGATATGCTCCTGCCGCAAGTTAGACAGCGGTCGGCGGCTCCCTGGTGTTATTCTACAAATGAGGAGCTCTGACATTGGGCTGTGAAAACAACTGTGCTTAAAGAATAGCTTGGGTGCGTCATATTATCACCAAATTCCATGTACTCAAACGGATGCCATGAACGGCCTATCCTGTCTGCAGGGCCGTCACTTGAGTCCGCCCTTGCTCTGCCCCCCCCCCCCCCCCCCCCCCCTCCTGCTCGCCCGGCAGGGCATGCATTCACGCCCGCTAGTAACGAGGCGCGAACTGCCGACGATAGATATTAGGGTTTGTTTTGTTTGGTTTAGGTTGGATTGGATCGGAGCCCGTTCGACAATGCTGTGAGTATTCCCGTCTATGTGACGAAAGAGAGTCAAAAACGATAAAAAAAAAGCGCGTCGCGAGATTGCAGGATAAAGCTAGAACAAGGAAAGCTGGGCGTATGAGGATCAGGTATTGGATCGAGTGGGACCAACCTTGGATGCCAATTCCAAGGGTCAGTTGGCACCAGTCAGCCGCGGCCGGCCTGCACTGCAGAGAGATATGCAGCACAACCGCTCGACTGCTATCTAAGCGCCAGGTTTTGGACTGTGTCCCGGAAGCTCAGCGGTGATTTTGGAGGCTTGTACATGCTACCACAATATACTGTTTGTTTTAATTTGAATTTACGATTTCCGTGGTTGTACAGATCACGGGCCATGTGCTGTGCAAGCTAGCTTCTAGCTTTTTAGCCGGTAAGCCGCATTGGCCAACCCGGCCTCCGCCGTTCCGGCGAGCCAGAGTGGTGCAGGACTCTTCACACACGCCTGTCCGGGGATGCCCATACTGCCACAGTCGCTCCTCTGTCATCGAAGCACACTTATGTCAGATGCGTGCACTTACTGCAAGCCTCCTCCTGTAACTGGGACCGGGACATATTAGAAAAGGCGATCAGTCCTACAACAACTCGCACATTTGTTACAAGGCTCCATTTATTTAGCCATTCACCCATAGGCTCATTTTAATGAACACGTGTACTCAATATGTCCACTGGAATGAACAAAGTGGGTACAGCCCAATAGCGTGCAGGATCAATGTAATACACGAGCAACAAGCGCATGTGTCACTACGATGAAACATTTTCGCCAACCCCCAAAACTGCACACGCATCGTGTAGTATGATGTCCCTAAGCCCATAGAACTGATGTCTAGACCCACGCGAGATCGTGTCATGGCTATCGCACTAATCAAGGTCTAATGAGTGCGGCACTGAAGTTACGCTTTGCTGTCGCAATCATTCTATTTGAAACGACCTTATGTCCCGAGCGGACACGCGATAAGTGAGAATAATTACACAACTAATTAGGCCCGCTAACACAGTTTGCGACGAGGAATCATATTTCTAATCCCGCAACCAATAAAATACGTCCGCCCTCACATTTAACTCATTATCCCTGAACCGGTTTAGCCAGTGCGATAAGGGCGAATTAGCCACGAGGTTTGATATCTCTGTCACGTGACTGTTACCAGCGCTGGTGTCCACTCCTTGGAACGGCGTGGCTCGTCTGCCTACGTCGGTGGGTACCGCGTGACGGGCTGACCATCGTTTGGTAGGCTCCGCGTGGCGGGCTGACCATCGTTTGGTAGGCTCCGCGTGGCGGGCTGACCATCGTTTGGTAGGCTCCGCGTGGCGGGCTGACCATCGTTTGGTGAGCTTCGCGTGACGGGCTGACCATCGTTTGGTGCGTCGCGGAGCGTCATTAGGTCTTGATGTCTGTACGTGATAAGTCAGCAGGTCGGCGGGACCGCCATGCATGGGAGGACGCATCGTGTCACTCTTCTGCCAGCGAAGGCGTTGTGCTGAAACAATCACGGCGATATGTATCGTAATTATCGTATGGTTTCTCCTGGTTGTTGAGTTTGTTGACCGCTAGATCCCATGCCAGATTATTTTCTCAGCTTGACTGCTTGCATCGTTTTACTTTTTTACATACTAGAATGGCTATGAATTCTGGATCTCTGACGTTTGTTCCGTTATATGCATCGTCGGTTTGGTGTGAATGGCACCGGCTGTTTGACCAAATGTAAGTGCTTGTGAATAGTGAAACGGTTCTCTGAGGAGCTTAACCGCAAGTAAGGTCGCTGCCACTGTTTGAGCCCTCCTTGAGCACGTGGGCAGTGAAAACTCTCTTCACTTGAGTGGCCGTGATGCACCCAGCCGTCCTCCGAACCCAGTCACCCCACCTTGGCCCAGCTTTCGCTGAGGCCCAGTCACCTCACCTCGACCCGGACGTCACCTCGGCCCAGCTGGGACTGGGGCCCAGTCACCTCAGCTCGGCCCAGCTTTCACTGAGGCCCAGTCACCTCAGCTCTCCCAGCTGTGACTGGGGCCCAGCCACCTCACCTCGGCCAAGCTGTCACTGAGGCAGTCACCTCAGCTCAGCCCCATTTATCACATCTGTTCCTCGTGAAGCCAAGGCTCATGTAACCTTTATTGGCAGCCCCATGCAGTGCTCAATCGTTAAACGCGCAGGATATAATTCGGCCGTGTGTTTTTGCTCTCAGCGTACTGGTGTTCGTTTTCTGCAACAGCGTAATCCGAACAACATATAGCCCTCCCAGCGAATCGGCACATCAAACCTTCAAGTATGCAACGTGCGAAAAACCTGCAAAACTCAGTGCCGAGCTGGGTTCGAACGGGGGAGACTTGGCGCCGTGTCAAAACGGCATTGGCACGGTTCGATGGAGCAGAGGGCTGGCTATCGTAACAACGTTAGCGGTGATCGATTTGTACAAGCGACCGCGCACGGTCGAACGTCTGGCCTAGATGAGCCCTGGATCAGATCCTACAGATCCTCCGAGAGATCCGCCTTGGCTGTGTGCGTGGAGACCTTGGCCGGAGCGTAGAGACCTTGGGAGGAGGGTGAGGCGGTCCGCGCGGCCTTTTTTCGAAAGCGGCCGCGAGTGCCGGGCGCTGTGGCCGAGAGGCTGGAACGTGGTCGTGGCTCGTTGGCACCTGTGGTCTGGCTCGCTGGCACCTGTGGTCTGGGTCGTTGACACCTCTGGTGGGGCTCGCTGGCACCTGCGGTCTGGCTCGTTGACACCTGTGGTCGGGTTCGTTGACACCTGTGGTCGAACATAGGTCTGAGTCCTGGTGGCCTGAGCCGGATTCTGAGTCCTGGTGGTCTGAGTCGGATTCCGAGTCCTGGTGGTCTGAGTCGGATTCCGCGTGTCATGCAAGCGTTTTTCGGACCTCGTGATCCGGAGTACGGTCGTGTTCTAGGCTCGCTTCGGCCTCGTGATCCGGACTACGGTCGTGTTCTAGGCTCGTTTAGGACCTCGTGATCCGGAGTGCGGTCGTGCTCTAGGCTCGCTTCGGCATCATTAACCGGAGTACGGTCGTGTCCTAGGCTCGCGATGCCGATCACGTTCTCCAGGGAAGTTCGACTCTGAGTTTTTGGAGACCGATTGCTGGTCGGCGTTCGGGTCCAAGATTTATCCGTTTGCATCCCATCCGCTGTATTGCAGGACCGATTAAGACAAACATGCTGGTGCAAGATAATGTTCAGTGCCAAGCGTCGTCCGGCAAAACAGAAAACACAATAGCAATGTTTTTACCGGATTGTCAGAGGTAGAACTTGCCGAGCATGAACATCGGCACAAGGTAATCTCACGCATTGCTCGACCTGCCCTTTTGTTTCACATGTTCTCAAGGGCTAAGATATACCCTTCGTCCACGCTTCATGCATGCATGTCCTCGCATATATGCCATGTTTCGTTCTGAAGATTAAAACTGCTGCCTCCGGGAGGGGTGGGGGGGAGGGCGGAGACTGCACACAGAGTAAGCAAACGGTGATATCCGGTGATAACCGGTGATAACCGGCGATGACCGGTGATGCCCAACGGAACCAGCGGAGGATACGTACAAACTGCGGTGCTGGCACCCGTGCGTCACGCCATTGGAGGGGACTGTTTGAATATATCAATATCATTGTATCGGGGCTAGTGGAGGAACGGTGACGTGCGTTCTTTGGGCTTGCATTAGATATGCAAGTTTGTCTAAAATTGGGCGCCTACTGCGCCCGATTGGGTCACTCCTAGGCGAAATATTGGCTATGCCACTGACGTTGGATGCTTTCGAATCTGTTGTTTTGACAAACATGGCAGGGGCAAGGTATGGGAAGGGACAGAGGACCGCCCGCCCGCCAATTTCAGGGGCGTCTAATATATATCTTTTCGCGTTGCATCCTAAATCCACCCCCAGCCCCCACCCATACACCTACCCCATCTCCACCCTACCTGGCTCTCACGAGGTTCTTCCTTCACTCAGGCATGCCAAAGCTCTCCAATGATTGGGCACACGGAATTACTTTTGCCGATCGTTGCTCAGTTTTTACGTTCCAATCATATGAATTTGCGCTCGTGCCCACTTTGCTATATGCATCGATACTCTAGCATGTGCTTTAAGCAAAAGTCCCTGCATGTTCGGTGTGGGGCGTGAGTAGAATGCCTGGTTTCAGATGTGAGCGGGGTGCAAAGCTCAAGATCTCAGGCCACTTCCAAGCGGTGTAAACAATGGTTGCGCCGGTACTGAAAAACGGGTTTGCGGTTTATCGTCAAACCCCCAAACTGCAGTATACTTTTCAGTTTGGGGGTTTCAATCCCTAACGTTTAGAAGAGAGCGAACCAAGTGCACGGAAAACCCGCTTCGGCGCATTTCGGGTTAGGCTGAGCGTTTAGCTCTTTTCTCTGCACAATCACCCAGACGCTTTTACCAGACCACTCCCGCTGAAAAGTACCGGCTGCTTGTAACGCCGTAACATAGTTTTTCATCTCTGGCTGCGTATATCAGTGATCCAGACCGCAGCACGTTGGTGGGCTAGAACACTTCTTCATTTTCTGTCGTCCATGCCATGGGACAGGGCCGGCATTTGATATGCATCCCGATTTGTAGGGCGCGCTAGCAACGGCACACCCGTGCCACCTGCGTCGCCCACCGCGGGGGGGGGGGGGGGTGGTGCCACGGCTATGGCTGGAGCCTCCCTTCCTTTCCCTCCCTTTCCTCCGGGCCTATTCGGTGGCATCCACGATGCTTATTCGCAGTGTGCTGATATCATGACCTGTCATCCCTTGATTGGTGGAATCCGCGGACGGGGTTCTCGCTTGTAATTTGTCGCATGCCGTGTGGACGGCGCACGTCGGGCACGGACACCTCCGTTTCAGGAGAAAGCGACTGCAAGCTATCATCCGGCCCAGGCGTATGTAATTTGATTGCGTCGGCTTCCCTGTCTGCATCACAAAACTTTGTAGAAGCGCTTCCAGCTGTGCATGGTACAGTTTTCCCAGTAACGTCAGACGATGTAGCAATCAAACCCCTATAAACAGACTTGAGCTTCTAAGCAGATGCGGGATTGGATTGGATAGCACCAGATACCAGATGATTTCCCACTTCTCGCGATCCATTGGTCTTTTGCCAAAGCTAAGTCGCTTGCAGTTTGAAGGGCAACGCACTTTGAATGAGGGGCGCATACGTGGGCTGCGTATCTACTACACTCCTGCGACCAACATTCCTATACTTTCAACAACATTCCTTTTCTAACGCCATATCTTCTTCGTTCTAATACTACTTCATTTCTACGGCGGCGCTATCGTGGCTCAGTTTTCAATCGATACATCTCCATAGCTTGACCTGAAAATTATTCAGACCCGTGTGTAAGTGGATGTACGTCAGAGTGCGTCGGAGTACTCTGATGTTCGTCGGAGTGCTTGTCACGGAGGCTCCACAGAATGCGCTGTTAGACTACCGCTCGTCCGGGGCGATGGAGAGAGGTGCTGACGCGTGTTTGCTACTTCAGCCAGCCCGACATTGGGGCGCGACGCGTGCTCCCCGCCGGAGCGTTCTCCAGTGTGCTGTGCTGTTCACCAGACGTTTGTTTTACATGCGGGTCGTCGCCACATTTCGGTACTCCGATCCGGGTCAAGACGAGGACCACCTTTTGAACGCTGTGGTCCATGAGTCATCTCCATCAGCTCACTGATCAGCGAGCTGACTGAAAGACTAGTACGTTTACTGGTGTTCTACATTCACTGACCGAAAACTGGAAGCGCATGATACGAAGCCTTAAACAAACGACAAAGGTATAAGCATGAGTACACCATAATTAACTTTTATGAGTTGGTCAGGGAAGTAGCAAACGTGCAGTTTGATCCAAATGTATTCATGGCTAACTTCAATGTAGTTTGTTTACTAACATTCCTTTGCAATACGTTATTCTTCGTGGATCATTTTCATTTTGCAGTTTTATCGACAGGTGGAAAGGATGACCATTGGTCTACCCCTGGGTCGAAGTTTCGTGATCATCATCCTGCACTGCAGTGGACATTTCTGGCCCAACCCTTGTCCAACCAATTTATGTTTTTTTTATCGTGATGTTTAGCCCGATCCACAACCTTTTCATCCGTGGCAAAGTTTACGCCTGACCCAAACCAAAGACTGACAAAAAAAAAACTGAAAAAAAAGAACCAAAGTCTGGTTTCTCCTGACATTGTGCCCAGCTGGGGTGACAGTGCTCCAGTGTTCCATCGTTCCTCACCGCCCGGCTTAGGGGACAGTGCTCCAGTGTTCTATCGCGCCTCGCCGCCCAACTGGAATGACAGCTCTGGCAGTCGCTGGCTGTGACGTCACAGCAAGCCGTGACGGGGCGGGGGACGTGACCGTCGTTCGCAGCCGTGACGGGGCGGGGGAAGTGACCGTCGTTCGCAGCCGTGCGTCTGGCGGGGGCTCGCGGCGCTGTTGGCTGGTGCTTCCCCATAACAGGAGGCTGGTTGAATGAGCGTTCTGCAGCATCATGATCGTGACCAACTTTTGTATCGCATTGCCAAGTACAGGTCATATTTGCTTTCTTGTCATAGCGAATCTGCTCTTTCAAGCGACGAACATCTGTGGGATGTACCATGGCATGGCAAATAACATGGGGATAGCATGGTGTAGAACGCGAGGTATACTATGTACCGTTCTGCTGGCCTGAGCCACGCCGCTGTTGCAAGACATACTAATCACGTCACTGCATTTTGTTCGTCTTCCCGGGAAAAAGGCACAGCTAAATTCGGCCGTGAAGTCAGCCGCCGTCGTGCTCGGCCAAGGCTAGCCGGATCCGAGGCTCATCAGGGCTACGGCAGCAGGCCGGCTGCCTCACAACGTCTAAAACGCTAGACCATCATGGGAAAACGCTTGATCACCACGGATAACACGCTAGATTAACACGACAAAAACGCTAGATCACCACGTGTTAAACGCTAGATCACCATGTCTAAACGCTAGATCACCACGGCCAAAACGCAAAATCACCATTTCCAAAACGCTAGATGGTCAAGCAAAAAGGTTAGATCACCACGTCTAAAACGCTTGATCACCACGTACAAAACGCTAGATAACCGCGCATGAAAAACTAGATCCCCACGCTTAAAACGCTAGAGCACCGCGTCGAAATTGCTGGAGCACCGCATCAAAATTGCTGTAGCACCACGTATAGAACGTTAGACACCGCGTCTAAAACCCTCACCGCTACGTATGAAGCGATGGATCACCACGCGTAAAACGCATTGCCCCACTTTCCTTGCAGGCGTTCGGTCCGGTTTCTTGCTGAGCTCGTGCGATGTCGCAAGTCGTAAGAGTTTTATCGAAGCTGAGCCCGACCCGTTTGACGAACCACGTCCATCGGGCGATGCACTCACACCGTGATTTCGTCTGCAGCGACTTCAGGGCCCTGTGCTGTTTCGTTTACAGCGGTGCCTGCGCGGCCTCCACATCTAGGCTTCTCTTCGTCTCCGTTTCCTGACTGAGAGGAGGCCGTGACGACGCGGCGCCGATCGCTGCCCGGAGTGCGCAGCCGGCCGCCGCCGCCGCCGCCGCCGCCGCCACCGCCGCCATCATGCTGAACTGGGCTGGCCTCGCGGGCATCTTGGTCTTCTACTTGCTGATCCTGGCCGTCGGCCTCTGGGCAGCATGGCGCAGGAAGAAGAGCCTGGAAAGCAGTGGTAAGGACGGCTGCCTGCCCCTCGCGTGCACGCCACAGTGCAGGGCTGTGTGGGGTACGTGTGAGAGCAGTGGCGTGGGTGGCTGTCCCTCGCGTGCCCGTCACGGCGCCCGGCTGTGTGGGGCACGCTGGAGTTTGCAGCGTAGGAACGTCCGAAGGAGCGTCCGTCTATACATTTTTTGAAGTTGATCATTGGTTATTAATTTATGTATTAATTTATCTTAGTTCTTGACTCATTTTAGTTCTTTTATTTATGTAATTATTCGATGTATTGGTTACTAAGGCCGATTAGTGATTATATCCCGCTAAAGTTGCTGCGTTGTAGTGATTTAGACCACTGGAAACACTTTTCAGGTGTTTTTGATAACTTTTTAGAAGCTTTTCATTTGGAGGTGTGGGCCGTTGTGCTTGACTTTACCGGTTCGTTTGCGTCGTTGCTCTTGCGCTCTATGTGCAGCTTAATCGGCTTGACATGGGGTATACGGAGAGCGAGTACGTAAAAGAGGTGCTCTTGTTATGACTGCGTTGCAGTTGATAGCATTTCGGCGTAAGGAAAAGCACAAAATTGACGATATTTGGCTGTTCGTGATTTGCTGGGTTCAAGCTCTGTCCATTGGACTCGGACTTTTCTGCTCTATCTAGGAAAGATAGAGTTAAAAAAAATTGGGGGATGGCCTATCTCTTTAGTCTTTACTTTAATAAATGTAATATTGACCTCATCAGTCCATTTACTTTCCCGGGGAATTGATTGGGCCATTTCCCAGGCGATGCGCGCCGTTACGCCACTCTTCCCTGCCTGTCTTCGCACACCGCTGGTATGGTGTGTGTGTCTTGGCTTTACGGCTACATGCGCGTCTTTGAGTCCATTCCTCCCCTTTTCTTGCTACCTCCTGTTTTGGTGGAGCCAGTGGAGCCCCGCTCGGCCGGTGTTACCGGAAATGTATGTTGTTACATGGCCGGCACGCTCTCCCCATAAGCCACCTTCGCAATAGTGTGGTCATGCAAATGTGTTTGGGACCGGTCCCTATTGCACGGGGTTCGGGCAAAAGCAGCCTTCCGTGGTGTTGTGTGGGAGGCAGCGCCCGCACGTGATCACTGCGACCTTGATCTTTGATGATGCACGGTCTGTGGAGCTCCAGCCTGCCTTCTCCACAGCGGACTATCAGCTTATCGAGCATTCCTCGCTCCCCCAATCCGCCCACCAATACGATGAATGTGACTGCCGCTTGCAAGCATGACCTCTACAGTGAGAGCTATCTAAATATAACAGAGGACAGACAAGGACAGCAGGCAGTGGCAGTGGCGGGCGGTGGATGTCTCTCAGACTTGCGGCGTCTGGATGGTAACGGCGGCATCCCACTGACGGCGTCTGGACGGTAACGGCGGCATCACACTGACGGCGTCTGGACGGTAACGGCGGCATCACACTGAAGGCGTCTGGACGGTAACGGCGGCATCACACTGACGGCGTCTGGATGGTAATGGCGGTATAACACTGACGGCGTCTGGATGGTAATGGCGGTATAACACTGACGGCGTCTGGATGTAATGGCGGTATCACACTGACGGTGTTTGGACGGTAACGGTGGTATCACACTAACGGCGTCTAAGGGCGCTATATATATATATATATATATATATATATATATATATATATATATATATATATATATACATACCTCTCTCTCTCTCTCTCTCTCTCTCTCTCTCTCTCCTCTCTTCTCTCTCTCTCTCTCTCTCTCTCTCTCTCTCTCTCTCTCTCTTCTCTCTCTCTCTCTCTCTCTCTCTCTCTTCTCTCTCTCTCTCTCTCTCTCTCTTCTCTCTCTCTCTCTCTCTCTCTCTCTCTCTCTCTCTCTCTCTCTATCTCTCTCTCTCTATCTCTCTTCTCTCTCTCTCTCTCTCTCTCTCTCGTCTCTCTCTCTATGTCTCTCTGTCTCTGTCTCTCTGTCTCTCTGTCTCTCGTCTCTCTGTCCTCTCTGTCTCTCTGTCCTCTGTCTCTGTCTCTTGTTCTCTCTCTATATGTTCTCTGTCTCTATGTCTCTCGTCTCTCTGTATCGCTGTCTCTCGTCTCTCTGTCTCTGTCTATCTGTCTCTCTGTCTCTCGTTCTCTGTCTCTCTGTCTCTCTGTCTCTCTGCTCTCTGTCTCTCTGTCTCTCTGTCTGTCTGTCTGTCTGTATGTCTGTCTGTCTGTCTGTTGTCTGTCTGTCTCTGTCTGTATGTCGTGTTGTCTGTCGTCTGTCTGTCTGTCTGTTGTCTGTCTGTCGGTCTGTCTTCTGTCTGTCTGTCTGTCTGTCTGTCTGTCTGTCTGTATGTCTGTTTAGGGCTGTCTGTTTTCGTCTGTATGTCTGTCTGTCTGTCTGTCGTCTGTCTGTCTGTCTGTTCGTCTGTCTGCGTCTGTCTGCTCTGTCTGTCTGTCTGTCTGTCTGTCGTTGTCTGTTGTCTGTGTCTGTCTGTCTGATCTGTCTGTCTGTCGTCGTCTGTCTGTCTGTCTGTCTGTCTGTCTGTCTGTCTGTCGTTGTCTGTCGTCTTGTCTGTCTGTCTGCTCGTCTGTCTGTCTGTCTGTCTGTTCGTCTGCTGTCTGTCTGTCTGTCTGTCTGTCTGTCTGTTCTGCTGTCTGTCTGTCTGTCTGTCTGTCTGTGTCTGTCTGTCTGTCTGTCTGTATCGTCTGTCTGTCTGTAGTCTGTCGGTGTCTGTCTGTCTGTCTGTCCGTCTGTTGTCTGTCTGTCTGTCTATGTCTGTCTGGTCTGTCTGTCTGTCTGTCTGTTGGTCTGATCTGCTTTCTGTCTGTCGTTCTGTCTGTTCTGTCTGTATCTAATCTATGAGGTAGATGAAGGAAACGCACTCATAATGTGCGCGTTTTGTGTAACGCTTCCGTGTGCGCCCTCACTCCCTTCTCACTGCAGAGAGGCAGCGGGTAAGATTGTCGCGACCAATGCGTTAGCCCGGCCGCTTCTTTATGTCGATGTTTGACATGTAACACCCGACAGCTACGGACAAACTTCAGTGAAGTGCAGACAGGTGAAACGTGTCGTGTAAAAACGCGAAACGGTAAAGACAGTGACTTTTAGCACCAGTTTTTAACTTAAACTTACCAACAGTATTTCTTTACTTATCCTAGGCAGAGCCACTCTGCGCTTTTACTCCCATTTCCGTCAGCAACTATCCGCCCTCACTTCCCTTGGCAGGATAACACCTGGCGTCGTTTTCGCAGCTTACTATTTTCTCCAGATACATGTGTGAGCAGCCTGAAAATTCGCCATTCAGTTGTGAATTTAGTTCTGAAACTCTAGAGTGAAAAGCTTACAAGTCTACAGAATGAGTGTCGTATTAGGGGACGGTTCTGTTGTTTTAAGGGGAAGTGTAATCCGACAGCCTATTCAAGAGCAGACAACCTATGAATCATGCAGCGAATGTGCTTGCAGAATGAATTAGCTAGGAACTTGTGGCACATGCCAATTGCCCACAAAACCTTTAAAAAAACATTGCGGGACGAGAAAATTTAACCTCGGCTGTTTTCGTTTGTGTGCCGTGTCTGATCCGACCAGTTAACGTCTCCTGCTGTATTTTTTTTTTTTTATCACAACGACGTAGGGAAAGGCTATGGGGGGAGAAGGAGAAACGGCCGGTCAACAAAACTAAGGGTAGGTGGATGGTGGATTTTGATATTGTACTTAGGTTCTAACCGCCGTTTGCGTCTCCATTGGTCGCAGTACATTACAGTCGGCTTAGCCCAAGAAAGGTGTGTTTGCTTGGACGCCAGTAATCAGAGACTCTCGGCCCGACGGCAACTAATTCACGGTGGGCTGATCGCTGTCAGAAGTAAGCGAACCGAAACATAGCCGTGCAGAGCTCGGGAATGGAACGTCTCAATGTGTCTCGTCTTCAGATGCAATGACAATTTGGAAACGCTGCCTGGCAGCCAGATGGCTTCCGCCAGGTGCGTGTCTTTGATTGTACGGCGCGTGCCGCGGCGCCACTACGTGTGCATGCTGACGTGGCATTGCAAAAATGACTTTTCATTGCAATGCTGGTGCTGCATTGAAGTTGGCCGATGCCCCGGTGCTCCTGTGGTGGCGTAGTACGACTCCGTTATTGTTGCTGGTATTCATGCTATCATTGCCCTGCCCGGACACTGGTTTATTCCATTCACACCAGAACAGCGATCACGCCTCCCCCACCCCCTCCCCCCTTTGCCCCATCGGTCGTGCTCCCGCCCCGTGCAGCGGACTTGGACGAGGTGATGGTGTTCCCACTCACTGTCCACTCATCCCCGCCTCGTGCAGCGGACCGCGACGAGGTGATGCCGTCCTCACTCACCGCCCACCCCTCCCCGCCCCGTGCAGCGGACTCGGACGAGGTGATGCTGGCCGGACGTAACATCGGCGTCTTCGTCGGCATCCTGACCATGACGGCCACCTGGGTGGGCGGCGGCTACATCAACGGCTCGGCGGAGGAGACCTTCAAGGCGGGCCTGATCTGGACCCAGGCGCCCTTCGGCTACTCACTTAGTCTCATGCTCGGTAGGTGTGCCGATAGGTCTCGGTAGGTCCTCTCCTGGCAGGCCCGCTCTATTCATCGGGACTGTGCGGCAGCGACAGACGCCGGGACATCGGGAACAACTCGGCGCGGGCTCGGGGTCGATTACAGCGAGGAGTGATACCCGATTGCGGGGAGGGGTGACGAAGTGTTCATGTGCTGTGTGACTGAGCGGTGTCGAGGCCTGACCGAGCGCACTTTAGAGCTGGGCATTTGTCGGCGCTGATCTGCAGTGTTAGAGCTGGGCGTTTGTCGGCGCTGATTTGTAGCGTTAGAGCTGGGCGTTTGTCGGCGCTGATCTTCAGCGTTAGAGATGGGCGTTTGTCGGCGCTGATCTGCAGCGTTAGAGCTAGGCGTTTGTCGGCGCTGATCTGCAGTGTTAGAGCTGGGCTTTTGTCGGCGCTGATCTGTAGCGTTAGAGCTGGGCGTTTGTCGGCGCTGATCTGCAGCGTTAGAGCTGGGCGTTTGTCTGCGCTGATCTGCAGAGTTGGAGCTGGGCTTTTGTCGGCGCTGATCTGTAGCGTTAGAGCCGGGCGTTTGTCGGCGCTGATCTGCAGCGTTAGTGCTGGGCGTTTGTCGGCGCTGATCTGCAGCGTAAGAGCTGGGCGTTTGTGGGCGCTGATCTGCAGCGTTAGAGATGGGTGTTTGTCGACGCTGATCTGCAGCGTTAGAGGTGGGCATTTGTCGGCTCTGATGTGCAGCGATCATGGCTCGAATGCTTTGGCTGAATACGTTATATGAAACGGCTTACTTGGTTCAAGCACTTGTATCAACAGAGGGAATATATTTAAGCTCCTTGAAGTCCTGGACGTGCGTATGTAAACAGAACACACCTTTTAAAACATTTGTGTTGTCTTCATGACGAACTCTTTTGTCATTGAGAGTGTTACTTGAGATCATTCAGCAGGCACGCAAATCCCCTACCCCACACCAAATTAACATTAATTATCGGATTAGCTGTGTCCATGTCTCTGGTCGAAATGTTTGTCACGAGTTTCCCAAGTTCGCGGGGTATTTCGCTGCAACATTTGTTTTAAGTGGCTGTCACAACTGTCCTCAATCACGTTTCTTATCTCCCGTAGTAGAGCGCTGAATGAACAAATGCTTTCGGCACGACCAAAACAAAACAACAAAAACCAACACCCCTTTTAAATATGCCCTTTGTGCTCACAACTTTAACTCAAAGCTCACTATTTCAGGTGGCATCTTTTTCGCAAAGAAGATGCGCGAAGAGGGATACACGACCATGCTGGACCCGTTGCAGAACCGGCTAGGCCGCGTCATGGGCGGCATCCTCTTCCTGCCGGCGCTGATGGGCGAGCTCTTCTGGTCGGCGGCTATCCTTGGCGCTCTCGGTGTGTGGCGCAGGCAGCAGCGGCGGCCGCACTCAGTCCTGCCAAGTGCAGAGATGTTTTGAACAATGATAGTGACGCCCTTGGTTGTTGATGGAATTTTTGGTGTAAAGGCTCGCTCAGTGTCACCCACTATCTGCAGTGTATGCGCGCTTTCGAGTCACTGGTGAGGTCGAAGGCCCAATCATGCATCAGCTCTGCGTCTCTATGCCTGTGCAGGGACCACCATCAACGTGATTCTCCAGCTGGACCAGGTGGTGTCGTTCGGCGATAACCTCTCCATCCTCTGTGCCTGCGCAGGGACCACCATCAACGTGATTCTCCAGCTGGACCAGGTGGTGTCGTTCGGCGATAACCTCTCCATCATCGTGTCGGCGGCCATTGCCGTCTTCTACACGCTGTTCGGCGGCCTCCTCTCAGTGGCCTACACTGATGTCATCCAGCTGATCTGCATCTTCATCGGCCTGGTGAGGGTGGCCTGGGGCCGGGCGGTTAAGGTCTGTCTGCGGTTGGAGAGGTATTGAGTTTCATTGCCCTCGCAGGAAACTTTCGGTGGTCACGCCCCCCCCCCCCCGTCCCCCAGCCGAGATGCGGAGACGCCAGAGGTCTGCACCAGAGGCCAGAGGGCTGTGCCAGAGGCCAGAGGTAGTACCAGAGGCCAGAGGTTACGCTAGAGGCCAGAGGTAGTACCAGAGGCCAGAGGTTACGCTAGAGGCCAGAGGTAGTGCCGGGGACCAGAGATCAGCGCTAAAGGGCAGAGTTCAGTGCCAGAGACCAGAGATCAGTGCTAGAGGCCAGATGTAGTGCCAGAGGCCAGAGGTCAGCGCTAGAGGCCAGAGGTAGTGCTAGAGGCCAGTGGTAGTGCCAGAGGCCAGAGGTCAGCGCTAGAGGCCGGAGGTCAGTGCTAGAGGCCAGAGGTTAGTGCTAGAGGCCAGAGGCCAGAGGTCAGCGCTAGAGGCCAGAGGTAGTGCCAGAGGCCAGAGGTCAGCGCCAGAGGCCAGAGTGTAACGCCAGGTCGGCGCCGGCCCGCCGTGTCGCACTGTTGACGCGTCGGACCTGTAAGCGAGGGGTCGAGAGTCTAGGCCTGGTGTTGGGACGCGGTTTGTATCAACGCTGCGATCATGTATAGGCTCTCGCTTATTGGGCCTCAGCTGTAGCGGCCGCAGATTGCTTAAAAGTGCTGGTTTGTGTGAGCGGGGTCCAGGTTGCCTGTTGAAATATATTGGCGGCAAATGTCGAGCGTGGAGGTCTCATACGAAGAAAGGCGTCGGGCCGATGCCGTTTCAGTACTTCCCAGGCGGGCCTAATGATGAATATTACTTTCAAGAAAGAGCCATTCTTCCCAAATGTGTTTTGCTTCCGAAAGTACATATTATGTAAGGCAGCACAGATTCTTCAATATGAGGTGTTCAATGTCCTAAATGGCATCCATTGGTTGCTGTAGCCTCTTTATTTAGCACTCTCTCATTTGGATTACGATACAGGAATGTGACACAACATGGGGCGTGTCAGTAGAGTGGGAGGACCAGGCACTGCTGTCATGATCAATCGCCGTGGACGTATGTGGACTCTTTTTCTCCTTGGTGTCACGCTAACAATTTAATCCAAGTCTTCTATGAAAAGAAATCTGTGTGTTAAGCCAGACGCTGAGATAATTTGCTTCGGATTTGATGAAAACCGTGATTGTAGGATGTCTATCTTCTGAGATTTTTAACGTCATGAATTACAAATACCAAGCATCGAGTATATTCCAGTATCCTGCTTCTTCTTTCAGCAAGCCGCGCCGTGGCGTTTTGACGGGAGCCTGCCGTGTGTGGTAATGCCAGCATTTCCCCACCATCATATGTGCTGTAAGAAAACGTCTCGTATTTGATGCAGAGCTAGCATCGAAAGCCTAACAAAAACATACCATGTCAACCACGGGAAGATGCCGCAACATTCTGACTGTTGACTAGAACATAGTCTTGCGATGGACTGGGTCACGTTAATGGCAGAGGGAGCTGCGTAAGTGGACTACATACGAGGAGGTGTGGGTTTGCTGTGACTGCACATCAATACGAGGAAGACATTCGGAGCCCGCTTATGGTTGACCGAGCCATGTCCTGCGCCTGGTGCAAACACACCGAACCAAGCCTGCAAATCATATCTAAGCGTATGGAGGCTTCCGCTCCCATGTGCAGTTGACTTCACACTTGCTTAAGTTGCGTGTGTTGCTGCAAGACTAATGTGGTCTCCGGTGGCAGCGTCGTAGCAAGGCTATATGGCTGCTGTATCCGTATCGTTCGCACTGTCCGCTTTATCATGGCCATCGTATGGTTGTGAAAGCGTTTAACACGCGAACTTCAGAAATGGGGCAGTTGAAATGTTGGCAGTTATTTTTGTATCGCACGCATTGCGTTGTAATGCCATACGTTTGATTATATAAACTCAGGGTAATAGCGGCCGGGTAGCACAAAGTCGAATCCATATATTTCAGTATAGTACCAGAAATCTACTGGATATACATCTGTACGAAATATTGATGAGCAAAACTCTTGTGCTCTAGGTATTTTGAAGTCCATCATTCGAGGCAGCGTAATGCGAATGCCACATCATCAATTCATTGCGAGTATAAGTGTGTGTGATGTTCAGAATGTTTGCAAGTAAATGTCAAAGTATTAGATATTGCATTGCACTGTCTGTGTCGGCTATTAGCAAACGGTGCAGCATATTTGGAAGGGAACTGAGGTCTGGCTTGGCTGGCATCGGACACACGGTCCTCCAATTCTGGGCCCGGCACGTCACTGACTGCGCCACTGGGACCGCCCGAGACCGCCCGACGTCACTGACTGCGCCACTGGGACCGCCCGAGACCACCCGACGTCACTGACCGCGCCACTGGGACCGCCCGAGACCACCCGAGGTGCTGCGTAAATCGAAAAATTGATGCAGAACCGCACATGGACGTGACTCGATGACGGAAGGTGTGCTCAAACCGCACTGAATCACGCCTTCGACCACGCCTGCAGTAATACATGCGATCAGCAGAAGTGTTCAAAACGTCATGAACGGGTACTATCACTTGTAGTGGTGCTCACGCCGCACCTGATGCAGTCGCCGATTGTCGCTAATGCAGTTTCATCATGGCTGATGGCTTCACGTCCTTCCCTGCCCGGAGACAGGTCACTATAGCGGACGCCTCTGTGGTCCCCGTCGAGCGTTTGCGGGTGGGTGCCGGCCAGCAGCTCGCGTTCTCAGCGTTCTCCTTGTATGAGTGATGCTGCACGCATGAGACAGGCTCAACGAGAACGCCATCGCCCCCTCAGCAGCTGAGGCGTTTGTCATGGACTCGCGGGTAATCACTGACTTACGAATCGGTCCATTAGCGGCTGCTGACTGCTCTCAGCGTACTACCGGTCACATGCCGCTTGAGTCGTCTTCGACAGTGCCCTTAGCACACTATGAGTCGGTAGTGTACCGAAAAACGTTTAAACGCCTTGTTTGATTATATCATTAACAAACATTTTGTTCCAGTGGTTCTCCATACCGTTCGCCATGACACACGATGCGTTCACGACACTGGACATCTCGGAGAACGACTGGATCGGTTCCATTGAGTCCCACTGGGCTGGTGTCTGGTTTGACTACGCCATGCTTCTGATCTGCGGCGGCATACCCTGGCAGGTACGGACAGCATACCCTGGCAGGTACGGACGGCATACCCTGGCAGGTACGGACGGCATACCCTGGCAGGTACGGATGGCATACCCTGGCAGGTACGGACGGTATACCCTGGCAGGTACGGACGGCATACCCTGGCAGGTATAGACGGCATACCCTGGCAGGTACGGACGGTATACCCTGGCAGGTATAGACGGTATACCCTGGCAGGTACGGACGGTATACCCTGACAGGTGCGGACGGCATACCCTGGCAGGTACGGACGGCATACCGTGGCAGGTACGGACGGTACAGCCGCATCGGGCCTGTTAGTCGCATCTTAGTTTAATATGGTCGAGCTGGTGTGCCGTGGCATGTACATACGGCATGCCGCTGCCTCTGACGTCGGCTCGCCGCGGCAGGCATGCCGGTGCCTCTGACGTCAGCTCACCGCGGCAGACATGTCGCTGCCTCTGACGTCGGCTTACCGCGGAAGGCTGACGTATATGGCGCCGTGCCACGCTGGTATACACACATACACACAGTATACACACAGACGGCGGCGGGTGTGGATGATGTACCGTGAGAGGTTCGGAAAGCCTCCTGCTTTTTGCCAGATCGGTATGGCGTGGTATGCATGCATGACGTACATGGCTGGGCACGGTAATCATTTGTTAGGATGTGTATCACACATATATTTGACGTTGTGTAAGCATGATGCAGGTGCGGCAGCTAGCGTTGAGAAAGTACCGTTGGGGGTCAGGTTAGTGTACTGCAGCTTACAGAACGGCACGCCTATGAGATCATTGGCTGCATACTGGACTGACGGCGGCACACTATATCAGTTAGCGCGATAGCTCAGTTCATTAGTTCAGTTCCAGTTCCGTTCAGCTCAGTTCCAGTTCCGTTCAGCTCAGTTCAATATAATCCAGCTCAGTTCAGCTCAGTTCAGTTCATTTTAAAAACAACTCAGTCCAGCTTAGTTCAGTTTGGTCCAGGTTAGCTCAGCTTAGTTAAGTTCATTTCCATTCAGTTCAGTTCAGCTCATTTTATAAGTAATTACTAATCATAGGAATCATGGCAGTGTAGCAGCCATGATCAGCTGTCAAGCGCACGGCTCAGATGCCATGATCACCTGTCAGGCGCACGGCTCAGATGTCATGATCGGCTGCCAAACGCACATCTCAGATGTCATGATCACCTGTCAGGCGCACGGCTCAGATGTCACGATCAGCTGTCAAGCGCACGGCTCAGATGTCATGATCAGCTGTCAAGCGCACGGCTCAGATGTCATGATCAGCTGTCAAGCGCACGGCTCAGATGTCATGATCAGCTGTCAAGCGCACGGCTCAGATGTCATGATCAGCTGTCAAGCGCACGGCTCAGATGTCATGATCAGCTGTCAAGCGCACGGCTCAGATGTCATGATCAGCTGTCAAGCGCACGGCTCAGATGTCCACGTGAATGTCCATGTTGAACACGTCACCACCACATGTACACGAGGCACCGATTACCAGCCTGTGTGCGTTCCGTATACTTCGCAGAGTTCATCTCCTCCCTATACTGCACTCAAGCTGCGTCCGCACTGCACGTTTTCAGCATTTGCTTCCTTCGACCGATCCCCCGCAACTATTCCGCACCCGTTCTGCGGCCGAGCTGCCGCCACACCACAGCCTGCGTCAGTTCGCTGTTGGTGTGACCACAGCCTGCAGCTGGGGTGCGTTGCAGGTGTACTTCCAGCGCGTGCTGTCCTCCAAGAGCCCGCGACGGGCGCAGCTGCTCAGCTTCGCCGCTGCTGGCGGCTGCATCTTCCTGGCGATCCCGGCCGTGCTCATCGGCGCCATCGCCCACGGCACCAGTGAGTGACGACTCCCCTCACTCACACACTCCACACTATCCCTCGTGCCTCGCACGACACCAGTGAGTACCGACTCCCCTAACACACACACTCCACACTCTCCCTCGTGTCGCGCACGGCACCAGTGAGTGCCGACGCCCCTCACCCACACACTCTACACTCTGCTCCCTCGTGTCGCGCCCCTGTCTCGTCGCCGCCGTTTGGTGGCAGGTGGTCGGAGCTGGCGCATGACCGGGTGTCGCCGCCGTTTGGTGGCAGGTGGGCGGAGCTGGCGCATGACCGTGTGTCGTCGTCGCTAGGCTGCGACGTTGCCGACTGTTCTGGTTTCTGACGTTGGACGGCAGTTGTGTGTGACTCTGGTACGGTTTGGAAGGATGTGTGCCGATTATTGCCATGCCACATTTCTACCATTTTTCTGCTCCACGCAATCACGTTTTGTCGGCTCAACCTGTGGGAATAAACAGTGGTGTTGGGGACAGTGTGTTTTGCATACGACACTTGTTGGCTTCACGATATTTTGCTCCCCATTTGTTCCGCTGGTGTTATTCTTTAGCCACTGGATGTGTCAGGGTATTCTTTGCATTTCACGTCTTTTACGGCGCTTGATATACGGAAGGCATGCCTTTTCAGCTCCTTGTTTTTCAGCATTATGAGCCCGGAGTTGATGTTCTGGTCCTCGCATCAATTCCATTTAGCATGACAGCTCTGAAGCCCTTTTTCGTGCTGTTTATCCAAATATCATTCGATTCGTTGGCGGTAATATGAGGTCTCCGACGTGCCGGCACTGTACTGAAATAGTCAAATAGATTGTTATGGAAGTGCTGTCAGGAGCATTTTAGTTGTAGTCCTCCGGTGACATTGCACTCACGTCTGTAAGTCGGCTAGTGGCAACCATGCGCATGGGCGTGAATGAGGCCGGTGCTCTTGTGGTCGAGACATCCACACAACAGGGCGCCAGATGCTCTCTCCAGTGACGCTCAACCCGTCTGTTTGTCATAACAGAGTGGGAGCTGACCGAATACGGCAAGACGCCCGCCGGCACCGACACTCGCTTCGTCCTGCCGCTTGTGATGCAGTACATGACGCCAAGTGTAAGTATTCCGCGGCTGCCAACACGCGTGTTGGTGGAGTACTGACGCTTGTGATGCAGTACATGACGCCAAGTGTAAGTGTTCAGCGGCTACGAACACGCGTGTTGGTAGTTCTGACGCTTGAGATGCAGTACATGACGCCAGAAGACAGCCTTTAATGGCTACCAACGAACGTATAAGTAGAGTGTTGCTTTTCGCCACGCAGTAAATGGGTCAACATGTTAGTAATCGTCAGCCACCAATCCCGACACTGGCTTAATATTACATACCGCCATGTGAGGCATAACACTAGATTGGAGCATTCATCTGCTTTGCGAGTGTTCAGCCGTTGCCGATGTAAACATTTAGCGATTACTATTTCCAGATTTTTAGGAGCGATACCTTGCTTGCCATCTGTAGAATTAGGGGAACAATGTGTATAGAATCAGTATCTAAAGCCAATAATGTCGGCAGAATCACTGGTCTGTTTGCCCTGCTGCCTCCAGCGGGTGATGTATGCGAACTCAGCAGCCAGTGAACATGCAACCGATGAACACCAGCCGGTGAACAGTAACTGATTGTTCAGGTTCGCGTTGACTGTACTGGCTTCCTGCACCCCTTTTCTTGTTTGTAGTGTGCGTGCCTCTCACAGCACTCTGTGTATGTCTAAGTCTGCACTCGTACTGTTGTGCTGCACATCGCTGTTGCACAGTTCTTGCACCCTAATGTTGTCTTGCTGTGGTGTTGCTCTTCGCTTCACATTAGCAGTTGTGATAGTGATTTGCTTTTAAGGCGCGTCAACTGCAGTGGTCATTTGCACCCTTCGCTTCGCATCGGTTGCCTGACTATATCTCTGTTTTTACATGCTCTTTCCTGCAGTGAGTGGAGTGCGAAACCACAGCAAAGCCACCGTGGTTATCGCGCCACGCCTGCGCTTGCCGCAGTGTTGCGCATCGCCCTTGCCTTGCCCTGACCCTTCCCTTACCCCACCCTGACCCCGTCCTTACTCCGCTCTGGCCCCGCTCTGACCCCGCCCTGACCCCGCCCTGACCCCGCCCTGACCCCGCTTTAACTCCGCCCTGACCCCGCCCTTACTCCGCTCTGACCCCGCCCTGACCCCGCCCTGACCCCGCCCTTACTCCGCTCTGACCCCGCCCTGACCCCGCCCTTACTCCGCTCTGACCCCGCCCTGACCCCGCCCTTACCCCGCCCCCGCCCTTACTCCGCTCTGGCCCCGCTCTGACCCCGCCCTGACCTCGTCCTCGTCAGCTGACCGCTCCGCCATTGTGTTCGGCAGTGGGTGGCCTTCATCGGGCTTGGAGCTGTGTCGGCGGCGGTCATGTCCTCGGCTGACTCGTCCGTGCTCTCGGCGTCCACCATGTTCGCCAGGAACATCTACAAGAACGTGCTCCGGCCGCAGGTATGAGTACGCGCGATGCAGGTTAGATCCCCTTGAGGCATGATATCGGCTCGCTGCTATTGTTCGCAGATTCTTGGGCTCAAGACTGTTCTTGTCAGCTGAGAGTGACTTCGAACCCGTCTGCTGATCTGGGATTCGTATTTGGTCCGCCGATTGATGATCTGGTGAAGTATTCTGCAGTATTGATAATTTGGTGCAGTGTTCTGCAGTGTTGGTGATTTGGTGCAGTATTCTGCAGTGTTGATGATCTGGTCCTGTCTTCCGCAGTATTGTGCTGAAGGGTCAGCCGTGATATGCTCACTGTGTGGCCTCACATTTGATCATGTCTGTTGACCTGCACCGGGCGCCCCTGCGCCACGGAAGACGGTGTGCCGCAGTCAGAGCGGCACCTGAGTCGTGACCGTGCGGCGCGCCGCAGGTCCGGATCATAGCCCGCTTCTGGCCGAGGCTTACGTTGTCCGCGGAAAGGAAAGGTGGTCGTGGAGAGTCGTGACGCTGGCCGATGTCAGGTGCTGGTGGCGTCGTTGACTCTCCCCCCCCCCCCCCGCCCAGTAGACGTTATTTATGAAAACAGCGACACTTCTTCGAGCACCTCAGGAGAGCACCTGCTTTTACAGGCGTCTGACGGCGAAACAATCATAGTGATGAGGCTAGCCATCATCGCCACCGCTGTCATCGCCACTGTCATAGCCATCGTGGTCAAGTCAATCTATGGCCTCTTGTGAGTATCAATGGTCCGGCGCTCCAGTGCTATAAGTGGCAGAGCAACGGGCTTCGGATCAATAGACTTGGGTTCGAAACCCGTGCTTTGCCGAAATATTTTGATGACACAGTTGTGGCCGTAAGCAAGAAACAGTAATGGGTGTTAGGGCATATAGCTGCACAAGTTGGCAACGAATGGTCGAGTTGAAGCCGCTGCCAGTGCAAGGATGCGACATGTCGCTGGGGTGGCTTTTTGGCTGTTCTTGTAGGCGTAATGTATCCCTGCGGGGCGCTTTCACTTTGCACGAAGGCATGCCGTGGTGCCGCCGCACAGCTGACGTCGTTTGTCTTCGTCATACGCTGGTTGTGTGTGATAAATATGGCAAATCCTCGGATTTTTCGAACAGTCCAACCTGATTTGATTGCATTCCCGTGCCCCGAGTTCACAGCATGTCGTCATTTGTTGACACAGGGTCTCCCCCACCAGTCGCCTGTGCAATAATGCCTTTGTGAAGACTGCGTTGTGGCACGCACAGCCCACGAATGTGCCTGAATCAACAAACATGTATCGGAGCATCCTCTCTTTAGCAGCTGTGCCAAGCCAACCGTTTCCACCAGTCTCCATGCTCAATTGCATATGACGTTTTGGGTGGTGTTTCCGCGGTCGACTGTGAAACACATTTGGAACCCGCACCCGCTGTTACAGCGTCTCTGTTTGGAATTAAAAGTACTTAATTTTACTTCCGCGGCTAGTGATCCTGTCATATTTGGTTGCACGCCAGTTCTTTGGACCTAGTGTTCCTGACAATGTTCCCACAGCGGCTTATTGTGATGCTCTGTTACAGCTTCCTCTGTTCGGACCTGGTGTTCGTGATACTGTTCCCGCAGTTGGTCACTGTCGTGCACATGCCTCGGCTGACCAACACCTACGGCTCGTTTCTCGCCATGCTGGTGGGACTCACTCTAAGACTCGCAGGTGAGGGGTCACGAGTCAATGTGAGCAGTTGGAGCTCCAGTTGACACCCACACCGATGTCGAGATCTGCGTTGTTTTGAGACGTTGATAAAACATTCAAACGTACGTGCTGAACAGACATAGGATTTAGGCGTTAGGTGGTGCGCTGTAATGTTTGTGGTGTTCGTCGTGTGCATTATGTCTGGGGTTGATGTGTCTGCCCGTATAATTTTCGTTGAAATAATCGGTGATGAAATGCTGGGTTATGTATACCTGGCACTAATCATATATATATATATATATATATATATATATATATATATATATATATATATATATATATATATATGTGTGTGTGTGTGTGTGTGTGTGTGTGTGTGTGTGTGTGTGTGTGTGTGGTGTGCGTGTGCGTGTGCGTGTGCGTGTGCGTGTGCGTGTGCGTGTGCGTGTGCGTGTGCGTGTGCGTGTGCGTGTGCGTGTGCGTGTGCGTGTGCGTGTGCGTGTGCGTGTGCGTGTGCGTGTGCGTGTGTGTGTGTGTGTGTGTGTGTGTGTGTGAGACCCTGGCGTAGGTAAATTGTATAAGGTTTCTTTCTGTCCTTCGTCGAGTTTTCTAATTATTGCTCTCTGCTCATCGTTGCGACTAAAAAGTAGCTCGCCAATGTTTGGCATCTATTGATTGTACCAACTTTTCGGAATGGCATATTCCATTTTCAAAGGTTCACACGGACAGACAGAGGTACAGACAGCATACAAGTGACGAATATATGGTTACATATTACAGTTTGGTGTAACAGCTAGGTTTCATCAAGTCCAGTTCAATCGCCAGATTGTTTGGTCTCAATGAGGCTGTTGACTTTTTTGGGATCATAAGGAAACAAGCGGCAAAACGTGTGCTGAATAGTAAGATATACCGTCTACCAGTAAGATATACCAGTCTACGGATGGTATCGATCGTCCCTAAGTGAGGTGAAGGGTGACTGAGGTGATGGTTTGGTTGTTTAGTTCTGGTGATGATGTTTTGCTCGTGACAGCCTCCAGAACGTCACAGTTTCTTCTGGTCGATGATAATGTTATCATGGTAGCGTTTCTGGTGAGGTCGTCTCAGTTAATGTTCCCGCGGTTTTCTTTTCGCACGTGCTCTTTGGAGCACCGTCAGCCAAGCGCATCGTCAACCGCCTTGAAAGTGTGGTAGTACTGACACTAGTGACACTTAGTATAATCAACATGCCTGTTTGTGCCAAATCAAGATGCCAAACATTGGCGAGCTACTGTTTAGTTGCAATGTTGAGCAGAGGGCCATAATTAGAAAACTCGATCAAGGACAGAAAATCTTATAAAATGTACCTACACCGGGGTCTTTAATCAACACTTGCAAAGCGTACAATTTGTTGTCTACACATACCAATATATATATATATATATATATATATATATATATATATCATGTCCTCTACTGTAGGCTATTGTTGGTCACACCATGCTGAACATGCTGTCATTATTAAGTTGCGTAATAATCAGTGAGCGGCGTGGTCTCCCAGCCAGTGCGGCACCAGCATGGCAACTTCACACGGTATTCTCGCAGATTTTGTTAAAATTTGGCACCAGAGGCTATCTGATACATAGAACTCACCTGGAAAACTTGAACAAGGGCAAAAACTCCATAAGATGTACTTGCGCCAAGGTCTTAAATCAACACCTGAATAGCGGACAATTTGCTGCCTACACATGCCTATATATGTATATATATATATATATATATATATATATATATATATATATATATAGAACTATCATCAAGAGATCAAAGAAAGGGAGTGACACAGCAAAAACCGTCATCGCGAATTTCGCCATGCTTTTCGATGTTGTGAAATGCACATGCAAGTCTCAGCGCAGCTTTCCATGCCCAATTGCCTTCACAATGTATCAAGAAGAGGCTGCCCTGATTGACCAGTGCAGGCACCGGAAGCTTACCCTGTGGTCATATCACCGGGAAACTACCGTGGCCAGGGAGGCTCGCGAGGTGCGGAGGATGGCCAGACAAATCCAGGGGCGTCGTGGATCGGCGGCCAGTGAGGCGGTGTCTGTTGCTGAACCGCAGTCGCCTTCCCCGCCAACTGCTGAGCCCGCGCCGCCTGCTGAACCAGCGCTGGCTGCTAGTGCTGAACTCGAGCCTGCTCGGGGACCAAGTGGTCTCAGCGCTGGCGAGTCAGCCGAGAGCACGGTTTCCTACACGGTTCCGTACATGGCGGAAGGTGGCGACGATGCCGATTGCTCGTTCCGGTTGAGACCACTGTCACTGTAGGTTGTAAGGTTAACGACCTGACTAACACCGCTCTGGCGGTTGAGAGCTACGATGGCTCGAACTGGGCCGCTGCTGCTATCATCAACGCCTTTCAACAAGACAGCGGAGACGGACTGGTCACTTGAAATCAAATATCGTAGATTCTAAGAAGATCTGCTGCGCAGGAGACGAAGCGAAAAAGGAGACGGCTCGTCAAAATGCTGGAGCCATCCACGAGTCAGGTTTGACCATCCTCTACTCCGACGGTCGCGAAGGCAGGGGCTACAGGAGCCACACAGCTCGGAGCCACGCCAATGTCGTCGAAAAACAAGTTGTCATCGCTGAGCCAGGCAGCCGCCGCGTGCCTCATTTTACGTCCGAATTCGGCCGCGCCCTGCACTCGTTCAACGAGCTACACTCCGTAAGCCCGCCGTGCGACAGTCACATCAATGTGTTCGGCTGCGATGGCAAGGCCGTCCACATCAAGGGATATTCAATGTCTTCCGGCCGTTTGAGATGGCCGCCAAGTCACCCATGCTCGGGTTCATATGCCAGCTGCACGGCAACGAGCTGAACCTCCTCCATTTGCTGCTGATCTTGGACGGCACGACCAAGGGATCGATTTTTTTCTGGACCCATCAGCAAGACCTGCGCAGGAGAGGTCTGGGAGAGGGACCTTGTGGCATTCAAGCCCACGCCGGAGCACATGTCAAACCTGCCGGTTGACCTGATTCAGCAGCTGAACACCAACTAGCAGCTGCTGTATCTTCTGGCCTTCGGCGTTCAAAACGGCTCTGTCCGAAACGTGGCAGCCTAGCGCCAAATCGGACCATCGAACAATGTTAGGTAAATGTGACAACACATTATCTTAAGATTGATTACAATCAGTGTTTCAACTTCATGAAGTATCAATGGGTATTTCATGTGCTCACTACTGAGCATTTACTCAAAATCATACCTCGGGCCGTAGTTTTCACTTCACTTGCTCGTTGCTTCATGCTTACTAGTACAGTTGTTGATACGCATTCCGTCACATTTAAGGACTCTGGATATCGGCATAATTGCATACGCTAAAGAGGAGCAATAATTCGTGCATGATCTAATGCATAGTTCGTAACAAATTGTTCTGATATATTTGCTTTTGGTTTCAAATGGTTGAACTGGCCACTCGCCTGCTCCTAGCTTACATATCTACCGATAACTCTAGCAGCATTCTCAAGGACCTCGTCCGGTGCGTGCTCGGCCACTATGTGCCGGTATGGTCCGCCATCCGGCAGAGCAGCAGCTACGACTTTGGCCTACGCAACTTGTTCCGAAGCATTGCGCTGCTCCGCGAGCTGCAGCAGCACACATAGACCGTGGCGCAGCCCGTTCTCCAGGGCATCGGGTACTGGGCCCTTCCAGAACAGCTGCTGCTGGACATGGCGTGGGATGAGGACCGCGTGGTCCACGAACAGACGGTTCTGATCGTCGCTCCGCTCGTGAGCAGCAAACCGAGGGTGCTCTTCAGCCCAGGGTCTTTCCCATCCCAGCGATAAACTTGAAGGCCGTGAGGTACATTGAACTGATCCCTGGCACCGACCAGCCACACATCCTCCACTGCGAGACCTCAGCATCTGCGAACTGCGGAACGACGTGCAGGCTCTGCTGGCCATCTCAGCCTATCTGGCTCACACTAGAAGTGCGACCAGCGCCGCATTGCCGAGGACGTCTGGGGCTGGAGCTGGAGCTTCGGCAATATGTGGAGCCCAGCTGCGACGGTATTTCTGCCACCGTGCGATCTCCACCAACACGTGCTTCGGGTTTCCAGTCTGTGAGCAGCTGCTGTTTGGGTCGGTGCATCAAATAAGCAAGCTCGGCAAGGAGCAAGATGTGCATGGTGCCACGCTCCCCCCCCCCCCCCCTCCCCTCCCTCCATCTCTACGACCGTGGTACAGGCAGTAGAACTTGCTATATGTATTAAGTTGTACACTAGACAACATTTTCTGAGTCATATGCTATGCATGTTTTTGTTTGCATCAGGTGAGTTGTCTTAAAGAAGTGAAAGTCTAAAGCAATATTAACCAACATACTCATACAACGAGTTCATACTCAACAGCACATAACATTTCCGCCATATAGAAATCAATCGGGCAATGCCTGATCCGCATAATAGACCTCAGACTGTGGCACTCCCGCACGACGGTTTAAGGAGCGCTTGGTTGCGTCGTTTCCATGCGCAAAGGTATCTTGTATCGCTTACTACCCACGGCTTGGTGTTGCTTTCGGCGGTGAACGCGGCCCAGCTTGGGGTGACTGCAATGCCGGGCGTCGGTTTACGCCGATATTTCCAGCGGCTCGCGCGTCACGAATTTAAGTTTTTGGGAAGAGCTTTTGCTATGCCGTGTACTTTTGGACTCCTGCGCCAAATAATTTTTCTGTCTTACTTGGTTTTGTTACAAATCACACACCCTAATATATATATATATATATATATATATATATATATATATATATATATATATATATAATGTCCTCTACTGTAGGCTGTTGTTGGTCACACCATGCTGAACACGCTGTCATTATTAAGTTGCGTAATAATCAGTGAGCGACGTGGTCTCCCAGCCAGTGCGGCACCAGCAGGGCGACTTCACACGGTATTCTCGCAGATTTTGCTAAAATTTGGCACCAGAGGCTATCTCATACAAAAAATTCACCTGAAAGACATAAATTTCCTCTGAGTTACGGGTCACGAGATATGCCCGAGGCATCTTCATAGCTCGAGCTAGCATTGGTGTGCCTCTAACGTCTTGACACCTATAATAATACATGCAAGTTGAGAACGCGTTTGTTTTCGAGATTGTGAAGGCCTGAACCATGAAACTAGGCAAACAAAATTCACCTAGATTAATTTGGAAAAACGTTGACTTAATAACCGTAGTTCAAAGGTCATATTTTCAGCTTCGCATGTCCGTTCTCAACTTTTATTCTGTAGGTAACACTTTTCACATGTTATGTTTCTAAAACAAAAAATAATATTCGGGGTTACGAGCCTCGAAATAAGGTCCTCATGGCTTAAGACATGGCCCTTTTGGCTTCTTTTGGCACTCGCACGTCACCAAAGCTGGGTGTTAGTCTTCCACCTGTCATATGGCTCTAATATAACGATGTTCACTCATATGTCCGTACAAATTGGTACCAGGGGCTCATGGGTACGTCCGATCAGCCCACCTCACTGCCACGTGTGTCTGACCCGCGGACGCGAGACACGCAGCCTGAGACCATTCGTGGGGTCTGACGTCACGCTGGTATGCGTATGACGTCATAGCGCCGACAAAAATGCACAAAATACTTATGCGCATATGCTTCTACGAGCCTACACACTACAACGAAATGATATCACGCTAGGTACTGATATTGACTTAATACTATTACAATTGCAAAAACTATTATACTAGCATCAAATAATCGTGCAAATGCAGGTGAATTACCCCAGCGAGATCGGACAGAGGTCGACATACTGCATTTACGTAGATTGACCAACGGCAGGAGGTGTCGATGAAAACACGCCATGTTTTACCTAAGCACTATGGATATCCGATGTGCGCTCGCGAAAGTGAATGAAAAAAACAGGGTCTTTAAGCCCGCTGCACGTTTCTTTTCCGAATCAGCACAGAGACTCATCAATCGTCGCTGGCCAGCTGATGCATGACCACTGGTCTCGCCCTGCTTCAGTTGAAATAAACCGGGGCTGATTCTGAGTACCGGAAATCGTCTTGACCTGGGCAAATCATGCAGCGAGATTCTCGACCATGGCCGCGACCTTTGATTGGCTGATGTTATGGAACTAGACACCGATGACCACTTTCTGTATGGAATATTTGCACTGACTCGTGTTTATACTCGTACTCGTACTCGAACTCGTACTGCCCTTGACTCGAAGAATGTGACTCATAGCATTACGGATGGGGGTCTTTCAAGTCACGGCTCGCTTCACGGCTTCCCCCCTCTTCCCTAAGTCACGGCTCGCTTCACAGCTTCCCCCTCCCTAAGTCACGGCTCTCTTCACGGCTTCCCCCCCTCTTCCCTAAGTCACGGCTCTCTTCACAGCTTCCCCCTCCCTAAGTCACGGCTCGCTTCACGGCTTCCCACTCCCTAAGTCATGACTCTCTTCACGGTATCCCCCTCCCTAAGTCACGGCTCTCTTCACGGCATCCCCCTCCCCCCTAAGTCAAGGCTCGCTTCACGGCATCCCCCTCCTCCCTAAGTCACGGCTCGCTTCACGGCTCCCCCCCCTCCCCCCCCCCCCCCCTCCTCCGGTGCCACTGCATGCTGTTTTGGCGTGATATGTACAGAAAATTCCACTCAACAGGCGTTCCAAAATCTGTGTAATGCGTGTGGTTAGCGTGCGCTCTGGTGGGATCGATTTGCCCCCCTCCCCCCTACCGAGATGTGTCTGAAGAAGCGTCGGAACAGTGAGGTATAGCCACGCGAAATTTTGCCGATCTGTCAACAAATGGATAATCTATTTCTTATACCAAATCAAATGTACCTCGTTAGCTTGCTAACCCCGAGCTGGCCGAAATAAGTCCATTGCTGTAAGTGTGGACAATTCCTGGAGAGCCGTTCAGTATGTTCCGATAACGGAGTGTAAGACGAAGCCACGCAACTTTGAGAAGGTTTCATGGTATCGACATTGGACACAACTGAGTTCACACAAATCCCTACCTACCCTGTGAGCTTGGTGTGACTAGCCCTCTCAGTTTTTGAGATTGCAGGGGCGGAGAGGGGGGGGGGGCTAAAAGTGACTGACCCACCCGAGCACGTCGTATTCAGCGGGTCATCAGGGCGCGTGATTACAATGTTGATTATTGTTAATGTTCCACACAGCCATCAGAAATGCATCGAATTTGTCAGACATGAAGAATCATCAGCCCTTCTTTAACCAAATACTTTATAAACACGTGTACAGTGACTTCGTCGCGTTTGGTCCAACCCGACAGCATGCAAAAACGTCGATGTTGTATCGTTCCATCTTCACCTAAACAGCAGACTAAACGTGGGCTTATCCCGGTGCCACCCAGGGCAGAATAGGGAAAAAACAAAAAAGAAATAGATAATAGAAAATAAAAAACACATCTTTGCAGAGTTGCTGACAGCCCCAACTTCCTCAAGCGTAATGGACGCCTTTGCTTCTTTTAACAACTGCATTTGTTTTTTTAGCGATGTCGTGGTGGCAACCTAGTGTTTTTTTTATGATTCTTCCCAACGTCGTTATAAAATCGTCGATATTTTCAACCAACTCCACAAAATGTACGGCGGTCTTTTGACACCTCTTGTTCATACTGAAAATGGGTGTGTGTAGGGGGGGGGGGGATATCCCACGTATCTGTGTGCGCACAACTTTCAGACCATGTCCAAAGTTGAGGATAAGCCCTGGCATCCGCTCGGGACCCATTTTGCAGCCTGTTGGCAAGGCAGAGCTGGTATTGTTGTCAATCACCCCCCTAAACTCCACACGAGAACCACGCCCGTGCTGCCCACCAGTCAACTGACCCCACGTCAGCTGACTGCCCCCAGGCTGTCCCGGGCCGCCGAAGCCGGTGCATGCGCAGTCTACGAGGGTCAGTCACTGGACACCCGGCATGCAGTGACACAAACGACGTGGGCCATGCGGAACGAGCAGCCGAGGCTGGGCGCCGCTGCTACAGTGACCTGGTGTACCTGAGCCGAGGCTGGACGCCGCTGCTACAGTTACCTGGTGTACCTGAGCTGAGGCTGGACGCCGCTGCTACAGTGACCTGGTGTACCTGAGCCGAAGCTGGGCGCCGCTGATACAATGGCCTGGTGTACCTGGACACTGAATTACCAAATTATTCGTCCTGAATTACCGGGTGTAACGAAATCGAGTTCGTAGCATGCACACTACTTTTTGTCTTTATTAGTGTTACACCTCCATCACATCAATCACATCTCAACGTTACGTCAAATCCTATAAATAGCCTCGGCCTATATATATCGTGACCAGTAGGCCAGACAAAACTGATCCTGTGCTTAGTGAATTCTGCGCGCAAACAACCAGTGGTACCGGTTTGAAAATAATTATGAATGATTATCAATGCATTAGAGCTGCGTGATAGTTTGTAGACAATCATCCAATTTCGGTGATGTCCGAATGGCAGTATGAGTGAAAAGGGACATGTTTTAAGCCATTGGAAACCTATTCGGACATTCTTACCCTCGGATTTTATTCTTATTCTGGAAAGACAGGTTGTGAGAGGACTATTATTTGACGTTCATCAACAGAATGGAAAGATAAGAACCGACATTATGAGAAGTTCAAACGGTCACCTTTTCATCTAAGTCGCAAGACATTCCGTACAACTGGACTTAGTTGTATATCTCAACTTGCATTGCACAAATCATTGCGATCTTGAAAATGTCCATGTTGAGAATATTTGGTGCATTGTTATTGGTGCTTCATGTATATGGCGCTGAGAACACACCAATGTCAACTCCAAGTATTAAAACACCTTTGGGCACACCTCGTCACCCATAATTCGAATGACCTTTTGATTGCGTCAGGCTGGTTCGCTCATCAGCCAACCCTTTTTTATAAATTTATCCCGAATGGTTTGTATGGCTGACTTCGGATTCAGAGTACCTGCTAAGCATAGCTTGCTGCGTGTACCCCGAACCCATCACCCAAGCGTGCCGTCCAGTTCTACAGATAATTTTGCCTCCGCCCTTTCGCCGGACAGGAATGCGGAGGGTTTTACGTGCCGAACAATGCTGCGACACGGCCGCTTCGGGTCTGGGTTGAGCCTCGTTGGCCAGTTGCCAGCTGGCCTTTCCGTTTCAGTCGGGTCAAACAATGCGCCCACTCCGGGACTCGTACCCAGTGCCGCTGGATTACGAGTCCAGCATCTTTCCCCAAGACCACGGGGGCGGCAAAACCCTTACTTCACCCTTACTTCAAATTATGTAAAGTCTGAGACATGGCCGTGTCTGTCGTCCTGCGCCGCGTGGGAAACCGCACCAGGTAGCCATGCCAACGGCAACGGCATGTGACTCCACAGAATGCGGTAAAAGACGTGCGTATTGTTAAACCGGTTCATCACGAGCTTGATGCACATCTCGCTTGATGTTTGGCCATAGCGGCCAGAGTCCGCACCGAACAGCGGTGCTTCGTCGCCACTGAAGATTCACCGTTTAGGCGGACACTGTTCACAGTTCTCATATAGATCGCATCACATCACATGTCTCACTTGGTGGCAATCACTCGTAATTATTTTCGAACCGGTACCAGTAGTTGTTTGCGCACGTAATCCACTAAGCACAGCATCAGCTCTGTCTGGCCTGCTGATCACGATATGTATAGCCCGAGGCTATTTCTAGGACTTGACGTAACGTTGATACGTGATGGAGGTGCAGCACTGATAAAGATATTGGATTGTACTGCAGAACACAGTTCAGAAGAGTTCTCGGCGCTCTGTCGACATGATGTCAACTAACAGTTTGCGTCTTTGCCGACAGGTGGTGAGGCGTTGATCGGTCTGCCACCGGGGATCGAGTACTGGTGGTATGACCCCACCGACGGTCAGCTGTTCCCCTTCCGGACCTTCTCCATGGTCTGCTCGTTCGCCACGTTGATTGGGTCGTCGCTACTGATCGAGAAGGCCTTTACCTCAGGTGAGGGGCGGACAGGGCGAACAGATAGCGAAAAGTTGGATAAAATTACGAACGAAGTGTTCGTATGAATTGTGGGACAGTGTTTTCGCGTCCTGCTGCGTCGTTGCTATTTGCGGTCTGATTACGCTGTTTCCGTGTCTTCAAAACAGAGTCAAGCTATAAATTTGTCATAGGTTGTCTTTAGTTATACAACTTCGAGATGATTCTAAGACAAGTAGAACATTTCAGATTAAATTAATCCTAATCATACTGACCTTGGGTGTTGTATGACGGTTGGTGCGAGGTCAAAATAAAATCACTTTATCCCAGAGAGGCTGCTCTAGTAGGTAATGTTTGGCGGTCATTTCGAATTACTGGATGACAATTGGTCCTCCCACGTCCTCATTCTCGCTTCCTTCTGCATCCTCATAGCACCCCGCTTGTCCGGGGCAGGCTGCTTGCGCCGACCACGAGTGGGCCGAAGCGTCCCTGGCGGAGACCCCGTCCGAGCGCCAAGCGTACACCCCGCAAAGAGGTCTGCGCAGGCATAGCCTCGGGGGATGCCCCCCCCCCCATGGGCACGTAGTTCAGACATAAGGGCACAAAGACACCTGACCAACAAAGAGCCACAGGGGCCCATCGATATTGACCTTCCTCCTGTCTCTATTTGGTCCCAGTCCTACCTCTGACTAAATCAAACTGGTTTCCTCTAAGCCTCGGCCCAACTTCTAGTGTTCCGTATAGATCTACCTCAGATCTACCTCATGTCATAATCTTGAATTCTTTTATCAGCTCCCCTCCAAGTCAATGATATTTCAGTGAATTCAAGTCTAAGGCTGCAAGCCTTATATTCTGTATCATCTATCACATTTATCATCCTAGCTGCCTATTGCTGCACTTTTTCCAGTTTATCTATATCGTTTTGGAAGCATGGGAACCAAGCACGTTAAAAATACTCTAGGTGTGATCTGACGTCAGCTAAGCACAACTCTTTGATAATATTTCTTCTTTTGTAGTGAATACTCCTATTTTATAGGTCCCATCATCTGGAGTGTCTTGTTCTCAGCTGCCCCTTATTGCTTTTTAGCCTTTCAATCCCTGAAAATAATGACACTAAGCCCTTTTCTTCCTTGGTCTTGCATTCTCCAGTTCTGCTTGGCCACCTTTATGAATTCTCTTTTTACTGGCCTAAAGGAATTTGATCCAAATACCTTACATACCAAACCAGACTGCAGCAGCGTCAAAAGTTTCGCTTTGTCTTACCTCATGAAGGCCAGGGAAGGTCACGAGCCAAGAATGACCTCAATTAACCTTTTATGTTGGAGAAGCTACCTTGGATAGTACTCGGCACCGTTTGCAAACTCACTAATGCTCTCTCATTCAACATAATTCCGGAGGGCTTTGATCATTTTACTGATCAAAGGTCACTGACCTATGGTCACTGACCCGACGTGGACGCTAGTGACATTTTCCTTAAGAGGTATCTAGATTAAAGTTGGATAACATAATTATGTTTTCTGCATGAAAAGAGAAGAATACAAAAAAAGAAAAGAAAAAGAAAAGGGAAAAAGAAAAGGAAAAAAAGAGAAGAAAAAAGAAAAAGAATGAAAAGACAAAAGAGAAAAAGAAAGAAAAAAAAGAAAAAAAGAAAAAAAGTATGTCATGCACTGCTCTTTAACATGCCGCGGTAAGACACAGATCCTGTGTGATATAGCCTGTGACTGGATTGCCGCTGAGACATGAGGGCTAATGGAATGGTGTGTACGCCAGGCTTGGATTGCGCGTCAGATTAGCCCAACTAATCGTCACAGACGTTTGGTTCCTGGCAGGCATAATGTAGTTAGCGTTAGCATGTCGGTCTGCGAATGTCAGACGCAGCGCGTCAGACACGCTGACGCTATTCCGGCCGCATCACCGCGTGGGTTCGATTCCTCGGAATCTCTCGACGATACGAGCCCGTGACGATAAGCATTCGTACGGGTGCTTGTGGTGCAACCTTACATGCCGTGTTAAAAGATCTGCTTCTATTCGGGTGGTAGGTGTGTGCACAGTTATCTGGGCTCAACTTAGCTTTTCCAAAACATCAGCCATGAGCAGGACCGGACCCGGCTAGCCAGGGATCCAGCCAGCAGCAGCCTGCTCTGCTACCGTGCTGGTCTGGTATCAGCCATGAGCTGAGCCGGGTCCGGCCAGCCAGGGATCCAGCCAGCAGCAGCCTGCTCTGCTGCCGTGCTGGTCTGGCATCAGTTTGTGACTACTGGTTTGAGTGCACTTTGCATTCGGCACTGTGTTCGTAATTGTGGACATGCACATGAAATGAGCACCAATACGTTATCAGAGTCATCATTACACAGCAACATTTGCCAAATACCAGCGGTCGGCCTTGCGCAGCAGTGATAAAGTTACCTGGATAATGACATTTCTGTAGTACCAAATTTCATATTTCACACTGTGATACCAGTTTACAACTTCCAATGAGAAGGAAACTGATCGAGGTCAAGGCATATTGTTAGTAAGACCAGTATTTCTAAAACTACCTGTATAACCTTAGGGTATTTACATTGACAGAATGTAAAGAAATGCCAGATATTACGTAAGTTGTTAAATGCATTTCCAAGGAACAATACAAAGGCAGAACTATTACCGTTATTCCTCGTAGACTAACCAGCTATGTATAGTTTAGGAGCAGGCCCATTGCCACCTTAGCAAGTTTTTCGTCATATTCATGATACTAAATTTGTGTATCAACAAAGAAATAATCGCGACAGAAGCCATTCGAGACACGTGCAACACAAAGGCTTCGGGTCGTTACTCGTGCTTGACGCCAGCGGAATTGAATCTAACTCCGGGACGACGGCCTCTTTCGCCCGGATGGAATTCCGATCCGGTTCTGTTTACCGTTCATCGAAGCGGATTTGGAATTGCGTCACGTGATTTGCGGACAAATTGTAAGTGCGTAGATCTCGCATTGGAAATACTCTGCTCACAAAGTGAGTCAGCCACTTTCTCTGGGACATTGACGTGGCTGGCTTTGAACTGACTGTGCGTTACCCAAGCAGCGTCGCTTCTGGATGAAACATGCAAATTTGCAAAGCATTCCTACAGTGCGGCATGGAGAGCCCTGCACAGATTTGAGAGGTCAGCGCCCTCTAAGATTCCTAGTTTGATTGGCAGCTCGGCATGACCTTTCACCCTGGGCTGTTCCATGTATCAAAGTTATCTTAATTAATAATAATAACGATGTGGCGATGGACAAATAATGACGACGATATCTCAACAAATATGAAGGAAGACAGCATTGGTATCATTAGAGGAACTGATGGGCATCGACACATGCCACCTGTGATGCGCCATGCCAGATCGAAGACATAAAGACGGTTGCCGTATTGTCAGGCTACATCAAGAACGAAATAAGCCACGCCAATGTAGAGAACATGGTTTCATGGCTAGACAGGCGTGCTCAGTCCACAGCCCATGTGACATCAATATTTACATGGCATGACCTTAGAACGGCAAAATCGGTCAATCGGTAAAACCTTGGAAACGTGACCAGAAAGATAATAGTACACCTCAGAGTGCTAGAGCTAAGAAGAGAAGTCTTGAGTTTGAGCTTAAGCTTAGCTTAAACTTGGGAAAGAGATCGTAGATTGTGAACCGTCGAGGTCAGAACCTTCTAAGCTGGGCAGAATTGGTAAACGTAATCAATACTGAGATGCCTGAGGACTGAGGTACATGAAAACTAAGACGCCTGAAATTCCGGCATCATGCTCCAAACCGTTTGGAATTTATCTGGAAAAACTAGGAGGGGAGGGGGCTCTGAGGCTGTTCCCAGGGTAGCGTGAAGGTTAGATAGCATCTGCACCCCAGCATTGACGACTGACGTGATCTCCGGCATCGCCAGGTCTGCTGCCGGCACATCTGGACTTCGCCCGCTGCTTCGGCGGAGAAGAAGACGCAGCCACGGGGCTCAACTACCGCCCCAACCAGGCGGAAAAGAACGGCCTGGACAACCTGGGCCACGAGATGACCGAGACCACCGGTTTCTAGGACTACCGTTCTCCGGGCCACTGTTCTCTAGGGCTTCAACGCTCTCCAGGACCACCAGTGTCTGGGCCAACGCCCTCTGAGCCCCCAGCTGATTTGACCTGGCTAGTTCTGGGCCCCAGCTGATTTGACCTGACGAGTTCTGGGCCCCCAGCTGAGCAGCCACCACGTTGAGATGTGGATCTGATGGTGGGATCGGGATTGAGATCGGACAAGAGTGACCGAGCGGACATTCGGCATCACTGAAGGGGAGCGCACGCATTTTTTATCACGACGTTACTGCACACAAACCCATGTTAAGGCGTTGTGGTACACTGGGTGCCCTGGTTATCACCGCGCCGATACGGGTGCCGCTGCGGACGTGTGTACGGCACCTTTTTTAGAGTTGAGTAAGATGCTGACCTTATTGTCAGTCGCGGATGCTAGGCTTAAAAACATTGACAAACGATTGTCAGGTCGCCGACCGATTGAAAACACGCCAGTGACAGTGACAGGTGTTAGTCTGTCCAGTGGCACATACGGCCATGGCGCTGCAGGGGATGTATTGTAGCGAGGACAATGTCGTCCTTGATGCCGAACGTTTATCTTTCGAGTGGGATATGCTAGCGCGGCTGTTGTGTAGGCCAGACGTCATTAGGCCAGACGTCATTAGGCCAGACGTCAGTTTTCAGAGGAGGGGATCACAGTGCGGTTGTCTGCCTGTGATTTTTAGGACCTACCACAACTTATTAACGTTCAATGACGTGACAACGTTCGTCGCGTGGGGCGGAGCGCGTGGCGGGCGGCTGTAAGTGCTGCTCTCCGTCTTACTCCGAGCGCTGAAATACATTGCACTAGGCAGAAACAAGCTGCTCGACTTCCCGCTGTTACAGGACTTTGTCGCGCGTCAAGCACACACATACACATAAACGCATAGACGCATGCGCATTGGTTGGTGCCCTTTGCAGAATGTACTGGTGGATCAGCGCCCGGCCCCAGAGCTCGGTGCTGCGCGAGCTGGCGGAGGGGCCCGGTGGGAGTGTGGGACTGGCTGTCCGGGTCACCTGCGATGGGCGGACAGGCCGCGCCAATGTGTGAGCACTAGCTGGCGAGACTGCGAGCCAATGCTGTTTGGCTCGTTCGGCATGGGCTGTGTGGCATGGAAGAGAAGAGGAGCGCACGGAAAAGACGGCTTTGTCGTGGCGTTAATTTAGCGGCGGGTGTCAATGAGCATTTAAGTGTAACCACTGCGTGTGAGTGGGGGGTGGGGTGGGGGCTGGGTGGGATCTGCCCTCACCGCAATTTTGTCATTAGGGCGTTTTGCTCCTTCTAGTTTGGAACGTAAAATGCACCTTTTCCGCGATGTCTCATTCAAAATGCTGGTTTCAGGTCAGTTCGGTCTCCTTGCATCCCAGTCTTCCTGCTCCCTGCCGTCCCCGTTTGTCAATTCCAATCCTGACTTGTCTGCCCCCCCGCCCCCCCCCCCAGCACCAATCTCATAGACTTTTGTTATTTCGCGGTATTTGGTGTTATGATATTTGATGCATGTTGTCCGTCCACATGTAAACAGTGCCGGCCACGTGTCCCTGCTGAGTGCTTCAAATGTATTTGTTCGTAATTACTTCATGTTTTATGCCTCTATCTTGTGGGTCCACTTCGTTACGTGTTGTGCGTTGTTGTGATGCCTTGCTATATTGTTTCCTCTGAATGTGGGTTATGATCAGTTCCGTCCGTTTCTCTATATCGTCTTGTTTTGTGTTAGTACAGTCTGTCGCTGCGCACGTGGACGACGAGGTCAATGGCTCTTGCACCCCAATGTCATGAGAGAGCTGCTGATGGCGACCGTTTGAGGCATCGCAACAGCTCCCTTCGCAGGCGCCCCACCACAACTGTGAACCGTGTCATCGCTGCTGGCCGAAGTGCTCTGGTCGAAGCGCGTACATTCAGGGATGGAGTGATCGAAACGGAGCAAAAGGCGCGAGAAAAAGTGTGCAGATGGCGTCGCTGAGATTGAACACTCAACCGGGACGGCCATAAGTGCCCTAAACTGGTCAGAGATGCCTCGAGTCCTGGTGTTGTCTCCGTGCGTCAGCCCTGGTGTTGTCTCCGTGCGTCAGCCGTGGTGTTGTCTCCTTGCGTCGGCCGTGGTGTTGCCTACGTGCGTCAGCCGTGGTGTTGTCTTCTTGCGTCAGCCGTGGTGTCGCCTCCGTGCGTCAGCCGTGGTGTTGTCTCCGTGCGTCAGACGATCAATGCTTTCACCAACTAAGAGTCCCGTTAGTCGGTACACCTGCGCACCAGACGCGCATGTCTCTGGTGGCCGGTACGTTCTGCGGTCTTATGTGGTGAAGCGGGCTGGGAAATGTGAACACGTGACCATGAGCCGGCGCACAGTTCGAGCTGTGTGAACGGCCTTGCACTTGTACCTGTCAGTGCCTTTGGTGGTTCCCGTACGTTGCGACTGCGCGACTGTGGAGGGCCGTAGCTTAGTGAATGTACCAGTGACGGTGTAACGTGGAAACGTCGCGCGGCGCCTGCCACCGTTAAATGGCTTTATAAAACAGCGCGCTTTGACAATGGTAAACGACGTCGCAGCCATGTGATGAACAGTAATGAAACGGATATTCCCAACGCTAGCTCGGTTTTTAAAAAGGACAGTTGCCGCGTGACTCGATGATATATGTGTTTAGCTGGAAGGTGAATACAATGAGACCGGTACTCTGTTTATCCACCGGTTCAAGGTCATCGATTCAAGGTCATCAATTCAAGGTCCTCGATTCAAGGTCATCCGTGGTGGAGTTTCCTCTGAAGGCGAGACGACAGCATGCGCGGCTCCATCGTTCCAGCATGAACGTTTCAGTGCATCGTTATTTACCCCGGAAGAAAATCACTTCACTTTAGTGCAAACTGGCCACCAAGGCATCGTTGGTGACTGCAGCTCCAGACGATCCCCCTAGCCTTCACTTCACACCTGTCTGCTATTTCCCTCGCGGGATGTCTCGGGAGCGTCAACAGGCCGCCGGGTGCGATCGAGCGGCCTCTCCGAGACAAAGCCGCTGCTACCCGGGCTGCACTGCAGCCAGAGGTCAGGCGGTCCGGACTGGCCTCCGCACCAGACGTGCTGCTGCTACGCCAGGTCTCCGCACCAGACATGGTGCTGCTCCGCCAGGTCTCCGCTTCAGACATGGTGCTGCTCCGCCAGGTCTCCGCTTCAGACATGGTGCTGCTCCGCCAGGTCTCCGCGCCCGGCGTTAGCTATTCCGCCAGCTCTGGGCGTCAAGGATCAAGAGAGCACTCTCGAGACTCGCCGCTGATCGAGACTCGAGACTCGAGACTCGAGACTTGAGACTCGCAGCCGACTGGGTTAGATCAGGCCGATGCCTCAGTAGTGGGCTTGTTCAATTCGCAAAGCTTCCCGGCAGCCCAGTCCGCCCACCGTTCAACAATCGCGTCCTTGCGCCCACCACCTTGTTACCAGCATACCGCGGACAGGTCCTAGGTCACGCACTAGGTCAGCCCCGAGCAGGTCAAGCGCGAGGTCATCCGCAAACAGGTCACAGGGCACGTGCCAGGTTAGCCGCGGACAGGTCACAGGTCACGTATAAGTTCAGCCACGGACAGGTTACAGGTCACGTATGAGTTCAGCCACGGACAGGTTTCAGGTCACGTGTGAGGTTAGCTGCGGACAGGTCCCAGGTCACGTGTGAAGCTAGCTGCGGATAGGTCACAGGTCACGTGCAAGGTCAGCCGCAGACAGGTCGAAGGTCACATGCGAGGTCAGCCCCGGACAGGTCGCAGGTCACGCGCGAGGTCAGCCACGAACAGGTCACTGACCACATACCAGGTCAGCCACGGACAGGTCACAGATCATGTGTAAGAACAGCCGCGGACAGGTCACAGGTCCCTGCGAGGTCAGCCGCGGACAGATCCCAGGTGATGCGCTAGGTCAGCCGCGCCGTCCTCGCCCCGCGGCGCTGACGAGGTCGCTCAGCCTCGTGACCCGCGTGTTGGCGACGCAGCAGGCGCTGCATGCGTCGGCCGGCGCGGTGACCGCTGTTTGAGAGAGGCCGATGTCTCTGTCGTCAGTCGCCTCTGTGTTGGCCGCGTCTCTGCACTGCGTCCTACACAGACATCAAAAGCCTCCGTCGTTTAGACGAACAAACCCCGGGGCGGGGCACTAGACATTGTTGCCATCCCCTCCGCTGTAAAAAAGGTGTAGGGTTTTTGTCGCGCTGTTTTTCTGTGGTTTCGATGATATGTGGCTTTGCCGGAATCATCCTTCGCTACACCCTTCCTGAAATGAAATATTGTGTGAGATATTTCATAGTCTCAGACGCTGATAAAAATAACGAGAGATGCAGACGCAAGGCGAAATGCTTCTTTGTATGCACAACCTTCTCCGAATCCGTCTGCCGGGTGGTAAGCGCAACGCACACACACACCACAGCACGCACACCACAGCACAATTGACTTCGCAAAATCCATGGCTCGACTTTGACCTGCCGTAGATCAGCAACCTTACAAGGTACATCTAAAGTTTTGATCCCAGCGATCCGCTATTCAGTTGTCTACGACTGAGCCACAATTACAACACAGCTAAACCACAACGCTCTGCAGCTATTCAAGATTTGGTGCTGTTACGTCTCGCCATTCGGAAACCATCCATGACAAATATTCGGGGGTGGGGCGGAGATCAAATTGATCCCCCCCCCCCCCACCTCAGCACGTGTCAAGCGTTTAACACTAGTACTTCAGAACTTCACACTCGTGTGGCGATTTTTTTGGCTGGGCAAATATGCACTTAGGGAAAAATATGAGTTGCAAAAACAATACGAACTGCTGTGCAAGACGTCAGTGACCTTCTTCAGGAATGGATGGACTTGAAAATAATAGCTCATGATTGTCCTGAATAAAAGAGAAAGGAATGAAAGGAGTATTGACAAGTTCCATTGACCGCTGGGGGCTAACATCTGCTATTATTCTTGTTTCACGTCGTAACAGAGTCGCATAATGCTCCGGGGGCAATCCTCCGACTAAGTCACAGGTGGCAGGAGCACACACAGCGGCAGATTACCGCAAAAGAGCCGCCTCAACATCGACACCTTTTATTAAAATAGTGAGACGTGCACAACTGACATGGCCGTCATTTACGATTCTCGCCTGGGCCGTCCTCGACTCCTCCAGCCACGCCGCGCCGTCTCCCGAGGCCGGTCAGCTGGCGCCGCGCCGTCGAAGCTCTGTGCGGGTGTGTCTCCGCAGCGTGTCCGCCCACAGACGGCGCGTGTCCGCCTACAGACAACCCGTGTCCGCCGGCGAACGGCGCGTGTCCGCCGACAGACGACGTGTGACTGCGACCGTCGCAGCGGGGGGTGCACACACTCACACAGCGGTGCGCGCTGACCAGTGGTGTGCTGCGCAAACGTTTTACCGCTGGGCACAGCGCGGTGGGCGCCACAGCTTGCATGGCTGCGTGATCGGCGGCCGATGTCACCTGCCAGCGCTGTGCTGGCTTTAACGCGACAGACCGCCGCAGTTGCTGGCAAACACGGTGGGTCGCCCGACGGCGCAGACTGGTAACCGACACAAGGTGCCCGTGTTCGCACAGCGGCGCACATCTGCCCACAGCACGGGGTGCCGTCAAATGTGCATTCGCACATGCGGTACATGCGGTACACTCGTGCATGCGACAGCATATTTCAGGATCGGTGCGCCAGTTCAGCACAGCTCCTTTACCAACGGGGACCAATATGCACCAACATGTACACGGCGGCACTATTGCCGACAATTGACATCGCAGCCTCTGACTCAGTTGAAACGTCGGCGCCGTGTTCACCGTCTTTCTGCATTGGCCCAAGCAGAGTACCGTGTTCTGGCATTGATCCAAGCGGAGCACAGTGTTCGACAGAGCGTGGCTTCGCTGCCCTAGCGAACGGCACCGCGCCTGTTGCTGCACTGGCCGCGTGCCGCGCCTGCTGCCGCACCGACCGCGTGCCGCGCCCATCAAAGCCCGGCGCGAACAATGACCATCGAAAGCGAACAGCACGGCTTGCCCGCAGCGCTGCTGGATTGCGGTAGATGGACGGTCTGGCTCGCCCGCCCACGTCCTGTCCGGAGTCGAGACTCTATCACAGTACGGTGACCCCGCCGCAGCAGCCGCTGTGGCCGGTCAAAGGGCGAGGGACCGGGTCTGTGACTGGTCAGAAGGCGCGGGACCGGGTCTGTGGCTGGTCAGAGGGCGAGGGACCGTGTCTCTGGGTGGTCAGAGGGCGAGCGACCGGGTCTGTGGCTGGTCAGAGGGCGAGCGACCGGGTATGTGGCTGGTCAGAGGGCGAGCGACCGGGTCTCTGGGTGGTCAGGGGGCGAGCGACCGGGTCTGTGGGTGGCCAGAGGGAGAGGGACCGGGTCTGTGCCCGGTCAGAGGGCGAGGGACCGGGCCCGCCAGAGGGACCTGGGAACCGAATCTGCCGGCGGATCCTGGGGATCAGGCCCGCCAGAGGGACCAAGGGACCAGAGTGTTCGCCGACAGAACCCAAGACCGCTGGGAGCTTTGGGCCGCTTATACGATACAACGCATCCATTAACGTGAAATCCCAGGGCCGTACTTGGCCAGTGGCCAAATCCGCGCTCCTACCGTCCTGCCGGCCGTGTGATGTTTGTGCGGTGCTGCTATGTAAGGTGCGGGTTGTGTGGGTGGAGCCGTCGCGAGCAGGCCTGGAGCGGGCACACCTCGCTGGCGTCTCAACTGTTGGGGGTGGCTTCCATCAAGGTCCGCACAGCGGGTCAGCTCAGTATTGTCGCGCGTGACGTGCAGTCCCCCACGACGTCGTGTGTTGCGTGGTCTAGCTCGCACCCTGTGAACCACTGCGACGCCTGACAACGCCTGACATCAAGTCATAATCTTTGCAGCATTGTGCTAGCCTTGGACGGGCATCCCACACTGCATGCACATTGCTCACCCGCAGGCAGTCATAACGAAGCGGTTTAGGCGTGAAAGAGTGCGTGCGATTGCACAATCACAAGACTTCATGTAAACGCTAGACATCGATGTTTACCTGTAAACACCAACGAACATTACACGTGACTATATTGACGCATGACAAGGAGATGTGCCGTTTGAATGGACAGGAATAACCCTGGGATGTGATGAAAGCTCTTTGAAGGAGTGGCAAAGGAGTGTCAGGTCTCCATAGAATTGTCATCAACACGGACACATACGTTTCCTTGCCGCGTTGTCAAATTTTCACCCCTCTCAAAGCTGTGTAGGTAAACTGCTCACGCAGTGCACTGCTGCTGTAAACGCATAATGAGCTCGCCGCGTCGGGTTTATATAAGCTGCTCTCACGAGGGCTCCCTGAGCTAAATCTGCTGACCCTGTTGTGCCCATGCGGCGTGCTTCGCTTTAAGCCCACGCAAGGTCAGGTTCCGCCACCGCTCCCCAGAAGAGATCTCGGGGTGCTTTTGGCCAACTTTGGCCAGCGAGCCATTGAAAGAACTCTTCTGGCCAGACCCGACATCTACTTTATTTGGAGGACTTTTTCAAACGACAGCGGTAGATTTGAAAATAAAGGGTAAGCTAAATGCTCTGATTTATTCAACAAAAATTCCAAGCCCGTTATTCATGACGGTTCGTATGTGTTGGGGCTCTTTGCACCTTTCCCTTCCTTTCTCTTCTACTCAATAATTGTTATCGGCTCTGTCAATATAAGGCCAATAGCAGCCAAACTTTCTCGGAGCCGACAGCGGATTGCGAACCTTTTACGTTCGTGGGCGCAGGCTGTCCTACGTCTGCCAAATCATTTTGATGACGTCCTATTTATGAAGCTCATGCATTCCTGGGCACGTCGATTTCGCGACTGTACCATGTCCAAAGACACAGGTACATGTGAGCTCCTTTCATTCCATGACCGAAATCGTCACGGTACGTGATGATATCGTGTTATGTGACGAAACGGTAAAAGTAAGGCTTCCTCAGTTAATTCAAGCATGAAAATGAAAAATCGTATCGCTTGCCCATGCGTCCACATCGTGACCCTTGCATTTACTAGTCTCGGTAACACGCATCAGAAGCGGATGCAAGATATTGAAATCTTGTAGAAGAGACAAACTTATCATGCAGTGCTGGAGTGCGAACAAATCATAACTGCCACACTGCAGCATGTGGGGAGCTTGGAACCCTTGGCGGCCCGCGAGACTAGCCCATGTGTCTCTGACTTGCGAACCCTGCCGGCGCACCGTACCAACGTGTTTAGTAAGAAGCAGCCTGGCGGAAATCCCTCAACTCAACCTACAGGGGATCACTCGCCACTAACCATTCTGCCTGGCTACGCCCCTGTCACCGGCCTGACTACGCCCCTGTCACCGGCCTGACCACGCCCTTGTTACCGGCCTGACTATGCCCCTGTCACCGGCCTGACTACGCCCCCGCCACCGGCCTGACTACGCCCCTGTCACCTACCTGACCACGCCCTTGTTACCGGCCTGACTATGCCCCGGCCACCGGCCTGACTACGGCCATGTCACCGGCCTGACTACGCCCCTGTTACCGGCCATGGTCTTCGCCTTGCATCCGCCTCTGCAGTGTATGTGCTTTGACATACCATGCATGGCAAACAAAAACAAACAGCCGTCATATGAACTGAAACTAATGCTAGTTTTGAAACCGACGCTGACTCAACGAACACTGCCCTCCCCCCCCCCCCTTTGCATATTCCCTAGCTCCGCCCCTGGCCGGCCGTCGGTGGTGTCTCGCAGGCGATGTAAGAGGCCGGTGATTGAACGGTTGGAAAGTGCATCTCAGGCAAGTAACGGCTCGCAGATGAGGAAGCAATACGCCACTGCCATGACTACAAACACATATCAGGCAAGTAACGGCTCGCAAATGAGGAAGCAATACGCCACTGCCATGACTACGAACACACCTCAGGCAAGTAACGGCTCGCAAATGAGGAAGCAATACGACACTGCCATGACTACAAACACATATCAGGCAAGTAACGGCTCGCAAATGAGGAAGCAATACGCCACTGCCGTGACTACAAACACAAGCACATGCTGCAGCAAACGTGTGGTGATCAGATGAAGCGCACCATCCAATTGCACACATCTGGAGAAGCTAGTGAGCACCGACACCGGCTGGCAAATGTTAGGATATGTGCCAAACTTACAGCTGCAAAGTGAACAAGATTCAGCACTCAGGCTGGAACATTCTTCCGGTTGAAAACGAAGCTAACACATAATGCAACGTCTCCGTAGGCCGTGCTAAGGTATGCATGTTCCAAGCGGTTCAATCAGACCACCGAGTGTTTGAAACGACTTGTATGAGTAAAATAAACTTTTGCTGCCACTTGGAGGCTCCCAAGCATCCATATTTCAGTACACACCTTGTCAAAACGTGACGAGAGATATTGGCGATATCAGGCCGGAGGTCTGCTGGATAGGATAGGAGATATTGGACAAGAAGATTGTTGAATAAGATGGCAAATATTGGACCAGAAGGCTGTTGGATATTACATTTCTTAGGATGTAGATGCGTGACTGCAGCTCACGTCAAACACATTTGTTCCGCGAACTCGACTCCGCCACGCCATCGTGAAATTCCAAATTCCGATAAAAAACAGTAGATGGTGTGCCAAAGACAACCGTCCCAATGGCCAGCTTGGTTCACCACGCCCCTCCCGTCAACTGGCCTCTGATGCGGCCGCTGTCACCAGTCGCAGGGCAGCCCAGTCAACACGAGCGCCTAATTCACTCTGGAGGCAAAACAAAAACGAGCGTCTGAATCGACTTAAGCCCACCGCACCTCGAGTGACTGAAACCTTAAACAGGCTTGCGAAGAAAATAAGTTACTATTAATGATCGACGGCCTTCGCTAGTAATGCGTTCTCATTCGGCAGCACTTTTGTCTGCATACTTTTACTGCATAATGTTGTCGCTTCCTTTTCTCCAAATTGCACTCTGGTGTGCTCGCAAACAGAAGCGTTTTGCTGTTTGTTCCCACCGATACCCGCTCTTTTACCCGCGGGTAGCATTTATCACAAATGATTTTCAGCGATCACCGTCTCAAGCTGACCTGGGCATGATTCTTGTTTACAACGGACGCATTTCAGACAATCTTTAGACACGAGAATATCGACCCCACATGCACGTATGACTTTTGCCATGAGCTGTCAATGTAGGTCAATGGCCGAAATTAACCTTGAAGTGGAATTAGCTTGACCACTTGTTGACCTGGAACAGGCGTCAGCGGTATGTGAATGATGGCCGAACAGGGTACTGTGATTTACCGAAAGGTTCGGAAGCGAATTGTTGAACGTTTTTTGAAAGATAAAGGAAATATATGGGTTGATTAAAGGCAACTCAAATAAGGGGTGTTACATGACGTGTCTTGCAGGGCACGATTACGTCATGTCATGCTGACACTGAATCAACCTAGCATTGCGTCACTGAACTTTGTTATTGAACTGGATACACAAAAGCAGTGAATGGCGTGAGCTACGATGCCAAAAATCAATCGATCAAAATGCTCTACCTACACATTTTTACACCACTACATATAATCTACCTCAAATAATAACTGTGAAAATGGAAGGTGTGCAGTGTTTCATAACCTATATAATGATGTTTCATTCACTTCTTTTTTTACATTTTATCGCGGGATAACGGGAGAGCGAGCAGAAGCCGCTACCTCTGTAAGATGTGGGTGAGTATTGATCTTACTCGCTTTGAGGGCCAGATAACAGCTGCATTACAGAAATTATGTTCACTAACTATGATTTCAGTTCATAATCAAATCGAAGAGAGTGCATCTTGTGCAACGTTCACATTCCGCGTGTACGTACATGCACTGATGCTCCCTGCTCCTACCATGTCACTGATATCTCGCGAAGTAAACACGTTACATTAAGATTTGCGCACATCGAGAGAGCCGCCAGCCGCGCGTCCAAAACATTGCACAGATGAGGCTGGAACACCTACATACAGCCCAATGCCAAAGGGGGTCGGTACTCCTGCAACAGTTTTCAGAGGAGCCTACCAGCCTACACACATCACGCTACCACGCAACATGGCATTGTCAGCACAGCTATAGGCGGCCATAGCATAGCCATATGCGGCCATAGTATAGCCATGGGGCTATAGTACAGCCATAGAGGGGCCGAGAGTGTAGCCTTAGGTGGCTATACTCTAGCCCTAGGGGCGCCAGCCGAGGTCCGTCCAAGCGAAGTTCCCGCCACGCTCTTCCTGAAGCCTCGTTGCAGTTCACTTGATATCAGTCACGGCTTACGTGATGGGAACCCCCGCTGCACAACAAAGACACTCACGCCGACGCCGACATCAGCTGATGCTGCTCATCCAGGACGTCACGCGGCTCTGAGTCGCGTGAGGTCACGGATCGCTCCTCCTCAGAGTCTGAGTCGCGCAGCAGCAGCGATGAGTACGTGAGATGCCCTGCCCCTTCGGCCGGTGGCGATTGGTTGCCTTCGCACAACTTCGCCGGCGATTGGTGGCGGCTGGAGTCGTGTGGCGATGGTTGGTGGCAGTCGACGTGACGCAATGGTGATTTGTCAAGCGATTTTGCGTCCGTTGATGATTGGCTACTGGGTGGCAGGTAGACGGCATCTAGAAGGTGCAGGTTTCCGTACTCGATCGGTCCATCCAGATCTCGGTCGTCTGAAGACAGCCGTTAATTGGATCTCGAGGAAGCATAACCCGACGCGGCATGAAGGCGTGACCAGTCACAATCACGCATCAATTTCGTGCTAAATGAAGTACAGCTTCTGGCATTGCACTCCATACCGCTGCTCCGATGATAGCCTTCAGCCGCGATAGGTAACCGGCCGCGAGCCTGCAGACTGCAACATCAGTAACCTGCTCCTCAAACACATAGACCGTTTAGGCTCTGTTATGCAGTGTAACAGGGCAGGTAAATATCTCTGAAGAAGTCTATGCAACGGAAAAAACGATTTTTTTTCTTCTCAAAGGCAACGGCGTCTTTACAGATTCACATGATGAAATCAAAATTAAATCATTCCATTCGGACGTCGACCGCAAGCAAAAAAGCATTTGAAGTTTATCGCATTATAGTGATGACGCAACATCTAAAGTCCAACAGTTTTTTCACCTTAGTTTAGAACGAGTCTTACAGGTCAGCACAATTTGCAAGAAGTAATAGGCACACTAGCATATTCGACCATGACATTTCTATCATCGCCATTAAAAAAGCAGCACGTTTTTGCCTGCAGTCCATTGACCGTCGCTATATTTGTGCCCGTTTTGGCGGCTCTCCCACCGACACGTGGCCAGCTACTGGACTTACCGCCCTCGCCGAGCAGGTCGAAGTACTCTCTGTTGAGCACCAGCGGCGTGCTGAGGTCCAGGTACTCGGAGCCCGACTGCAGCATCTTGTCAAACCACATGGTCAGCTCGGCGAACGTGGGTCGGGATGAGGGCTGCTCCTGCCAGCACTGGCGCATGATGCTGTACCTGAGGAGGGCGGAGGGGCAGGTGGTAAACACTTGCCACCAGCGCAACCAACCAGCCGGTGACGACATGTGGACTGGAGACACACTGGAGGTCCACTGAAGGCCCACTGGAGACCCGTTTGTTTACCAACAATTGCATCCAATATTTCGAGGACCCCTGACCTGTATATAAACACGAGCATGCACGCACGCGCGCACATATGAGAGAAGGCTGATCGAGGCCAGTCATGCCTTCATATATAACTAGCCGTGTCTGAAAGATAATATCCTAAGCACACCGATGCATATAAATATATATGTATATATATATATATATATATATATATATATATATATATATATATATATATATATATATATCTCTCTCTCTCTCTCTCTCTCTCTCTCTCTCTCTCTCTCTCTCTCTCTCTCTCTCTCTCTCTCTCTCTCTCTCTCTCTCTCTCTCTCTCTCTCTCTCTCTCTCTCTCTCTCTCTCTCTCTCTCTCTCTCTCTCTTTCTCCGTGCGTATGCGTATGCGTGCGCGTCTATATGTCCTATCTCCTGTCTTTCTTCCTTTTGTTTTCACTCATGTATCTTCTGTTCACTACCCTCGCCAATCTTTTCTTCAACTGTACCTAGGTTGAAGGCCTTACAAGCCTTCATATCACTAACGCTCCATAATGATCCGCCTAACGATATAGAACAGGCAAACCCCGGCGGCTTCCAGCAGACATGTTTAAGTCTTCCCAGCTCGGCAAGCTTTCACCTCGAAAGCGGTGAGTGAGAATGGTATATGAATTACATCAACTGTCAACAAAGTCACTGAAGTCCGCCCATTATCTGCTTGTGGTGGCCTTTTATCCCCCCGGGGAATGCATTTATACGTGTGGTGGGCACGTAATGCGCTTGCAAAGCTCAGAACAAAAAAATCACAGCCTCGTTGTTCGATTATTTCTGTGGGTAAGTTAGTTTCGTAGTTGATCGTCCTTTGCATCTTGTTGATATTTGTTAGGTTGCGGAGTCCGTTAGTTTTGTAGTAAGCAAGCTAACATGGGCGGCGCTTGGTCGCGGCGCGATGAGAAGTGCGCACATTAGCTTCGCGGCAGGCACGATCTGAGGGTCTTAAATCACCAAGTGTATCAGCTTCGAGACAGCCAAGGTCTGAGAGCCCTACGACACGAAAAGCGTCAGCTTGTGGCCCCCTGATGTAGCACGCGCATGAGGACGTGGACCTCGAAACGCTCTCAACCATTAGGACATTTGACCTATGACCTACCATAACGTTCGGCCTATGTCCTTCTATCACATACGACCTACGGCCTACTATGGCATTTTAGCTCATATATTTGGCCTACTTACATGTCCTGCGTGCAGCCGACCGGACGGTCCATCCTGTAGCCGGACTTGAGCAGGTGGCAGAGCCGCTCAGGGGTCACCCCTGGGTAGGGCGTGGCACCTGTAACATGGGCGTGTGCTCAAATGGCGGGGCGGATCTCCTTTTGCATCACGGCTTCACTGACGGCGAAGCCAGGGCCTTGTGACGTCATGGTATGACAGGGCATGGCGCGTCACTGACGGCAGGGCCATTGTGACGCCGTAGTATGACGGGGCATGGCGGAGATGTGTATACAATACTTGGGGTATGGCGGGGATGTGTGCACAAAACCTGAGGTATGGCGGGGTATGGCGGGGATGTATGTACAATGCTTAGGGTATGACGGTGTATGGTGGAGTGCATGTACAAGGCTTGGCATGTAACAGGGCATGGCGGGATGTGTGTAAAAGACTTGGG
>NW_023595962.1:18076919-18099419 GCF_011947565.3 Pollicipes pollicipes
AGACCTGCGCAGGAGAGGTCTGGGAGAGGGACCTTGTGGCATTCAAGCCCACGCCGGAGCACATGTCAAACCTGCCGGTTGACCTGATTCAGCAGCTGAACACCAATTAGCAGGTGCTGTATCTTCTGGCCTTCGGCGTTCAAAACGGCTCTGTCCGAAACGTGGCAGCCTAGCGCCAAATCGAACCATCGAACAATGTTAGGTAAATGTGACAACACATTATCTTAAGATTGATTACAATCAGTGTTTCAACTTCATGAAGTATCAATGGGTATGTCATGTGCTCACTACTGAGCATTTACTCAATATCATACCTCGGGCCGTAGTTTTCACTTCATTTGCTCGTTGCTTCATGCTTACTAGTACAGTTGTTGATACGCATTCCGTCACATTTAAGGACTCTGGATATCGGCATAATTGCATACGCTAAAGAGGAGCAATAATTCGTGCATGATCTAATGCATAGTTCGTAACAAATTGTTCTGATATATTTGCTTTTGGTTTCAAATGGTTGAACTGGCCACTCGCCTGCTCCTAGCTTACATATCTACCGATAACTCTAGCAGCATTCTCAAGGACCTCGTCCGGTGCGTGCTCGGCCACTATGTGCCGGTATGGTCCGCCATCCGGCAGAGCAGCAGCTACGACTTTGGCCTACGCAACTTGTTCCGAAGCATTGCGCTGCTCCGCGAGCTGCAGCAGCACACATAGACCGTGGCGCAGCCCGTTCTCCAGGGCATCGGGTACTGGGCCCTTCCAGAACAGCTGCTGCTGGACATGGCGTGGGATGAGGACCGCGTGGTCCACCACGACGGTTCTGATCGTCGCTCCGCTCGTGAGCAGCAAACCGAGGGTGCTCTTCAGCCCAGGGTCTTTCCTATCCCAGCGATAAACTTTAAGGCCGTGAGGTACATTGAACTGATCCCCTGGCACCGACCAGCCACACATCCTCCACTGCGAGACCTCAGCATCTGCGAACTGCGGAACGACGTGCAGGCTCTGCTGGCCATCTCAGCCTATCTGGCTCACACTAGAAGTGCGACCAGCGCCGCATTGCCGAGGACGTCTGGGGCTGGAGCTGGAGCTTCGGCAATATGTGGAGCCCAGCTGCGACGGTATTTCTGCCACCGTGCGATCTCCACCAACACGTGCTTCGGGTTTCCAGTCTGTGAGCAGCTGCTGTTTGGGTCGGTGCATCAAATAAGCAAGCTCGGCAAGGAGCAAGATGTGCATGGTGCCACGCTCCCCCCCCCCCCCCCTCCCCTCCCTCCATCTCTACGACCGTGGTACAGGCAGTAGAACTTGCTATATGTATTAAGTTGTACACTAGACAACATTTTCTGAGTCATATGCTATGCATGTTTTTGTTTGCATCAGGTGAGTTGTCTTAAAGAAGTGAAAGTCTAAAGCAATATTAACCAACATACTCATACAACGAGTTCATACTCAACAGCACATAACATTTCCGCCATATAGAAATCAATCGGGCAATGCCTGATCCGCATAATAGACCTCAGACTGTGGCACTCCCGCACGACGGTTTAAGGAGCGCTTGGTTGCGTCGTTTCCATGCGCAAAGGTATCTTGTATCGCTTACTACCCACGGCTTGGTGTTGCTTTCGGCGGTGAACGCGGCCCAGCTTGGGGTGACTGCAATGCCGGGCGTCGGTTTACGCCGATATTTCCAGCGGCTCGCGCGTCACGAATTTAAGTTTTTGGGAAGAGCTTTTGCTATGCCGTGTACTTTTGGACTCCTGCGCCAAATAATTTTTTCTGTCTTACTTGGTTTTGTTACAAATCACACACCCTAATATATATATATATATATATATATATATATATATATATATATATATATATATATATTGTCCTCTACTGTAGGCTGTTGTTGGTCACACCATGCTGAACACGCTGTCATTATTAAGTTGCGTAATAATCAGTGAGCGACGTGGTCTCCCAGCCAGTGCGGCACCAGCAGGGCGACTTCACACGGTATTCTCGCAGATTTTGCTAAAATTTGGCACCAGAGGCTATCTCATACAAAAAATTCACCTGAAAGACATAAATTTCCTCTGAGTTACGGGTCACGAGATATGCCCGAGGCATCTTCATAGCTCGAGCTAGCACTGGTGTGCCTCTAACGTCTTGACACCTATAATAATACATGCAAGTTGAGAACGCGTTTGTTTTCGAGATTGTGAAGGCCTGAACCATGAAACTAGGCAAACAAAATTCACCTAGATTAATTTGGGAAAAAACGTTGACTGTAATACTAGTTCAAGGTCATATTTTCAGCTTCGCATGTCCGTTCTCAACTTTTATTCTGTAAGGTAACACCTTTTCACATGTTATGTTTCTAAAACACAAAATAATATTCGGGGTTACGAGCCTCGAAATAGGTCCTCATGGCTTAAGACATGGCACTTTTGGCTTCTTTTTGGCACTCCGCACGTCACCAAAGCTGGGTGTTTAGTCTTCCACCTGTCATATGGCTCTAATATACGATGTTCACTCATATGTCCGTACAAAATTGGTACCAGGGGCTCATGGGTACGTCCGATCAGCCCCACCTCACTGCCACGTGTGTCTGACCCGCGGACGCGAGACACGCAAGCCTGAGACCATTCGTGGGGTCTGACGTCACGCTGGTATGCGTATGACGTCATAGCGCCGACAAAAATGCACCAAAATACTTATGCGCATATGCTTCTACGAGGCCTACACACTACAACGAAATGATATCACGCTAGGTACTGATATTGACTTAATACTATTACAATTGCAAAAACTATTATACTAGCATCAAATAATCGTGCAAATGCAGGTGAATTACCCCAGCGAGATCGGACAGAGGTCGACATACTGCATTTACGTAGATTGACCAACGGCAAGGAGGTGTCGATGAAAACACGGCCATGTTTTACCTAAGCACTATGGATATCCGATGTGCGCTCGGCGGAAAAGTGAATGAAAAAACAGGGTCTTTAAGCCCGCTGCACGTTTCTTTTCCGAATCAGCACAGAGACTCATCAATCGTCGCTGGCCAGCTGATGCATGACCACTGGTCTCGCCCTGCTTCAGTTGAAATAAACCGGGGCTGATTCTGAGTACCGGAATCGTCTTGACCTGGGCAAATCATGCAGCGAGATTCTCGACCATGGCCCGCGACCTTTGATTGGCTGATGTTATGGAACTAGACACGATGACCACTTTCTGTATGGAATATTTGCACTGACTCGTGTTTATACTCGTACTCGTACTCGAACTCGTACTGCCCTTGACTCGAAGAATGTGACTCATAGCATTACGGATGGGGGTCTTTCAAGTCACGGCTCGCTTCACGGACTTCCCCCCCTTCTTCCCTAAGTCACGGCTCGCTTCACAGCTTCCCCCTCCCTAAGTCACGGCTCTCTTCCACGGCTTCCCCCCCTCTTCCCTAAGTACACGGCTCTCTTCACAGCTTCCCCCCTCCCTAAGTCACGGCTCGCTTCACGGCTTCCCACTCCCTAAGTCATGGCTCTCTTCACGGTATCCCCCTCCCTAAGTCACGGCTCTCTTCACGGCATCCCCCTCCCCCCTAAGTCAAGGCTCGCTTCACGGCATCCCCCCCTCCCTAAGTCACGGCTCGCTTCACGGCTCCCCCCCCCCCCCCCCCCCCCCCTCCTCCGGTGCCACTGCATGCTGTTTTGGCGTGATATGTACAGAAAATTCCACTCAACAGGCGTTCCAAAATCTGTGTAATGCGTGTGGTTAGCGTGCGCTCTGGTGGGATCGATTTGCCCCCCTCCCCCCTACCGAGATGTGTCTGAAGAAGCGTCGGAACAGTGAGGTATAGCCACGCGAAATTTTGCCGATCTGTCAACAAATGGATAATCTATTTCTTATACAAAATTTGATGTACCTCGTTAGCTTGCTAACCCCGAGCTGGCCGAAATAAGTCCATTGCTGTAAGTGTGGACAATTCCTGGAGAGCCGTTCAGTATGTTCCGATAACGGAGTGTAAGACGAAGCCACGCAACTTTGAGAAGGTTTCGTGGTATCGACATTGGACACAACTGAGTTCACACAAATCCCTACCTACCCTTGTGAGCTTGGGTTGTGACTAGCCCTCTCAGTTTTGAGATTGCAGGGGCGGAGAGGGGGGGGGGCTAAAAGTGACCTGACCCACCGAGCACGTCGTATTCAGCGGGTCATCAGGGCGCGTGATTACAATGTTGATATTGTTAATGTTCCACACAGCCATCAGAAATGCATCGAATTTGTCAGACATGGAATAATCATCAGCCCTTCTTTAACCAAATACTTTATAACACGTGTACAGTGACTTCGTCGCGTTTGGTCCAACCCGACAGCATGCAAAAACGTCCGATGTTGTATCGTTCCATCTTCAACCTAACAGCAGACTAACGTGGGCTTATCCCGGTGCCACCCAGGCAGAATAGGGAAAAAACAAAAAAGAAATAGATAATAGAAAATAAAAAACACATCTTTTGCAGAGTTGCTGACAACCCCAACTTCCTCAAGCGTAATGGACGCCTTTTGCTTCTTTTTAACAACTGCATTGTTTTTTTTAGCGATGTCGTGGCGGCAAGCCTAGTGTTTTTTTTATGATTCTTCCCAACGTCGTTATAAAATCGTCGATATTTTCAACCAACTCCACAAATGTACGGCGGTCTTTTTGACACTCTTGTTCATACTGAAAATGGGTGTGTGTAGGGGGGGGGGGGATATCCCACGTATCTGTGTGCGCACAACTTTCAGACCATGTCCAAAGTTGAGATAAGCCCTGGCATCCGCTCGGGACCCATTTTGCAGCCTGTTGGCAAGGCAGAGCTGGTATTGTTGTCAATCACCCCCCTAAACTCCACACGAGAACCACGCCCGTGCTGCCCACCAGTCAACTGACCCCACGTCAGCTGACTGCCCCCAGGCTGTCCCGGGCCGCCGAAGCCGGTGCATGCGCAGTCTACGAGGGTCAGTCACTGGACACCCGGCATGCAGTGACACAAACGACGTGGCCATGCGGAACGAGCAGCCGAGGCTGGGCGCCGCTGCTACAGTGACCTGGTGTACCTGAGCCGAGGCTGGACGCCGCTGCTACAGTTACCTGTTGTACCTGAGCTGAGGCTGGACGCCGCTGCTACAGTGACCTGGTGTACCTGAGCCGAAGCTGGGCGCCGCTGATACAATGGCCTGGTGTACCTGGACACTGAATTACCAAATTATCGTCCTGAATTACCGGGTGTAACGAAATCGAGTTCGTAGCATGCACACTACTTTTTGTCTTTATTAGTGTTACACCTCCATCACATTCAATCACATCTCAACGTTACGTCAAATCCTTATAAATAGCCTCGGCCTATATATATCGTGACCAGTAGGCCAGACAAAACTGATCCTGTGCTTAGTGAATTCTGCGCGCAAACAACCAGTGGTACCGGTTTGAAAATAATTATGAATGATTATCAATGCATTAGAGCTGCGTGATAGTTTGTAGACAATCATCCAATTTCGGTGATGTCCGAATGGCAGTATGAGTAAAAAGGGACATGTTTTAAGCCATTGGAAACCTATTCGGACATTCTTACCCTCGGATTTTATTCTTATTCTGGAAAGACAGGTTGTGAGAGGACTATTATTTGACGTTCATCAACAGAATGGAAAGATAAGAACCGACATTATGAGAAGTTCAAACGGTCACCTTTTCATCTGAGTCGCAAGACATTCCGTACAACTGGACTTAGTTGTATATCTCAACTTGCATTGCACAAATCATTGCGATCTTGAAAATGTCCATGTTGAGAATATTTTGTGCATTGTTATTGGTGCTTCATGTATATGGCGCTGAGAACACACCAATGTCAACTCCAAGTATTAAAACACCTTTGGGCACACCTCGTCACCCATAATTCGAATGACCTTTTGATTGCGTCAGGCTGGCTCGCTCATCAGCCAACCCTTTTTTATAAATTTATCCCGAATGGTTTGTATGGCTGACTTCGGATTCAGAGTACCTGCTAAGCATAGCTTGCTGCGTGTACCCCGAACCCATCACCCAAGCGTGCCGTCCAGTTCTACAGATAATTTTGCCTCCGCCCTTTCGCCGGACAGGAATGCGGGGGGTTTTACGTGCCGCACAATGCTGCGACACGGCCGCCTCGGGTCTGGGTTGAGCCTCGTTGGCCAGTTGCCAGCTGGCCTTTCCGTTTCAGTCGGGTCAAACAATGCGCCCACTCCGGGACTCGTACCCAGTGCCGCTGGATTACGAGTCCAGCATCTTTCCCCAAGACCACGGGGGCGGCAAAACCCTTACTTCACCCTTACTTCAAATTATGTAAAGTCTGAGACATGGCCGTGTCTGTCGTCCTGCGCCGCGTGGGAAACCGCACCAGGTAGCCATGCCAACGGCAACGGCATGTGACTCCACAGAATGCAGTAAAAGACGTGCGTATTGTTAAACCGGTTCATCACGAGCTTGATGCACATCTCGCTTGATGTTTGGCCATAGCGGCCAGAGTCCGCACCGAACAGCGGTGCTTCGTCGCCACTGAAGATTCACCGTTTAGGCGGACACTGTTCACAGTTCTCATATAGATCGCATCACATCACATGTCTCACTTGGTGGCAATCACTCGTAATTATTTTCGAACCGGTACCAGTAGTTGTTTGCGCACGTAATCCACTAAGCACAGCATCAGCTCTGTCTGGCCTGCTGGTCACGATATGTATAGCCCGAGGCTATTTCTAGGACTTGACGTAACGTTGATACGTGATGGAGGTGCAGCACTGATAAAGATATTGGATTGTACTGCAGAACACAGTTCAGAAGAGTTCTCGGCGCTCTGTCGACATGACGTCAACTAACAGTTTGCGTCTTTGCCGACAGGTGGTGAGGCGTTGATCGGTCTGCCACCGGGGATCGAGTACTGGTGGTATGACCCCACCGACGGTCAGCTGTTCCCCTTCCGGACCTTCTCCATGGTCTGCTCGTTCGCCACGTTGATTGGGTCGTCGCTACTAATCGAGAAGGCCTTTACCTCAGGTGAGGGGCGGACAGGGCGAACAGATAGCGAAAAGTTGGATAAAATTACGAACGAAGTGTTCGTATGAATTGTGGGACAGTGTTTTCGCGTCCTGCTGCGTCGTTGCTATTTGCGGTCTGATTACGCTGTTTCCGTGTCTTCAAAACAGAGTCAAGCTATAAATTTGTCGTAGGTTGTCTTTAGTTATACAACTTCGAGATGATTCTAAGACAAGTAGAACATTTCAGATTAAATTAATCCTAATCATACTGACCTTGGGTGTTGTATGACGGTTGGTGCGAGGTCAAAATAAAATCACTTTATCCCAGAGAGGCTGCTCTAGTAGGTAATGTTTGGCGGTCATTTCGAATTACTGGATGACAATTGGTCCTCCCACGTCCTCATTCTCGCTTCCTTCTGCATCCTCATAGCACCCCGCTTGTCCGGGGCAGGCTGCTTGCGCCGACCACGAGTGGGCCGAAGCGTCCCTGGCGGAGACCCCGTCCGAGCGCCAAGCGTACACCCCGCAAAGAGGTCTGCGCAGGCATAGCCTCGGGGGATGCCCCCCCCCCCATGGGCACGTAGTTCAGACATAAGGGCACAAAGACACCTGACCAACAAAGAGCCACAGGGGCCCATCGATATTGACCTTCCTCCTGTCTCTATTTGGTCCCAGTCCTACCTCTGACTAAATCAAACTGGTTTCCTCTAAGCCTCGGCCCAACTTCTAGTGTTCCGTATAGATCTACCTCAGATCTACCTCATGTCATAATCTTGAATTCTTTTATCAGCTCCCCTCCAAGTCAATGATATTTCAGTGAATACAAGTCTAAGGCTGCAAGCCTTATATTCTGTATCATCTATCACATTTATCATCCTAGCTGCCTATTGCTGCACTTTTTCCAGTTTATCTATATCGTTTTGGAAGCATGGGAACCAAGCACGTTAAAAATACTCTAGGTGTGATCTGACGTCAGCTAAGCACAACTCTTTGATAATATTTCTTCTTTTGTAGTGAATACTCCTATTTTATAGGTCCCATCATCTGGAGTGTCTTGTTCTCAGCAGCCCCTTATTGCTTTTTAGCCTTTCAATCCCTGAAAATAATGACACTAAGTCCTTTTCTTCCTTGGTCTTGCATTCTCCAGTTCTGCTCGGCCACCTTTATGAATTCTCTTTTTACTGGCCTAAAGGAATTTGATCCAAATACCTTACATACCAAACCAGACTGCAGCAGCGTCAAAAGTTTCGCTTTGTCTTACCTCATGAAGGCCAGGGAAGGTCACGAGCCAAGAATGACCTCAATTAACCTTTTATGTTGGAGAAGCTACCTTGGATAGTACTCGGCACCGTTTGTAAACTCACTAATGCTCCCTCATTCAACATAATTCCGGAGGGCTTTGATCATTTTACTGATCAAAGGTCACTGACCTATGGTCACTGACCCGACGTGGACGCTAGTGACATTTTCCTTAAGAGGTATCTAGATTAAAGTTGGATAACATAATTATGTTTTCTGCATGAAAAGAGAAGAATACAAAAAAAAGAAAAGAAAAAGAAAAGGGAAAAAGAAAAGGAAAAAAAGAGAAGAAAAAAGAAAAAGAATGAAAAAAAAAGAGAAAAAGAAAGAAAAAAAAGAAAAAAGTATGTCATGCACTGCTCTTTAACATGCCGCGGTAAGACACAGATCCTGTGTGATATAGCCTGTGACTGGATTGCCGCTGAGACATGAGGGCTAATGGAATGGTGTGTACGCCAGGCTTGGATTGCGCGTCAGATTAGCCCAACTAATCGTCACAGACGTTTGGTTCCTGGCAGGCATAATGCAGTTAGCGTTAGCATGTCGGTCTGCGAATGTCAGACGCAGCGCGTCAGACACGCTGACGCTATTCCGGCCGCATCACCGCGTGGGTTCGATTCCTCGAAATCTCTCGACGGTACGAGCCCGTGACGATAAGCATTCGTACGGGTGCTTGTGGTGCAACCTTACATGCCGTGTTAAAAGATCTGCTTCTATTCGGGTGATAGGTGTGTGCACAGTTATCTGGGCTCAACTTAGCTTTTCCAAAACATTAGCCATGAGCAGGACCGGACCCGGCTAGCCAGGGATCCAGCCAGCAGCCGCCTGCTCTGCTACCGTGCTGGTCTGGTATCAGCCATGAGCTGAGCCGGGTCCGGCCAGCCAGGGATCCAGCCAGCAGCAGCCTGCTCTGCTGCCGTGCTGGTCTGGCGTCAGCTTGTGACTATTGGTTTGAGTGCACTTTGCATTCGGCACTGTGTTCGTAATTGTGGACATGCACATGAAATGAGCACCAATACGTTATCAGAGTCATCATTACACAGCAATATTTGCCAAATACCAGCGGTCGGCCTTGCACAGCAGTGATAAAGTTACCTGGATAATGACATTTCTGTAGTACCAAATTTCATATTTCACACTGTGATACCAGTTTACAACTTCCAGTGAGAAGGAAACTGATCGAGGTCAAGGCATATTGTTAGTAAGACCAGTATTTCTAAAACTACCTGTATAACCTCAGGGTATTTACATTGACAGAATGTAAAGAAATGCCAGATATTACGTAAGTTGTTAAATGCATTTCCAAGGAACAATACAAAGGCAGAACTATTACCGTTATTCCTCGTAGACTAACCAGCTATGTATAGTTTAGGAGCAGGCCCATTGCCACCTTAGCAAGTTTTTCGTCATATTCATGATACTAAATTTGTGTATCAACAAAGAAATAATCGCGACAGAAGCCATTCGAGACACGTGCAACACAAAGGCTTCGGGTTGTTACTCGTGCTTGACGCCAGCAGAATTGAATCTAACTCCGGGACGACGGCCTCTTTCGCCCGGATGGAATTCCGATCCGGTTCTGTTTACCGTTCATCGAAGCGGATTTGGAATTGCGTCACGTGATTTGCGGACAAATTGTAAGTGCGTAGATCTCGCATTGGAAATACTCTGCTCACAAAGTGAGTCAGCCACTTTCTCTGGGACATTGACGTGGCTGGCTTTGAACTGACTGTGCGTTACCCAAGCAGCGTCGCTTCTGGATGAAACATGCAAATTTGCAAAGCATTCCTACAGTGCGGCATGGAGAGCCCTGCACAGATTTGAGAGGTCAGCGCCCTCTAAGATTCCTAGTTTGATTGGCAGCTCGGCATGACCTTTCACCCTGGGCTGTTCCATGTATCAAAGTTATCTTAATTAATAATAATAACGATGTGGCGATGGACAAATAATGACGACGATATCTCAACAAATATGAAGGAAGACAGCATTGGTATCATTAGAGGAACTGATGGGCATCGACACATGCCACCTGTGATGCGCCATGCCAGATCGAAGACATAAAGACGGTTGCCGTATTGTCAGGCTACATCAAGAACGAAATAAGCCACGACAATGTAGAGAACATGGTTTCATGGCTAGACAGGCGTGCTCAGTCCACAGCCCATGTGACATCAATATTTACATGGCATGACCTTAGAACGGCAAAATCGGTCAATCGGTAAAACCTTGGAAACGTGACCAGAAAGATAATAGTACACCTCAGAGTGCTAAATGTAAGAAGAGAAGTCTTGAGTTTGAGCTTAAGCTTAGCTTAAACTTGGGAAAGAGATCGTAGATTGTGAACCGTCGAGGTCAGAACCTTCTAAGCTGGGCAGAATTGGTAAACGTAATCAATACTGAGATGCCTGAGGACTGAGGTACATGAAAACTAAGACGCCTGAAATTCCGGCATCATGCTCCAAACCGTTTGGAATTTATCTGGAAAAACTAGGAGAGGAGGGGGCTCTGAGGCTGTTCCCAGGGTGGCGTGAAGGTTAGATAGCATCTGCACCGCAGCATTGACGACTGACGTGATCTCCGGCATCGCCAGGTCTGCTGCCGGCACATCTGGACTTGGCCCGCTGCTTCGGCGGAGAAGAAGACGCAGCCACGGGGCTCAACTACCGCCCTAACCAGGCGGAAAAGAACGGCCTGGACAACCTGGGCCACGAGATGACCGAGACCACCGGTTTCTAGGACTACCGTTCTCCGGGCCACTGTTCTCTAGGGCTTCAACGCTCTCCAGGACCACCAGTGTCTGGGCCAACGCCCTCTGAGCCCCCAGCTGATTTGACCTGGCTAGTTCTGGGCCCCAGCTGATTTGACCTGACGAGTTCTGGGCCCCCAGCTGAGCAGCCACCACGTTGAGATGTGGATCTGATGGTGGGATCGGGATTGAGATCGGACAAGAGTGACCGAGCGGACATTCGGCATCACTGAAGGGGAGCGCACGCATTTTTTATCACGACGTTACTGCACACAAACCCATGTTAAGGCGTTGTGGTACACTGGGCGCCCTGGTTATCACCGCGCCGATACGGGTGCCGCTGCGGACGTGTGTACGGCACCTTTTTTAGAGTTGAGTAAGATGCTGACCTTATTGTCAGTCGCGGATGCTAGGCTTAAAAACATTGACAAACGATTGTCAGGTCGCCGACCGATTGAAAACACGCCAGTGACAGTGACAGGTGTTAGTCTGTCCAGTGGCACATACGGCCATGGCGCTGCAGGGGATGTATTGTAGCGAGGACAATGTCGTCCTTGATGCCGAACGTTTATCTTTCGAGTGGGATATGCTAGCGCGGCTGTTGTGTAGGCCAGACGTCATTAGGCCAGACGTCATTAGGCCAGACGTCAGTTTTCAGAGGAGGGGATCACAGTGCGGTTGTCTGCCTGTGATTTTTAGGACCTACCACAACTTATTAACGTTCAATGACGTGACAACGTTCGTCGCGTGGGGCGGAGCGCGTGGCGGGCGGCTGTAAGTGCTGCTCTCCGTCTTACTCCGAGCGCTGAAATACATTGCACTAGGCAGAAACAAGCTGCTCGACTTCCCGCTGTTACAGGACTTTGTCGCGCGTCAAGCACACACATACACATAAACGCATAGACGCATGCGCATTGGTTGGTGCCCTTTGCAGAATGTACTGGTGGATCAGCGCCCGGCCCCAGAGCTCGGTGCTGCGCGAGCTGGTGGAGGGGCCCGGTGGGAGTGTGGGACTGGCTGTCCGGGTCACCTGCGATGGGCGGACAGGCCGCGCCAATGTGTGAGCACTAGCTGGCGAGACTGCGAGCCAATGCTGTTTGGCTCGTTCGGCTTGGGCTGTGTGGCATGGAAGAGAAGAGGAGCGCACGGAAAAGACGGCTTTGTCGTGGCGTTAATTTAGCGGCGGGTGTCAATGAGCATTTAAGTGTAACCACTGCGTGTGAGTGGGGGGTGGGGTGGGGGCTGGGTGGGATCTGCCCTCACCGCAATTTTGTCATTAGGGCGTTTTGCTCCTTCTAGTTTGGAACGTAAAATGCACCTTTTCCGCGATGTCTCATTCAAAATGCTGGTTTCAGGTCAGTTCGGTCTCCTTGCATCCCAGTCTTCCTGCTCCCTGCCGTCCCCGTTGTCAATTCCAATCCTGACTTGTCTGCCCCCCCCCCCCCCCCCCCCCAGCACCAATCTCATAGACTTTGTTATTTCGCGGTATTTGGGTGTTATGATATTTGATGCATGTTGTCCGTCCACATGTAACAGTGCCGGCCACGTGTCCCTGCTGAGTGCTTCAAATGTATTTGTTCGTAATTACTTCATGTTTTATGCCTCTATCTTGTGGGTCCACTTCGTTACGTGTTGTGCGTTGTTGTGATGCCTTGCTATATTGTTTCCTCTAATGTGGGTTATGATCAGTTCCGTCCGTTTCTCTATATCGTCTTGTTTTGTGTTAGTACAGTCTGTCGCTGCGCACGTGGACGACGAGGTCAATGGCTCTTGCACCCCAATGTCATGAGAGAGCTGCTGATGGCGACCGTTTGAGGCATCGCAACAGCTCCCTTCGCAGGCGCCCCACCACAACTGTGAACCGTGTCATCGCTGCTGGCCGAAGTGCTCTGGTCGAAGCGCGTACATTCAGGGATGGAGTGATCGAAACGGAGCAAAAGGCGCGAGAAAAAGTGTGCAGATGGCGTCGCTGAGATTGAACACTCAACCGGGACGGCCATAAGTGCCCTAAACTGGTCAGAGATGCCTCGAGCCCTGGTGTTGTCTCCGTGCGTCAGCCCTGGTGTTGTCTCCGTGCGTCAGCCGTGGTGTTGTCTCCTTGCGTCGGCCGTGGTGTTGCCTACGTGCGTCAGCCGTGGTGTTGTCTTCTTGCGTCAGCCGTGGTGTCGCCTCCGTGCGTCAGCCGTGGTGTTGTCTCCGTGCGTCAGACGATCAATGCTTTCACCAACTAAGAGTCCCGTTAGTCGGTACACCTGCGCACCAGACGCGCATGTCTCTGGTGGCCGGTACGTTCTGCGGTCTTATGTGGTGAAGCGGGCTGGGAAATGTGAACACGTGACCATGAGCCGGCGCACAGTTCGAGCTGTGTGAACGGCCTTGCACTTGTACCTGTCAGTGCCTTTGGTGGTTCCCGTACGTTGCGACTGCGCGACTGTGGAGGGCCGTAGCTTAGTGAATGTATCAGTGACGGTGTAACGTGGAAACGTCGCGCGGCGCCTGCCACCGTTAAATGGCTTTATAAAACAGCGCGCTTTGACAATGGTAAACGACGTCGCAGCCATGTGATGAACAGTAATGAAACGGATATTCCCAACGCTAGCTCGGTTTTTAAAAAGGACAGTTGCCGCGTGACTCGATGATATATGTGTTTAGCTGGAAGGTGAATACAATGAGACCGGTACTCTGTTTATCCACCGGTTCAAGGTCATCGATTCAAGGTCATCAATTCAAGGTCCTCGATTCAAGGTCATCCGTGGTGGAGTTTCCTCTGAAGGCGAGACGACAGCATGCGCGGCTCCATCGTTCCAGCATGAACGTTTCAGTGCATCGTTATTTACCCCGGAAGAAAATCACTTCACTTTAGTGCAAACTGGCCACCAAGGCATCGTTGGTGACTGCAGCTCCAGACGATCCCCCTAGCCTTCACTTCACACCTGTCTGCTATTTCCCTCGCGGGATGTCTCGGGAGCGTCAACAGGCCGCCGGGTGCGATCGAGCGGCCTCTCCGAGACAAAGCCGCTGCTACCCGGGCTGCACTGCAGCCAGAGGTCAGGCGGTCCGGACTGGCCTCCGCACCAGACGTGCTGCTGCTACGCCAGGTCTCCGCACCAGACATGGTGCTGCTCCGCCAGGTCTCCGCTTCAGACATGGTGCTGCTCCGCCAGGTCTCCGCTTCAGACATGGTGCTGCTCCGCCAGGTCTCCGCGCCCGGCGTTAGCTATTCCGCCAGCTCTGGGCGTCAAGGATCAAGAGAGCACTCTCGAGACTCGCCGCTGATCGAGACTCGAGACTCGAGACTCGAGACTTGAGACTCGCAGCCGACTGGGTTAGATCAGGCCGATGCCTCAGTAGTGGGCTTGTTCAATTCGCAAAGCTTCCCGGCAGCCCAGTCCGCCCACCGTTCAACAATCGCGTCCTTGCGCCCACCACCTTGTTACCAGCATACCGCGGACAGGTCCTAGGTCACGCACTAGGTCAGCCCCGAGCAGGTCAAGCGCGAGGTCATCTGCAAACAGGTCACAGGGCACGTGCCAGGTTAGCCGCGGACAGGTCACAGGTCACGTATGAGTTCAGCCACGGACAGGTTACAGGTCACGTATGAGTTCAGCCACGGACAGGTTTCAGGTCACGTGTGAGGTTAGCTGCGGACAGGTCCCAGGTCACGTGTGAAGCTAGCTGCGGATAGGTCACAGGTCACGTGCAAGGCCAGCCGCAGACAGGTCGAAGGTCACATGCGAGGTCAGCCCCGGACAGGTCGCAGGTCACGCGCGAGGTCAGCCACGAACAGGTCACTGACCACATACCAGGTCAGCCACGGACAGGTCACAGATCATGTGTAAGAACAGCCGCGGACAGGTCACAGGTCCCTGCGAGGTCAGCCGCGGACAGATCCCAGGTGATGCGCTAGGTCAGCCGCGCCGTCCTCGCCCCGCGGCGCTGACGAGGTCGCTCAGCCTCGTGACCCGCGTGTTGGCGACGCAGCAGGCGCTGCATGCGTCGGCCGGCGCGGTGACCGCTGTTTGAGAGAGGCCGATGTCTCTGTCGTCAGTCGCCTCTGTGTTGGCCGCGTCTCTGCACTGCGTCCTACACAGACATCAAAAGCCTCCGTCGTTTAGACGAACAAACCCCGGGGCGGGGCACTAGACAATGTTGCCATCCCCTCCGCTGTAAAAAAGGTGTAGGGTTTTTGTCGCGCTGTTTTTCTGTGGTTTCGATGATATGTGGCTTTGCCGGAATCATCCTTCGCTACACCCTTCCTGAAATGAAATATTGTGTGAGATATTTCATAGTCTCAGACGCTGATAAAAATAACGAGAGATGCAGACGCAAGGCGAAATGCTTCTTTGTATGCACAACCTTCTCCGAATCCGTCTGCCGGGTGGTAAGCGCAACGCACACACACACCACAGCACGCACATCACAGCACAATTGACTTCGCAAAATCCATGGCTCGACTTTGACCTGCCGTAGATCAGCAACCTTACAAGGTACATCTAAAGTTTTGATCCCAACGATCCGCTATTCAGTTGTCTACGACTGAGCCACAATTACAACACAGCTAAACCACAACGCTCTGCAGCTATTCAAGATTTGGTGCTGTTACGTCTCGCCATTCGGAAACCATCCATGACAAATATTCGGGGGTGGGGCGGAGATCAAATTGATCCCCCCCCCCCCCCACCTCAGCACGTGTCAAGCGTTTAACACTAGTACTTCAGAACTTCACACTCGTGTGGCGATTTTTTTGGCCGGGCAAATATGCACTTAGGGAAAAATATGAGTTGCAAAAACAATACGAACTGCTGTGCAAGACGTCAGTGACCTTCTTCAGGAATGGATGGACTTGAAAATAATAGCTCATGATTGTCCTGAATAAAAGAGAAAGGAATGAAAGGAGTATTGACAAGTTCCATTGACCGCTGGGGGCTAACATCTGCTATTATTCTTGTTTCACGTCGTAACAGAGTCGCATAATGCTCCGGGGGCAATCCTCCGACTAAGTCACAGGTGGCAGGAGCACACACAGCGGCAGATTACCGCAAAAGAGCCGCCTCAACATCGACACCTTTTATTAAAATAGTGAGACGTGCACAACTGACATGGCCGTCATTTACGATTCTCGCCTGGGCCGTCCTCGACTCCTCCAGCCACGCCGCGCCGTCTCCCGAGGCCGGTCAGCTGGCGCCGCGCCGTCGAAGCTCTGTGCGGGTGTGTCTCCGCAGCGTGTCCGCCCACAGACGGCGCGTGTCCGCTTACAGACAACCCGTGTCCGCCGGCGAACGGCGCGTGTCCGCCGACAGACGACGTGTGACTGCGACCGTCGCAGCGGGGGGTGCACACACTCACACAGCGGTGCGCGCTGACCAGTGGTGTGCTGCGCGAACGTTTTACCGCTGGGCACAGCGCGGTGGGCGCCACAGCTTGCATGGCTGCGTGATCGGCGGCCGATGTCACCTGCCAGCGCTGTGCTGGCTTTAACGCGACAGACCGCCGCAGTTGCTGGCAAACACGGTGGGTCGCCCGACGGCGCAGACTGGTAACCGACACAAGGTGCCCGTGTTCGCACAGCGGCGCACATCTGCCCACAGCACGGGGTGCCGTCAAATGTGCATTCGCACATGCGGTACATGCGGTACACTCGTGCATGCGACAGCATATTTCAGGATCGGTGCGCCAGTTCAGCACAGCTCCTTTACCAACGGGGACCAATATGCACCAACATGTACACGGCGGCACTATTGCCGACAATTGACATCGCAGCCTCTGACTCAGTTGAAACGTCGGCGCCGTGTTCACCGTCTTTCTGCATTGGCCCAAGCAGAGTACCGTGTTCTGGCATTGATCCAAGCGGAGCACAGTGTTCGACAGAGCGTGGCTTCGCTGCCCTAGCGAACGGCACCGCGCCTGTTGCTGCACTGGCCGCGTGCCGCGCCTGCTGCCGCACCGACCGCGTGCCGCGCCCATCAAAGCCCGGCGCGAACAATGACCATCGAAAGCGAACAGCACGGCTTGCCCGCAGCGCTGCTGGATTGCGGTAGATGGACGGTCTGGCTCGCCCGCCCACGTCCTGTCCGGAGTCGAGACTCTATCACAGTACGGTGACCCCGCCGCAGCAGCCGCTGTGGCCGGTCAAAGGGCGAGGGACCGGGTCTGTGACTGGTCAGAAGGCGCGGGACCGGGTCTGTGGCTGGTCAGAGGGCGAGGGACCGTGTCTCTGGGTGGTCAGAGGGCGAGCGACCGGGTCTGTGGCTGGTCAGAGGGCGAGCGACCGGGTATGTGGCTGGTCAGAGGGCGAGCGACCGGGTCTCTGGGTGGTCAGGGGGCGAGCGACCGGGTCTGTGGGTGGCCAGAGGGAGAGGGACCGGGTCTGTGCCCGGTCAGAGGGCGAGGGACCGGGCCCGCCAGAGGGACCTGGGAACCGAATCTGCCGGCGGATCCTGGGGATCAGGCCCGCCAGAGGGACCAAGGGACCAGAGTGTTCGCCGACAGAACCCAAGACCGCTGGGAGCTTTGGGCCGCTTATACGATACAACGCATCCATTAACGTGAAATCCCAGGGCCGTACTTGGCCAGTGGCCAAATCCGCGCTCCTACCGTCCTGCCGGCCGTGTGATGTTTGTGCGGTGCTGCTATGTAAGGTGCGGGTTGTGTGGGTGGAGCCGTCGCGAGCAGGCCTGGAGCGGGCACACCTCGCTGGCGTCTCAACTGTTGGGGGTGGCTTCCATCAAGGTCCGCACAGCGGGTCAGCTCAGTATTGTCGCGCGTGACGTGCAGTCCCCCACGACGTCGTGTGTTGCGTGGTCTAGCTCGCACCCTGTGAACCACTGCGACGCCTGACAACGCCTGACATCAAGTCATAATCTTTGCAGCATTGTGCTAGCCTTGGACGGGCATCCCACACTGCAAGCACATTGCTCACCCGCAGGCAGTCATAACGAAGCGGTTTAGGCGTGAAAGAGTGCGTGCGATTGCACAATCACAAGACTTCATGTAAACGCTAGACATCGATGTTTACCTGTAAACACCAACGAACATTACACGTGACTATATTGACGCATGACAAGGAGATGTGCCGTTTGAATGGACAGGAATAACCCTGGGATGTGATGAAAGCTCTTTGAAGGAGTGGCAAAGGAGTGTCAGGTCTCCATAGAATTGTCATCAACACGGACACATACGTTTCCTTGCCGCGTTGTCAAATTTTCACCCCTCTCAAAGCTGTGTAGGTAAACTGCTCACGCAGTGCACTGCTGCTGTAAACGCATAATGAGCTCGCCGCGTCGGGTTTATATAAGCTGCTCTCACGAGGGCTCCCTGAGCTAAATCTGCTGACCCTGTTGTGCCCATGCGGCGTGCTTCGCTTTAAGCCCACGCAAGGTCAGGTTCCGCCACCGCTCCCCAGAAGAGATCTCGGGGTGCTTTTGGCCAACTTTGGCCAGCGAGCCATTGAAAGAACTCTTCTGGCCAGACCCGACATCTACTTTATTTGGAGGACTTTTTCAAACGACAGCGGTAGATTTGAAATAAAGGGTAAGCTAAATGCTCTGATTTATTCAACAAAAATTCCAAGCCCGTTATTCATGACGGTTCGTATGTGTTGGGGCTCTTTGCACCTTTCCCTTCCTTTCTCTTCTACTCAATAATTGTTATCGGCTCTGTCAATATAAGGCCAATAGCAGCCAAACTTTCTCGGAGCCGACAGCGGATTGCGAACCTTTTACGTTCGTGGGCGCAGGCTGTCCTACGTCTGCCAAATCATTTTGATGACGTCCTATTTATGAAGCTCATGCATTCCTGGGCACGTCGATTTCGCGACTGTACCATGTCCAAAGACACAGGTACATGTGAGCTCCTTTCATTCCATGACCGAAATCGTCACGGTACGTGATGATATCGTGTTATGTGACGAAACGGTAAAAGTAAGGCTTCCTCAGTTAATTCAAGCATGAAAATGAAAAATCGTATCGCTTGCCCATGCGTCCACATCGTGACCCTTGCATTTACTAGTCTCGGTAACACGCATCAGAAGCGGATGCAAGATATTGAAATCTTGTAGAAGAGACAAACTTATCATGCAGTGCTGGAGTGCGAACAAATCATAACTGCCACACTGCAGCATGTGGGGAGCTTGGAACCCTTGGCGGCCCGCGAGACTAGCCCATGTGTCTCTGACTTGCGAACCCTGCCGGCGCACCGTACCAACGTGTTTAGTAAGAAGCAGCCTGGCGGAAATCCCTCAACTCAACCTACAGGGGATCACTCGCCACTAACCATTCTGCCTGGCTACGCCCCTGTCACCGGCCTGACTACGCCCCTGTCACCGGCCTGACCACGCCCTTGTTACCGGCCTGACTATGCCCCTGTCACCGGCCTGACTACGCCCCCTGCCACCGGCCTGACTACGCCCCCTGTCACCTACCTGACCCACGCCCTTGTTACCGGCCTGACTATGCCCCGGCCACCGGCCTGACTACGGCCATGTCACCGGCCTGACTACGCCCCTGTTACCGGCCATGGTCTTCGCCTTGCATCCGCCTCTGCAGTGTATGTGCTTTGACATACCATGCATGGCAAACAAAAACAAACAGCCGTCATATGAACTGAAACTAATGCTAGTTTTGAAACCGACGCTGACTCAACGAGACACTGCCCTCCCCCCCCCCCCCCCCCTTTGCATATTCCCTAGCTCCGCCCCTGGCCGGCCGTCGGTGGTGTCTCGCAGGCGATGTAAGAGGCCGGTGATTGAACGGTTGGAAAGTGCATCTCAGGCAAGTAACGGCTCGCAGATGAGGAAGCAATACGCCACTGCCATGACTACAAACACATATCAGGCAAGTAACGGCTCGCAAATGAGGAAGCAATACGCCACTGCCATGACTACGAACACACCTCAGGCAAGTAACGGCTCGCAAATGAGGAAGCAATACGACACTGCCATGACTACAAACACATATCAGGCAAGTAACGGCTCGCAAATGAGGAAGCAATACGCCACTGCCGTGACTACAAACACAAGCACATGCTGCAGCAAACGTGTGGTGATCAGATGAAGCGCACCATCCAATTGCACACATCTGGAGAAGCTAGTGAGCACCGACACCGGCTGGCAAATGTTAGGATATGTGCCAAACTTACAGCTGCAAAGTGAACAAGATTCAGCACTCAGGCTGGAACATTCTTCCGGTTGAAAACGAAGCTAACACATAATGCAACGTCTCCGTAGGCCGTGCTAAGGTATGCATGTTCCAAGCGGTTCAATCAGACCACCGAGTGTTTGAAACGACTTGTATGAGTAAAATAAACTTTTGCTGCCACTTGGAGGCTCCCAAGCATCCATATTTCAGTACACAACCTTGTCAAAACGTGACGAGAGATATTGGCGATATCAGGCCGGAGGTCTGCTGGATAGGATAGGAGATATTGGACAAGAAGATTGTTGAATAAGATGGCAAATATTGGACCAGAAGGCTGGTGGATATTACATTTCTTAGGATGTAGATGCGTGACTGCAGCTCACGTCAAACACATTTGTTCCGCAAACTCGACTCCGCACGCCATCGTGAAATTCCAAATTCCGATAAAAAACAGTAGATGGTGTGCCAAAGACAACCGTCCCAATGGCCAGCTTGGTTCACCACGCCCCTCCCGTCAACTGGCCTCTGATGCGGCCGCTGTCACCAGTCGCAGGGCAGCCCAGTCAACACGAGCGCCTAATTCACTCTGGAGGCAAAACAAAAACGAGCGTCTGAATCGACTTAAGCCCACCGCGCCTCGAGTGACTGAAACCTTAAACAGGCTTGCGAAGAAAATAAGTTACTATTAATGATCAACGGCCTTCGCTAGTAATGCATTCTCATTCGGCAGCACTTTTGTCTGCATACTTTTACTGCATAATGTTGTCGCTTCCTTTTCTCCAAATTACACTCTGGTGTGCTCACAAACAGAAGCGTTTTGCTGTTTGTTCCCACCGATACCCGCTCTTTTACCCGCGGGTAGCATTTATCACAAATGATTTTCAGCGATCACCGTCTCAAGCTGACCTGGACATGATTCTTGTTTACAACGGACGCATTTCAGACAATCTTTAGACACGAGAATATCGACCCCACATGCACGTATGACTTTTGCCATGAGCTGTCAATGTAGGTCAATGGCCGAAATTAACCTTGAAGTGGAATTAGCTTGACCACTTGTTGACCTGGAACAAGCGTCAGCGGTATGTGAATAATGGCCGAACAGGGTACTGTGATTTACCGAAAGGTTCGGAAGCGAATTGTTGAACGTTTTTTGAAAGATAAAGGAAATATATGGGTTGATTAAAGGCAACTCAAATAAGGGGTGTTACATGACGTGTCTTGCAGGGCACGATTACGTCATGTCATGCTGACACTGAATCAACCTAGCATTGCGTCACTGAACTTTGTTATTGAACTGGATACACAAAAGCAGTGAATGGCGTGAGCTACGATGCCAAAAATCAATCGATCAAAATGCTCTACCTACACATTTTTACACCACTACCTATAATCTACCTCAAATAATAACTGTGAAAATGGAAGGTGTGCAGTGTATTCATAACCTATAATAATGATGTTTCATTCACTTCTTTTTTTACATTTTATCGCGGGATAACGGGGAGAGCGAGCAGAAGTCCGCTACCCTCTGTAAGATGTGGGTGAGTATTGATCTTACCTCGCTTTGAGGGCCAGATAACAGCTGCATTACAGAAATTATGTTCACTAACTATGATTTCAGTTCATAATCAAATCGAAGAGAGTGCATCTTGTGCAACGTTCACATTCCGCGTGTACGTACATGCACTGATGCTCCCTGCTCCTACCATGTCACTGATATCTCGCGAAGTAAACACGTTACATTAAGATTTGCGCACATCGAGAGAGCCGCCAGCCGCGCGTCCAAAACATTGCACAGATGAGGCTGGAAACACCTACATACAGCCCAATGCCAAAGGGGGTCGGTACTTCCTGCAAACAGTTTTCAAGAGGAGCCTACCAGCCTACACACATCACGCTACCGACGCAACATGGCATTGTCAGCACAGCTATAGGCGGCCATAGCATAGCCATATGCGGCCATAGTATAGCCATGGGGCTATAGGTACAGGCCATAGAGGGGCCAGAGTGTAGCCTTAGGTGGCTATACTCTAGCCCTAAGGGGGCGCCAGCCGAGGTCCGTCCAAGCGAAGTTCCCGCCACGCTCTTCCTGAAGCCTCGTTGCAGTTCACTTGATATCAGTCCACGGCTTACGTGATGGGAACCCCCGCTGCACAACAAAGACACTCACGGCCGACGGCCCGACATCAGCTGATTGCTGGGCTCATCCAGGACGTCACGCGGCTCTGAGTCGCGTGAGGTCACGGATCGCTCCTCCTCAGAGTCTGAGTCGCGCAGCAGCAGCGATGAGTACGTGAG
>NW_023595962.1:18101017-18136174 GCF_011947565.3 Pollicipes pollicipes
GCTACACGTCGCGGAGGGACATGAGAAGGGAGAAAGATGGAGATCAGGGAAACAGAGGGAAAGGTGGAAAGAGAGAGAGAGCGGGGAAAGACACGGGGATAGAGAGAGAGGGAGAGAGAGAGAGAAAGAGAGAGAGAGAGAGAGAGAGAGAGAGAGGGAGAGAAACAAAAAGAAGGGGAGAGAGGGCAGCTATCTTTTAAAATATTCGTCGATTTCTACACATCATCTCGCACAAGTAAACATAGGTCGTGGTCCCTTACATCTGCTTCACATAAATAATGACTCCCGCTATATGAAACTGTTGGCTCAAAACGTCGTCGACCGTGGCCTGTTCAAATATTCCAGTGACACGTGAAAAATGTCCGAGTGCATGAACCGGGAAATGTCTTCTCATGGGGACATCTTGCACTCAAGATTCATTCCAACACTTCATTCCAACATTTTAACTTACCAGTAGCTGGAAGTTCATCTCTGTGGCTTGCGAACAAGTGGACAGCAGTGCGAACACCAGCCAAGAGCATACACACTGTCCCGCGGGTCGTCTTATATAGGGCTATGACTGCTTTCAGCGGGGCACCGATAAACACGTTGATCCGTGTGGCACGCTGGTGTTTAACCGCGAGCTTAATTCCAGCAGCAATGCTAGAAAACCCATGAATCACACCTGTGAGACGCTGAGTTGTAATTATGTTTTCTGTACTATAGCTTGCTTGGAGGCTTTGAGATTCTTGTAACGTAGAACTCTCAACAGCCTGCAAAATTTTTAATGTGTGCCTTATATGTTGCTGTAAGTGTGCGGAGGTTGTGGATGTTAGTAATGTCCAAAATTCAGTCTGTTCTTAACTGGCTTTTCAGCAATTGTCTGATGTGACAAAATATATGGAGGTGTGTGGCCTGAGTTGCATCATCTCAGCGCTCAAAGTTCCGTGCTACCCACCAACAAGTTCTTGCATAGCGTTGATGTGACTGATTGGAAGTGATCTCAAACAATTGTCCATATTTTGGTGATAATGCACCCAGCAAAGTACACATTCTCACTGATGATTAGCTAGCACATGATTAAAAAGAATGTTATCGAAGCTTAAAAGATGACATCTGTCAGAGTAAATGTGAATGAACAATACCAAAGCATAGGACCAAAACGCTACACTATAATGAGCCCAAAGAAAAGCATAAATAATTGAAACATCGAGTGGCAATACTTTACAGCTTTGAACCAGCGTCGTTACTATTCAGGTTGACAACGCTGCAAAGACGACTGCAAAATGATGTTCATGAATGGTGCATGTCGCTGTGCCTTTATCCAAAATGATGTGCATAAATTGCCCTACACATATCGAGGGCGTTGCAGTGCTCGTTCGGAACGAGATCGGTGTGACATGCATCAAAGCAACCGTAGCTTTCTATCCTGGCAGCAAGCTTAAGTCGTTCAGTACCCTTATCGCCCCCGATGGTAGTCGAGAGGTCCTCTTCGGATCCGTCTATCAGCCTCAAAGGCGCCGATGGCTGACCTAAGGGTGGACTCCGCCGATTCGGAGATGCAACAGCAGCATCTGCTGACTGACCATTTCCGAGCTAACGTCGTGGCATGCGCCGACATTTTCGTCCGACAGAATAGCACAAGGAGTCATGACTCCAGGCAGTGGGAGTCCACATTGTGACAGTTCGCGCCTGCTCGCACCACCATAGCTGACCTCCGACCTCCGCCTGACCTGTCCGTTGGCCCGACGGCCAGCGAACACCAACACGACACGAGGCCAACCGGCGCCATGGCCGGGCCACGCGGGATTCACGCCCACAGCTCCTCGCTTTAGAGGGATCGCGGTTACAGCGCAGCCTTTTCAGGAGAGCCAGCAGCTTCAGTGATCAAAATAGCGCTTAGTGGTCATGAACGGCGTTTAAACCCGGGCGGAGCTGAGGGTGCAGCCATGGCCATGACGCCCTTGCACTTCGCCGTTCAGCTGAGCGGCACTTGTAGGGACGAATAACCGCCCGCTAGAGCATTTCATGGATTTAATTTTCATGATCCGGTCCAGTCCATTCCAGCTAGCCCAGATCCAATCCCGCCCTCCAAACGATTTTTTTCAAATTCTCCAATTCAATCCGCTCTTGCCCGCGTTACAAGAAAAAATGATTAAATGAGACCGTACACGTCCACTACACATGAACTTTTGGAAATTTGAGCAGGATGTTTGGCTGCTTTCAGCATCTTAGATTTAATAACATCGTTGACTTCCATTGGAGAAATACGTGTGATATATGACACAACCCAGTGGGTGCTGAGATACTCATTACAACAACTTATCCGTTGGGAACGTAATTTGCACCATAAATGTACATACCTCTAGGCAGTTTCAGCGGCACCCAGTTCACAAGCACAGGACGACACTCATCCAGTACGCATTCTCAATCATTAGAATGACCAGCTGACCTCGTATTTAAAACATCAGGTGTTTGACCATTCTCAGGCACACCACCACATGAAACATCACCTACGAACATTATTTCTGTAGATTAGCAGCCGCGTCAACATTACAATCTTCATATGCGTCTGTCCACTGCCTGCAGTACCTGTTGTTTCATCTAGGGGAATGAAGCAATTGCGTCATTTTTTAATCATATTGCTTAATGCCGGATACTATGAAATGTTCTTTTTTGTTCACACTGAAAAAAGTTCTATCTGTAATTGTGCATCGTACTGCCACATGAATTCACATTAACTCAGTTTAAGACACATTTTTCATGTATATTAGCGATGATATGTAATCAGGTACATTAGCGATGATATGTAAAAACGCATCCGTTGTTTTGTTTTAACACACTAAGAGAGGCACCATGAATCGATGGTGCACCATTGTAGTCAAATACGTGACGTGTCTTGTGCGCCGAAAGAACCATCTGTCCGTTCAAGACACAAATCAGCAATCCTCCCATTTTCACAAACGAATTGTTTGGGTTAGGTTCTTGTCGTCCATCATCCGACATATGGCATGACCGCTGGCGCTTTAACATCTCATAAACATATCAGACGTTTGCAAATGACCCTGGTGATTGCACAAACCACTCAAAATCTTACCGAGCTTTCATTTGACGCATGAAAATCAGTAAACGAATAATGGTGAGGATCCAGCAATCAGCGTACCGGCAGACGTCTGGAAATGGAGCAGTTGTAGCAGCATGATGTACTTTAAGCTAGTGTTAAACTCATCAATCTGGCTGACTGAATGGGTATACAGAAACTGTGGTGTTGACATGGAGTTAGCTTTTCTAATGCTCTCACTGAGGAGCTTGTATTTCTAAATTCTGTGGTGTGCTTTCTGCCAGCAAAACTTACTCCTATCCCCTTTTTTCAACTCAAGTGCACTGTCACCTGAGGTTAAACGGGATCGCCGACAAAATCAGGAGGAATGGTCGAAATCAAATGACACCTCATGTTAACTGAACATAAGGTGTAAGCTGATAACATATTTAATTGACTTGGAACGAATGGGAGATCTGGTTCCGCATAGCAGCACATCTGAGTATCACTCTTTCACATTGTGAATGTGATTATTTCATCATAATTTTCATGCAATGTGTGAAAGAGAGAGAGAGAGAGAGAGAGAGAGAGAGAGAGAGAGAGAGAGAGAGAGAGAGAGAGAGAGAGAGAGAGAGAGAGAGATATATATATATATATATATATATATATATATATATATATATATATATATATATATATGTATTTCATAGCGTGTTCGTGCATTGCTTGGAATGATAAGTAACGTATGTTATTAGTTAAAAGGCCCTGGTCCGAGAGGTTTTCATTAAGCATGTAAAAAACCTGTCGTAGCAATTTCCATGCATTCGTTTTCACTGCATTCAGCCCCTGTGAGCTGCCAAATCAGAAAATTTAGTCCGGTTCTTACCTCTGTTTTGGTGAAGATTTCTGATCAGATCCAGTCCGACCCGTGGATTGATCCACAATCGGTGGATTAAAGCATGGCTTCTTTGAGGGTCGTCGTCCGGACCACGTCGGCACCCTTGACCACAACTCGTCACCCCGCCTCCCAGGCGTAGATATGTACCAATAGCAACATGACCCTTTTGACCTTGGGCAGTGATGTCAGTCCACACCTGTCTTCGACCATTATTTTTAATCGATTCAACAATAATTTGTGATCGTTGTTCAACGCTTCGGATCTAATTCAAGTAATGATTCTGTCTGATGTGAGTCAATTCTCAGTTTTATTCGATGTCACCGCTCGGTGATTACGTTTGAGTCCCCAACAAGACAATGATAGGTTTGTATCATTCAGGGGCCTCAATAGCGAAGGGGCTCTCCATCCCATTTCAGCTAGGGGCTCACCATGCTGAACAGAACTCTCTGTGACGATTATTGGACAGCTGCGACGAAAAGGATTCTTTGCGTCCATGAGGGGCTCTGCTTCTCTCAAATGCTTGGGTAAGAGGTCCAAATGCTCGGCTCAGTAGACATCCGTGGTCAGGCAGACGATTAATGTATGAATGGCTTCCGTATCGACCAGGGATCCCGCCCCTCTGTCGCCACCACGACAGCAGGCAGACAATCCCCTCTTCAACGGAATAGTCCTTCGCCCCTGACCGGGAATGTAATGTGTTCCCAACTGTTCCCACCTGTTCTACTGCTCCTTGCCTGTAAAAGGTAGTGTTCTTAGTGTCCAACAGAGTGGATTAAAATGAGGTCAAAAATAAAAAGGCAATATAAGCGAGAAAGTCCATTCTTGCTGCAGAACGACTTGTGTTACAGACGCATGAATAGTTTGGAACCTGCGTGCGGACAATCTTAGCAGCAAGAATACCTATGAACAGCGTTGCCGTTTCCACCAGCCAAGCGGTGCTGGCAGCTGCAGCATACACCGGGCGGCGAGCGCCTGGCGTGCTAGAATAGCCATCGTGGAAAAATACCTCGGAAAGTCTTCACAGCTTGCTTCGTATGGTTCTGCTGTCGAACAAACACACCGTCGAGATGGCGCGACTGTCGCTTATACAATGTATTCAGGATAGATGTCGCTGTATTTGTCTGTCGGAGGGAGCCCATACTCAAACCCGCACCCGGTCGGAAGTGCGTCTGTGCAGAGTGCCGCCCCAGCGAACGAAACACCAGTGACCGGACGGTATCATGACACTGCACGGGGCGACAAGGATTGAAACGGCTCAAGCGTGAGCAACTGCGAAGTTGTGGGATTCATGGTGAGATTGGGAAACATGGTGGGAACATGGTGAGATTCAATGGTGTTCGTGAAAAGCATTGACGATATAGGAACCAGGTGACCGGTGACGAGACGACCCGGCGCCGCGGGCGATGTTCAGGCGACGCAATCGCTGGCTGCAGACTATTCTGCAGGAGAAGCTGCTCCACCAAGCTCAAATGCGGGACGAACAACGTGAGGTGCATCTGAACCTCTGGGAAGTGAAAGGGGAAAAAGTTGCTGCACTGTCAGCAAATGCCAATGTGTTGATCAATGACTGCGACATCAAGATGTTGATTGGTACAGGATCTCCGGTTTCGATAGTCAGTAAAGATGTGCGGATACCAAACCTGAAGCTCGAGGTCAGTGCTGAAACTGAAGTGGTTCACTGGGCGCCTGATATCACTGATCGGAGAGGCAGATGTGACAGTCAAGAAGGGAGAGTGTGTGGAGACAGTGGGTCTCATGGTGGCAGACATGTCTGGACAGATAGCCCGGATGGGACGAAGTTGGATTGAAGTCGTGAAGATCCCTGTGCCAGGGGGTGATGTTGAAGCCGTAGAATCAGTGCCTCTTCTGGAGAGTGTTCTTGAGAAACACAATGTGCTCGAAGAAGGACTCGAGTGTGTCAGCATCAAAGCCCACCTGACACTAAAGCCAGATGCCAGACCAGTCTTCAGGAAAGCACGGTCACTACCACATGCCCTGTTATCAAAGGTGGATGCTGAGCTCGACAGATGTCTGAGTGAAGGAGTGGCAGAGAAGGTGGGCAGTAGCGTCAACACTGGCTGGGGCACACCAATAGTCCCTGTGCCAAAGGCTGATGGAACTGTCCGTCTGGCGGCTGACTACAGGATCACAGTTAACCCGCAGCTGATGGTGCAGAAGCATCCTCTGCCGACACCAGAAGAACTGTTCGTCAGAGTGAACGGGACGAAATTCTGCAAGCTGGATCTGAAGGATGCATACCTGCAGATGGTGCTGGACGACGAGTCCAAGGACATGACGACAGTCACAACGCACAAGGGACTGCTGAGGATGAACCGTCTTCCGTTCGGGATCTGTTCCTGTGGAGACATCTTCCAGTCAGCAATGGACCGGATCATAGAGGGCCTAGATGGCTGTGTTGGCTATCGGATGACCTCCTGGTGATGGGTGAGACGGAAGCAGAGATGTTGAAGAACCTGGATTTGGTGCTTACACGACTGAAGGAGCATGGAGTGAGGCTGCAGAAGAGCAAGTGCGAGCTCAACCTGAAGGAAGTCACCTATTTGGGGTGGAGAATATCAGGAAGGGACTTAAAACCAGTGCCAGAGAAGATTGAAGCACTGCAGAAGATGCCGGAGTCGGAGGACGTCAGTGAGCTGAGATCGCTACTCGGTAGTGTTAACTACTACCAGCGACTGGTCCCCAACATGTCAATGACGCTGGCTCCGCTGTACAGCTGTACAGTACTGAAGAAAGATGTCAAGTGGAAATGGACCTCAGCGTTCAGAAGAGCGGTGAAGGAAGTGAAGCAGATCCTGGGAAGTGAGAAGGTGCTCATGAGATATGCCATCAGCCTGCCCATCAAGCTCATCACTGATGCCAGTTCGGTCGGAGTGGGTGCAGTACTGGTCCATGTACTGCCGGACGGGATCGAGAGACCAGTCCGCTACACGTCACGAGCTCTGATGGCAACGGAGACCAAGTACGCAGTCGTCGAGAAGGAGGCGGTAGCCGTATCATATGAGATCAAGAGATTCCACCAGTACCTCTACGGACGCCGTTTCTGCCTTGTAACCGACAACAGGGCGCTATCGATGAATCTGCAGTCACATTGAGAGCTGCCTATTCTGACGGCGGCGCGAATGCAGAGATACGCGATGCAGCTGGCAGCGTGCTCGTACGAAGTGGAGCTATGCAAGTCGGAGAAGATGGGGATGGCGGACACGTTGTCACGGGTGCATCTGTCCGCTGAAGAAGAAGAAGAAGAAGAAGAAGAAGAAGAAGAAGAAGAAGAAGAAGAAGAAGAAGAAGAAGAAGAAGAAGAAGAAGAAGAAGAAGAAGAAGAAGAAGAAGAAGAAGAAGAAGAAGAAGAAGAAGAAGAAGAAGAAGAAGAAGAGACGTGGTGCCCTCGTTTTCCAAACACAGAGAACAAAGGACCGACACTGAGCTTTGCAGAAGCGGAGACTGCCACGCGCCGGGATCCTAGCGCTGGGACGAATACTGCACTATGTGCCCACCGGATTGACTGAGAAGTTGGACTCAGCACTGAAGGTGTACCAGAAGAAGAAGGACGGGCTGTCGACGGAAGGAGACTGCCTGATCTGGGGCGGGCGCTTGGTAGTACCCACCAAGCTGGGGAAGATGGTGCTGATGGAAGTACGCACCTGAAACATAGGAAGCAACGAGATGAAGCAGCTGGCTAGACGCTACGAGTGGTGGCCGGGCCTAGACTCGGAGCTGGCCAGAAGCTGCTCAGCCTGCGTGGAGAAGAGAGCGGCAGCGCCGAAGTCAACTCTGCATCCATGGGACCCGACCTCAGGGCCCTGGGAACGTCTCCACGTTGACTTCGCCAGTCCGTTTCAGGGGACGATGATACTGATCGTCACTGACAGTTTCTCCAAATAGATTGAGGCTGTGACAATGAAGACCATCACGGCAGCACGGGCGGCGGAAGAGCTGAGGAAACTGTTCGCCAGACACGGACTGCCTCTGCAAATTGTATCGTACAACGGGACACAGTTTAAATCAGAAGAGTTTGCGACGTTCACCAAGAAGAACGGTATCCGGCATACCAGAGTGGCGCCATTCCATCCACAAAGCAATGACGCAGCGGAGAAGGCTGTCCAGACCGTAAAGAACGGGCTACGGGCCAACCTAGGCGAAGGGCACGATGGAACAGCGGCTGGCACGCTTTCTAATGGTGCATCGATCCACGCCGTTCGCCTGCACGGGAAAATCTCCCGCTGAACTGCTGCACGGAAGAAACTTAAGGACAATATTGGACCTCAAGCGCCCGGACAGAAAAGGGGTCGAGAGATCACAGGAGAAACAGGTGACGGAGGCCAGGGGCAGTCGCCGGGTCTTCCAAGAGCGGGAAGAGGTCTGGTCAAAGACCTACTCTGGCAGCCACCGTGTCTTCCAAGAGGTCTGGGCAAAGGGCTACTCTGGCCCAAAATGGAGAAGAGGGACAATAGTGGCACGAACCGGCCCAGTCTCATACGAAGTCGACGTCGGAGTAGCCGTGTGAAGTCGGCATGCCGACCAGCTGGTCCACGCCGGTCCGAGAGAGAAGAAGACGGGAAGAAGAGAGGAGAGCCAAGAGAGAAGAGAGAGCAGGCGGGACAGAGAAGACAGAGGCGAGGGCCGTCGAGACAGAGAAGAGAGGAGACAAGAGGAAGAGAGACAAGACAGAAGCGAGAGCAGTCGAGACAGAGAAGGCAGAAGCGAGAGCAGTCGAGACAGAGGAGACAGAATCGAAGAAGATTCAGAGTCCCCGCAGCAGGAGGCGGTGATCCCACCGGAGACAGCCGGCAGCAGACGCTCTCGTATACGGGTCGCCATAGCGGGGGGGGGGGGGTGACCCCACCGACTACATCACGCCGTGTCACGCCTCGCCCACAGAGGCAGCAGCAGCAGACGCGGTCGGACCCGGCGTCACCACAGCGAGGCGTCGGGCCGCGTCGATCAACGAGAATCCGGAAGCCATCGGAGCGTTTAAGGTATTAAATGGGGAATGGTGTTGTGGGGCAAACACACCGTCGAGATGGCGCGTCCGCCGCTAACTCTGGCGTATATTTAACTAACGATAACTCTGTTATACATATATATATATATATATATATATATATATATATATATATATATTTATATATAAATATATATACACAAATAACTCTGGCATACATAAAAACATAACTATGGTATATATGTCACCTATATAATTCCGAGGCTCTTCTCTGAACAGGTAAGCAGCTGCAGCAACACAACAATAAATAATCCGCCATTATGTTTCCCCGCTAATGCACTGAACAATTTGTAAAAACATACAGGTTTCATTTGTCATACTAGCTGTCTGGGGCCATGCCGAGCAGCAGGTATATACTGGCGCCGCTCTTTCGGCGAGGGCAGACATCATCATGAAGTGGTTCACTCTGCTGCTGCTCTTCGTCGTCGTTCTCGCGCTTGTCGCCTCGGCTAGTGCTGCACGTTTTTTACCCGGCCAAGAGCCTTCGGGCACCATGGACACCGTTTGTGCTGCCTTTCTATAGGGTTTGTGTGCGGTCTTCAGAACTAACAGAGTGGCGTCACGCAGATTCCCAATGTCCGATAACGTGTACGGGCCTATCTTTGTGGTACATCAAACGACGGTTATACTGAAGTTGATTTCAATGTTGGCGCAAATGCTGCATATTTTGTTTCGCTCTTAACTAATTAAATGGTCTAGGGTGTTGCAAGAAATCCAGTGGCATATTAATAACGAACAGCTTTTGAAATTGCATAGCTCAATGCGTTGCAACATGACGTGGTGTGCGACGCGAAATTATCAGAACGTAATTCTTTGGGCTGTCTGGCATCCTTCTCCACAGGTGCGGCCGAGTGCAGGACGAACGAGGGAGGGGGGAGGGGCTCCCATAGACTTACCCTTCTTATGTTATTTAATTTCAGAGACGGATTCTTATGGGAAGCTTCTTAATTAGGAAGTCTACAGCGTGATGCACTCCGAGCTCGCCCATCCCTTTTCCAAATCCTGCCTGCGCCCTTGCCCCTCCCAGAAATAGTTATTTTAAAGACCTCTCGGTGTTGTTAACACTTCTGTCCTTTTTAAAAACTAAGCACCTTTAGTTTCTAAGCACAACCTTTTCATGACCGTAAAAGCACTGCTGACGCTGTCGTTCACCTGTTCTGAAACAAAACAGCAAAAGCAAATCCCCTTCTTCTGTCATGAATTACATTAATATCAGTGGCATGGGCCAAACGGGCCATGTAAGTGCAGCTGTAATCGTCAAAAATAGTGCCTATTCGCTATCCGCTATCCACTATTGTATGCGGGCATTAATACGGCTAGATACTCTTTCAAAGTATTGGTATTTGCCGCGGTAGAAACTCTGTAATCACGACAGTTCATACCAGATTCTGAAATATTTCAAACATTCGTCGTATATTTCATGTGCACACAAAGAAGCTGAGAGCACACTTTTGCACCTATTCTGCCCAGATAGGCAGTCTTAAAAACGCTAGGCTGCGGTGCTCTTTGAATACAAGGAAGCATCAGAACGTTTTTGGCAACAGCAATGCTGTTCAGACCACACAAGTAGTAACCAAACCCTGCTGTAGAGTGATAAGTGGTGAATGGTAACCGTTTCAACCTACGAAAGGTTCAAGTTATGAAATATTCAGCGTGGCGAACAATTAAGACGCATTAACTATGCTCATCCATCTGTTTGTAGCACGTTACAGGTAGGCGTATTTTGATAAAATTGCTCTGGTGCCCCATTAGTGTTACATTGATTTTTAGCTTGCAGCTTTCAATACGAGACGTGAAATGTGAGATGTTTCATTCATTATTTGAGATATTGTAGGCTTTATTCATATGGTGTTTCACCATATGACATCATCCAATAACATACACCATTGAACCGACCTGGTCTTTTCAAAAACACTCAGTTCACTGTCGCCTGCACACATCCTTAAGATTTGTCAGGAAGGCGTTTGTTTGTCTATTAACACTTCAAAAGTTTCAGACATATATTTCGTATCTCCAACCGGCCAGAACATCACGAGCATGTCATCATTTGATGAACGGGTGATTAGCTCAGGCTAGGCAGGCTAGGATGCATTGGCTTTCAGAATAAGAGCCATGTAAGATATATAACAGCCAAGATATATAAGATATATAAGAGCCAATAAGAGCCAAGCCAGAGCTTGAGACTGCGAGAGAAAATATTTGCTGACCTTGACACACAACGCGAAACAACCGACCAGGTCGCCCATCCATGCGCTTCTAAAGGCGCATCTGGTTTGTCCATATCAAGTAAGGTAGGGCTTTTGTTTTCACCTCAGGGGTCGGGCTGGCGGTCAGGCCTACCCGTTTCTGCCCCAAACCCTTTCTCCATGAAGTGGAAACGCTGTGTGAGTGAATAACACGTCGTCTGGATACCTTTCATTTACGTTGCCGTTTCAGGGTTTGGATGAAAACTAGCTGAGAACACTAAATGCAATACAAAATTATTGCTATTGATAGTATTGCCATTTTATTAGCACATTTTCCGACAAATCATCATTGTTATCGGCAAGCTTTTCATTGGCGTTAACGGTTTAGTTTGCCCCAGCCGATACAGCGCTCAGAGAGGGCTCAGGGCGGGTAATTGTTAATGCCCTGCGGGTCCGTATTCAGTTCTATTACTATTTATGCTACTCAAGCTTGGATGGAATGCCTGGCTGAAACATATCACATAAGGGAGAGAGAGAGAGATCTGATTCAGTTTGCGTTACCTGTACGGTCAAATCAGCACTGACTCAACAAAAATCAACAAGAAAGCATCGATGTTACCAGACAACAGACTAAGAACAGCTGCAATGACTGATAGCAATGGATTGCAATCAGTGACATTTCTGAAAGATTGCTAGCTATTGTTATCATTAAGCGTGAGTTTAAGGCAGAATTATATACGCTACATATGTAGGCCATCGTAACGAAAATTTGAAAATAAAACATGTCGTGCGACGGCGAGAACAACTATGCATCGTCCTCGCATTGTGGTCAGCTGTACAAAGATATAAGCACTCGGCGGCTCCGATTATGAACTGGTATGGTAAAGTGTACAGCGTACCGCTTTAGACATGTAAACTTCGTTACGCACCGCATTTCCTGACGGCTTCAGTCTGAGTCTCACCTCAACTTACCGTGTCTCCAGCATTAGCAGAGTGATGACGTCATCTGCGAGCGGGACTGGCGTTATTACGTGCTGCACGCCTCTCAAGGTGTGCCCGCCAACGCCGATACGGCAAAAGTGCCATCTAGCGGACAGAAATTAAAGGATTGCTTGACGAGACATTCGGAGGTCCAAAGAAGGCGATCGGCATGCACAAATGCGAGCTTGCCGACTCGCTGAAGGGGAAGATTCACGCGGTCTGTCACGTTGCACGGATACGATTTACCGTAAGAGACCTGGGTCAGTATACAACTGGTAGTTTGACACTGCAACGCTAACCATTGTCGGCACTCACAGTACCAGGGACACATTCCATGATTTTTGTGCTTTTGTGGATTTTAGTCTGCGCCAGGCCTGTGGTCTGAGACAACCACGCCCGGTCGTGAGGGGGGGGGGGGGGAGGAGTTGACTTTACCCTGGCATCTCCAAGCTCCAGACGCCGGATGAGCAAAAGAACCGTTTTAAAGGTCTTGTCAAATCTTGAATGATCCACACCAAATTTGTTTTGAACTTAGGTCAAATGTGGTCACCAGAGACCAGCAAACGTCAAAACGGTTTTTCCGATGGATGCACGTGAGGCCTATCTTTGTATGTCAGAACGGATATTGGGGGCATAGAAACGGGCGCCTAAACTGTGCCGAGTTCATTGCGACCATTCCGACTGAGGCATTTGTCCCCACATGGATCAGGTCAGATTGGGTCACTGTAATACAAGGTGCCTACAGGAACGATGAGGTGCTCTTCACATTTTGCTGTTAACTAGGTTTATTTAATAATAAGATGCAGCTGTTTGCCAAAAGTATTCCGAACATGAAAATACCACCTTAGGTTCGTCTATTGGTCATCAGGTCACCTTAGGTGAAAGTCACGAACAATCGGAATGAAGCACTGAACTGCTAGCCGGGTTTATATTACCCCGTCTCCCTACCTCAGGTCAGGTCAGGTTACCTTAGGTGAAATTCATAAACAATCAGTACACCAGTACACGAAGTTACCAATATACTGCCCTCCCCCCCCCCCCCCTGTGGCCAGAAATAGCCTGTTGTACATTTACGGGTACTAACGATCGCATAGCTTTTGCCTAAATCATTCATGCTTAATCACCATGTAATTGACTAAATCACCATGTAACCATCTTGACAAGCTCTACGGTTGCCAAGATACTCACAACAAACTGAGGACAGGTGCGTCGGGAGATATAATTTAGACGTGATCAGCTGCACAAACACTATAAGGAAGAGGTTCACAAAAAAATTATGGCAAACAGTGATACGTGATGCAATTGTTAGGCCCGAGCGACGCTCTGCTGGTCCTAAGTATGTATGGTGAATACGTGGCAATGCATGTGTGGAGGCAAATGTTGTGTGACTTGGATTTTGTCTTATCTTTGTGACTTACCTTATAGTGTGTTCAATACGTCGGAGAGCTGAAAGCCTAATGAAGGCACTTCGGCACTTCAAGTGCCGAAATTGTGGATGTGCGCCGTGCTCCTTGTGTATGCCGCAAGAATATATTTTGTGCAACGTTTAGGGATTTCAGACTGCCTTCCGTGCCGCCTGCATACACCACTGATCCATACTCAGTAAAAGGAAGAACCAAATATTTATATAATAACAATAACGTATGCCGGTCAACACCGTACCTTGATCCCGACACGCACCTAAACGACTTCAAACGTGCGGCGCATTTGGTGCGGAATGTTTGATGTGCTTGGACATGGACAACCTCGGGTCGAGAACGGTGCCTAGAAATTTGAACGATGAAAGAAAAGCAATATTGTGCTCGTCCAGTTGGAGAGAATACGTCCGCATATCTCGTCGTCTTTTACTGAAAATAATAACGGCTGATTTTTGTGCGGAAAAATAGAGACCATAACGTATTGACCATTGTTGTAACTTGTAAAGGGCATTTTGAAAGCGTCGCAATGAGTAATCACATCCTTCATCTGAGCACTAAATCCCGTTGCCTTCCGCAAAAAGTGACGAGGATATGCCTCGCCGGTGATCATCAGATAAATCACATATCATTAGGTTAAAGAGCATTGGAGATATACCGCTACCATGTGGAAGACCGTTCTCTTGAATGTGAACATAACAGACCACCGATAGGCATCTTACACGGAACGGCCGCGCTCCTGAGAAAAATCCCACACGGTAGGGTGTCAAATAACCATTAAATCCTAACTTTTTCAGTTTAAAAATTGAAGCTGGTATATTTGCCATATCATAAGCGCAAGTAATATCCAGAAACACAGCAGTGACTTGACGTTTTTGGCGAAATGCGCGACGAATATCTGTTTCGAAACGAATATGATCACAGGTGAAATGATTACGTCGAAATCCACATTACTGGCTCGATATGAGCACACATGTGCCTGCTTCCTAATGTTGGATCCTGGTTCCCACTGGTTCTTTCGACAAAACAAGATGCTGGATCCTGGTTCTCACCGTTTTTTTTTTCTCGACAAAACAAGATGCTAGATCCTGGTTCCCACTGGATCTTTCGACACAACAAGATCCTGGATCTCGGTTCCCACTGGTTGTGTTGATAAAACAAGACCCTGAATCCTGGCTCTCACTGGATCTTTTCACAAAGTAAAACTCTGGGTCTTGAATCCCATTGGTTCTTTCGACAAAACAAGACCCTAGATCTTGGTTCTCACTAGTTTTTTCAACAAAACAAGACCCTGAATCCTGGTTCCCACTGGATCTTTCAACAAAGTGAAACCCTGGATCTTGGATCCCATTCGTTCTTTCGACAAAACAAAACCCTGAATTTTGGTTCCCACTGTTTCTTTCAACAACACAAGACCTGTATCTTGGTTCTCATTAGGTATTTTGTAAGCACTGGCTTCAGCTCCCAGTTTCCATTGCTTTTCCACAATACCAGCTCCAGGTTCCCATAAGCACTTTGGCAAGCAACATAAATACCAACATGCCATGAATACTAAACACCATGTCTCACAGTTCACACTCGTTACTTTACTTTACTTTACTTTACTTTACTTTGCTTATTTCCAACACTGAGGTCAGAATATTGCGCACTCTGACAGCCTTGGGACCCTGGAAAAATTGGCCTCGAAAGGTCATTCTGCATCACCCAAATACTTCGCTCGACAAAACAGATCAGTACATCACAGACAAGTCAAAAGAAATGGCATGTCCTGACTCTCTAACAACAATACAGCTCTTCCAGAAGCCTGAGCACAAGGCTCAGGTAGATATAGCTTCACTGTGTGTATGATAAATCAGTATCAATGTGGGACTTACCTTGGTCTGCAGGTAGGCTGGGCATTTGTAACAATGGTAAAAATAATGGTAAAAAATAATGATAATCTGTGATATTAGACGGTTTTCTGGTATATATATATATATATATATATATATATATAGATACATATATATATATATATATATATATATATATATATATATATATAGAGAGAGAGAGAGAGAGAGAGATATATATATATATATATATATATATATATATACACACATATATAATATATATATATATATATATATATATATACACATATATATATATAATATATATATATATATATATATATATATATATATATATATATACATATATGGTCACTTCATGCAACAAAGCAACTTGCTTGCTCCTTGGTAATCTATGTTATAAGTACCTATGGCTGAGCCAGAGCTGACTCACATTCTTTAGCTCCTTTGCCTGCTCATGTCAGGCCCTGGTTCCAAGAACTTTCGACACAACCACATACCCCGGTAACATCCAGCTTCGTTCCTGTCACCTCGCGTGTATTTTCAGGAAGAACAGTTACGACTCTTTTGTTGTCAAATCTCCATACCTTAGTCCCATGAGCTCACTTGCTAGACACGCTCCTGCAAAATATGGTGGTAACTGGTAGATGGACAGGGGGAACATTCTAAACTATTAACACAATGCATATATTCCGCTAAAGTCGGACGCAATTTCATCTCACCTCCCCCACACCACAGATTTCACACCTCACACCAAGGCCTCACGCCGACCGTGCACTAGCAAGGTCTATACATATATATATATATATATATATATATATATATATATATATATGTATATATATATATATATATCTTAATATTAATATATACATATACATGCAAACATATATATATATATATATATATACATATTTTATATATATATATATATATATATATATATACACATATATGATTGCTTAATTTGTCTACCTCCTAGCCACCTCAGAAATGCCTACAAGAATAAACAGAATAAAATGGAATATTCTAGAATATCTGGAATACAATGTCTAGAATGGCCGTGCAAAATGCTAGCGTATTCTTGGAAAAAATCATCTGAAAGTTCATTCCCTTCTTTTGAGCTGGATCTCAATCTTTTCGGCATATCATGTACCCAAAGTGCATTTTTGATCATCAGAAGCTGCGTTTCAATACATACAAACCTTGTTTGTGTCTGACATTGTTGTGGATGATTTAAATCAATTATGACACATTAAATGGTGTGTTTTTTGATGTGAGCAATAAGACGTCGATGAAATAGAACCGTTGTTTCGCATTCTCACAAGGAGTAACCTCACCACCAGCAGCCTTAGTTGCTTGACGTCATATTCCCTTTGTGTTTTAGATAAACGAAACATGTGATACTAGCTTTCCCTCTCTGCGGCCTTCATATACATATAGGTAGATAGATAGACGGATAGACATATATATATATATATACATATACATATATACACATAATTCATTATTTCTGTGATGTCCGCACGGAAGAGCGGGCCTTCCCTTTCAGGATAACATAAGGCAGCTAACAGCCCAGTTGGCAGACCTAGCAGGTCTGCATCATGCCTGTGTCTTGATACGTTATTGATGTTGTTCCTCTGAATTTGAAGTGTTGTTAACATTGAAGAACAGCATATTTGTTTTATGATATATGAGGAACAGCCTAAGCAGAAAACTAGCAATGTTCATGGATTTAATTTTATCAGTTTGCATTAAGAACGGTATACATTGCTGGACTTGAAAAAGTGGGGAGTGTAAGCAGCAACTGCTGTGAAGAAATCCTGGTAAGATTCTGGTCGGTTCAATGGTGTATGAAGACCACGTCGGTTCAATGGTGTATGTTACTGGATGATGTCGAATGGTGGAACGTCATGTGAATAAACCGTTTAATATCTCAAATAATCGGTGAAACATTTCACATTTAACGTCTCGCATTGAGAGCCGCAAGTTAAAAATGTTGTAACCCTGATGGGGCACCAAAGCAATTTTTCCAAAACACGTCTACCCGTAACGTGCTACCAACAGAAGCACAGGCGGAAGCTAATGCGTCTCTCGATGATCATTATTTCGGTGATATGTTTTGGGTGATTATTCGTCACGCTTGAACATTCCATAACCTTGCTAACAACATTGTGTGCTTATTTCGATTGACGGTAATGATTATAAATCCAAACTGCAATGCCTGCTCCGTTATGTGCTTGGAATACTCACCACTCATCCTTTGCTCGGAACCATAAAATTCACTGATCTGTGTAACGTGTTAAGCTCCATTTATTTCTCATGCCAAGCCAAGCGCCACCGTCGGTGGCGCTGCCTACAAGCATAGCATATCGTTTGTTTACATTTCATTTGCTGAGCTCCGGCTGTAATTTTCATACTAATCCATACATTGTAGCCTTTTTAACTTTGCATTGCATTACACAAGTCGTGTGTTTGAAACAAAACACAAACAAATAAAAAAGTCGTGTTGTTGTTGTTTGAGTTGAGAGAAAATATGGCTGTGCCCACTGGACAACTTCCAGTGCGGCTAGTCAAGAAACTTTCTGTGGAACTGGCCGTATCACTCACTCATATTTTCAATCGGTCATTGCATGAAAGGTGCGTGCCATTGGTGTGGAAGAGAGCAACAATCACCCCTGTGTCAAAGAAAACATCGCTCAAGTTTCCAGGAGATCTGAGACCGCTAAGACTCACACCGACTTTTAGCAAGGTTTTGGAAAAAATATTGTTCCACAAATTCTGGCGGATATAAAACCGAGCATAGATAAGCGCCAATACGGAAATATGAAAGGGGCCTCAACGTCACACTATCTAATTAGGTTGTTGCATGATTTGCTGACGGAGTTAGACGATGCAGACAAATTATGTTCTATGGTTATGTACGATTTTAAGAAGGGATTTGACCTCAATGATCACACAACAGTTGTCCAGAACATACTTGCAATGGGACTTCGCTTCGGGTATGCAAAGTGCTTTGCTCATTCTTGCAGGACCGACAGCAGCGGGTCAGGATGCCAGATGGAACCATGAGTCGTTGGAGAACCATAGCATGCGGCACTCTGCAAGGCACCCTAGTTGGCCCGGTTGCTTTACCGACTATGGTTAACGGTGCCGCTGCTGATATTGACAACCGACTTAAGTATGTAGGCGACCTTACCATACACCATGTGTGTCAAATTGACCAAGTAGATCGGCACTGCCAGTTGCAAGAGCACACTGACAAGATAAGTGATTGGGCAACGGCAAACAAGATGATATTGAACATTGGCAAATGTCAAGTCACGCATTATTCACAGCCAAAAAAACCATTAGCACTACCGGACATCATGATTCAAGGAAAAAGCCTGCCAACTGCCATCAAAACTAAGCTTTTAGATGTGACAATATCAAATGACATGTCATAGCAAGCACATGTGGATGATATTGTAACCAAAGCATTGAAAGCTTTATATATGCTCTACATAATAAAGAAGTACCCTCCACCACAAGAACAGCTTGTTCGTGTGTATGTCACTTATATCCGACCGCTGCTAGAATATTGTGCACCGGTTTTTCACGTGGGACTCACCGCCAAGCAGGCGCAACATCTTGAGAAAGTGCACATAAGAGCCTTGAAAATCATCTTCGGCCATTCGGAAAAGTACTCGCACATCTTGCAACGCTTGGGCATGCAAACCCTCGCTGACAGAACAGAAAAGCTATGCCAAAGGCTAGGAAAACAAATGCAAGCATCTCCCATGCACAGAGATCTGCTTCCAAAGCAGCGAGTGGCGATCTCCGGCAGAAATACCAGCAGCGCAAGCACACTCCAAACGTTTTGCTGTGGTATGTCACTACACAAATTAAGTATTCCCCATGTAACCACTCTTATTAACACGGATATATTATCAACTAAGTAGCGTCCTACTTCAAATGTACATTGTGCACATGTGCTATATGAGTTGATACTCGAAGCCACGCTCTTCTCAATAAACCGTCTCTCTCTCTCTCTCCCTCTCTCTCTCTCCCTCTCTCTCTCTCTCTCTCTCTCTCTCTCTCTCTCTCTCTCTCTCTCTCTCTCTCTCTCTCTCTCTCTCTCTCTCTCTCTCTCTCTCTCTCTCTCTATCCAGGCAGCACACCCATTCCTCGAGTTCCGGCTTACGTGGACGTAGTCCAGAGCCGAAATCTAGATTCGATTACCGACAACGGCAACTTTGGCGATGCCGATGAGCTTTTGTAGTGTACGTGTTGACACCATTCTCCGACTATTTCAGACCGCTGTAAGCCGACTCGCCTGTCCTTGACGCCATAAGTACGTGTTTTACGGCAGGGAGTGGTCACGGGCGATTTAAGCCGGCTCTCACATGTTTCTGCACACAATAAATACATGCTCTGTTGCAGGGAAAGGTCAGGGGCGATTTTGGACTTTTTGCGGGCTCCATGCCAGCCGCAGCTAAGCCAGTGTCACGGCACTAAACGGGTGCTTCATACTGGGCTGGTCATAAGCACATCAGCACAAAGCCATGGCCAACACCTATTTCGAATTAGATAGCCGAAAGATCCAAATGAACATCATCGATCGCGATCCTAATGAGGTCATCATAACGGGATGGAAACCCTTGCGTTTACATGCATTCAATTAATTCTGGTTTATGTGTACACAGTTACTTTTCCAGGCTATAGGGACACCCTAACCAGCAGCGCAAGAGGGTTTAAACGTGGCCTGGTGGTAGACGAGGACGCCAGCAATGATATATCAACAGGCAGCTTGTCCAGAGCTAGTAGGTACGCCTCAGGATTGTCCAGAGAACTGGTAGCCGAATGCACTTAGTTGGAGTGCACAAGGGCCTTTGAATGCATCTGTAAATTGGGTTCGTAGAGGTTTTTAAAGGGACTTATTTCTAAACTTTATGCTTTACGTTCTTATGTAGGTGCTTACGCGAACAAAAATCACGCTACAATTGGAGCCATGGTACTGGGACGGTATGCCAAGTGTTAGGTTGGATCCTCTCATACATCAAGTGTTATTTTTTCTCTCTCCGTGGCAGGTGCTGGCAGCAATGTGGTAAGGAGATAAGCATTGCATTATTATTACAGGGTTGTTATAATAAATATTATTTTTCATTTCAATACTATCTAATGTCAATCTATCTATACAATCAATACTATCAATACTATCAATACTATCTAAATAACTGATGCGCTTTTTCACTTTTGTCTTCGTCTCAGCAAGTTTCCAATGATATTCCTCATAAGCCGACAGAACGTAAACAATCCACACGGTCTCCAGCACTGCGTCACCATAACATAAGGCTAAATAAAGTACATGTGTGATCCATGAAATCTGATATAATATGTGGCAAGGTTTTGTCGTCATTTCTTCCCTGGCCACATCCTAAGTGAGAGAAGTGAACTTCAATTATCGTATAATAAATACACCTCATGGATGACGAATCTTCCTTCCACAAAGCGTTCGGCGCAGCAGCCAGCCACGACGCAATATCCATGGCGACAGAATGACGCAACAGCTGATTGTCCGACAGTAACGCCACGTGGTACCACGATGAATAAACCAAAAAAACTGGAAAGACAAGTTAGGTGGAAATGAAGTGGAAAATTGGGGACGTCCCCCGCCGTGCACATAAAATATTCGGTCCATTCCCTCTACGGCTGTTCGCCTAACACGACATATGCGCTTTCGAAATGCGTTGGCCTTTGACGTTTGCGCAAAATTGTACGTACCCTTAAACCACGCATAGCTTTCGATTTTGTACACGCAATCCCAAATGAGGTAACAGTGTATGTTCGACTACAGTGAATGTATTGTGCAAGAATGCCGCGGACTTGTAAGAATTTCTCCTGCACTGCTGCTTGCTTGGATTTTTTACGTCTTTGACAAATTACAGATCGTCCCGCAAAATTATGCGCTGTTTGCTTGAAATATTGCGAGTAGTATATGGAGGCTTGTGATGTTAAAAATTTACTCCTCTCCTGTCTGTCTTTTCAGTATTTGTGTGATACAATAAAACCTATTAACACGCGCCCGGGTGGCCGGTTGGATAGCCTTCGCTCGTGTGTGTGGGGGGGGGGGGGGGGGGTGGGGGTCAATTTGACCCCGCCTTGTGATGCTAGGAACTAAGGAAGTTAAAAACACCAAATTCTCAGGGCGTGTTGTCCTGTACGTGATGAAATCCCTTAGGTCAACATTTGAGGTTCCTTGGTCTTGATCTTCGGGCAAGTAAGGTAAGACAAGGTTAAACTACAGGCTGGTCTCCAAAGGGCCCATATAGCCTAGATAACTGTTCTAAGCAAGAGTTCACACGTTTATCTGAGGCCAGTGGCATTGTTTGACCCTTGACGATCATGGTGACCAAAGTCATACAAGACCGCTTCAAGTTTTGCATTTGGATAAGTGACAAAGATTACAATGGGCAGTATGCTCCTGAAAACTAGATGTTGACATGAGTTATTATGGGTCAGTGACCTACTCTGACCTTTAAAATGCTGATGAAAGGTGTATAACACAGTTCCTGACATGAATAAATTTTAAATGTACACCAGCAATTAACCCATACAGGAAGCGTTAGAGTAATAGAACAGGTTGGTGCACCTTGGTCTGACCTTCCTACCTCACCTTAGGTCAATTTAATTTGTTCATTTGATTGTTGTGTTCCCTAAGAAAATGACTTTGTTTAACACTCCGTTGTTGCATCAGACTGAACGATTCCCAGGAGACTGCCTTCGCTGAAACCATGGACCTATCTTTGACCTGCCATAAGTCGGCGACCTTACAAAGTACATCTAAATTTCTGATTCCAGACGATCCGCTATCTAAATTTATCCAGCTAGGGAAAACTTGGCGCGGCTACGCCGCGCCGTTCTAAAACCATTCCTGAAAACTTCAAAAGCGGTTAATTTGACCCCCCACCCTAGCACGTGTTAAAGCTCGCTCGGGTGGGGGTCGATTTGATCCCCTCCCCCGGAGGTTTTTTCGGAAATGGTTTCTATTCAAGTCTACGTGTTGTCTGCCCACACCAGACACGAGCGCTGCTAGACGGCAACTGTATTATCCCGCGAAGCGAGCGGGCGGCGCCGACTCCGGCGGGTGGCGCCCCAGGCAGTACACCGCCATTCGGGGCCGCGGCGTACCAAAGTGCAGCAGCACTGGCGGCGCGAGCAGGGGCGGTCTCAGGGGTACGCCAGTAACATCATGATACATCTCCCTCCTTAAGGAAATGCAAATAAATGTATAATATATAAAAAAGACGCTTGCGAAACGAAATTATTGGCGACAGACTACTGCTTCCCTGCTGCTTCCCTGCTGCTGCTATGCTGCTTCTGAGGCCGCTGCTTCCCTTCTGCTTCTCAGACTGCTTCTCTGCTGCTTTCCTGCTGCTTCCCATCTGCTTTCCTGCTGCTTCTCCGCTGTTTCTCTTTGATGCCTCTCAGAAAACGCGGCCACTGCGTGTTTTACGCGGACTAAAACTAAGCAGTGGCGTTGGGTCTTGTGTCTGGGGCACTTGCGCGTTGCAGGGCTGGGCCGCAGCTTCTGTCAGCGGCGGCAGCGACGGCGGCGGCGCCGCTTTCGACGCGGGCGACGGCACAGCCGGTGGTGGCCGTGGCACCACCGATCGTGGTGCAGGCGCCGGTTCGCGCGGCTGCGGTTGCAGCAGCGCCGGTGGCGCCACTTCAGCATGGCGGCCAGAGAGGAGGTCTGGAGCGGGCACCCTGTGTGCAGAACAGTCAGCACGCCGCGCGGAACCGTGCTGTGTCAACACCTGAAACGGAGGGATCTGCATCAGATGACGTCGGTTGCGACGATAGCGAGCACCCTTGAGCTCCACAAGGTAGCTGCGTCTAGAGAGCTTCTCTATGACGGTGGCGGGCTCGGACCAGCTTGCTTCCTTCTCCGTCTTGATCCGAACATGATCCCCGGGCTGTAGCTGCTGAAGATCGCGGGCACCTTGTCTCCGGTTGAAGCATGTCTCCAGCTTCTCCTTCCTCTGCCGATCTCGGAGTTTGGCATGCTGCCATGTCGCTTCTCTTCGTGGATTTCGTCCTCCTGAGGAATTCGACTTCACATCGCCTGAGAGGTGGCCGACCTGGCGTGATCGGTTCGTCCGCTACAGACTGGCATCGGGACTACACAAAGAGGACGGTGACGTTCAAGTAGCTGCGTTGATTTACAGCATGGGTCCGCAGGCTGAGCATATCGTACCAATATTTAAGCTTACTGCTGAGCAGAAGGAGGATTTTGAAGTTGTTGTCTCAAAGCTAGACGGGTACTTCATTCCGAAAAGGAACTTTATTGCAGAGCGTCACAACTTCAAGCTTAGATCTCAAAGCTCAAGCGAGACTAATGAATCGTACATCAGAACTTTGTTCTCTCTAGCCGAGCATTGCAGCTTCGCTGACGCTGATGAGCGTATCAGAGATCGTCTCATCTCAGGAATGTCTGACATGGAGCTGTCCCGTAGAATTCAGCTGAAGCCACTAGAGGAGGAAGTGTCTGCAAATACCGTCATTTCGATGATGCGTAATGTCGAGATCGTGAACGGCCGTGACAGCTCTGATCCGCCTGATATCAGTAGTGTTTGTGCACCGGCGCGGCACAGGCAGCCGCGCCAGCAGCGCCAGCAGTACAGACGTCAACCGCAGCCTTCCACCGCGCAACGGCAACAGCATAGTCAGCGTACCGACTTTTCAACAGCACGCAGATACTGTGGAAGAGCACGTCATGCGTCTCCGAAAGATTGTCCTGCTAAGGGAAAAATATGTGACAACTGTCAGAAAATGGATCATTTTGCGTATGTTTGTCGCTCCAACGGTGTCAGAGCGAGTGCGCGGACAGAGTCCATTGAAGAACTATCGCCGCCCAACATTTTTGTTGACGAAGCAGACAAAGCTTGCGCGCCATGGAGAGTTTCAGTCCTTCTAAATGGTCAACGAGTCGCTTTCAAAGCTGACTCTGGCGCTGATGTTAGCATTCTGACGCTGAAAACGTACCAGAAGCTGAAACTGACGCCGCTTCAACATGCTTCAAATACTCTGACAAGTGTTGGTAGCGTGCTAAAAGTAGAAGGAAAGATGCACGGAACACTCCTGTTCAAGAACAAAGCCGAGCCTGAAGTGTTCTACGTTGTTGACTCAGCTAATGATCTCCTCTCCAGGTCTGCTTGCTCGCGCCTGGGCGTACTGAGATTCACAGGTGAAGTCAACGAAGACGTCTTCGGAGAGGCAGGTCTCCTGAAGACAGCACCGGTCAGCATTCAGCTCCGTGAAGATGCTGTTCCATTCGCCCTTGCCACTGCAAGAAATATCCCGCGGCCACTGATGAAGCCGGTGGAAGAGGAGCTGAAGAAGATGGAGCATCACGGCATCATCACGTCGGAGACAGAGCCAACGGACTGGGTCTCTGCGCTGGTCCCCGTCCCGAAGCCGAAGAGCAGCGGTGTCCGCATCACGGTTGACTACAAGAGACTCAACCAGTCTGTGAAGCGACAGGTGTTTCCGATCCCTACTCTGGAGCAGCTGACCTCCAAGCTGAGTGGCGCGACGCTCTTCACCAAGCTGGACGCCTCCTCCGGTTTCTACCAGATCCCGCTGGACGAGGCGAGCTCCAAGATGACCACGTTCATCACTCCGTTCGGCAGGAAGAGGTTCCTGCGACTGCCGATGGGGATCTCGCTCGCACCGGAGTGCTTCCAGCGGAAGATGGAGGAGATGCTGGACGGACTGCCCGGAGTCATCGTCTACATGGACGACACCGTGGTGTTCGGAGATGCTGCCAGCCACGATGCACGTCTCGAGGCCGTCATCAGGAGGATCCACGAGTCTGGCCTCAAGCTGAACAGGAAAAAGTGTGAGTTCTGGAAGAACGAGGTCAAGTTTTTGGGGATGAAGATCAGCAAGAACGGCATCAGCAACGACGAAGAGAAGCTCGAAGCGATCCAGCAGCTCCAACCACCAAAGAATGTCAATGAACTAAGGTCTCTGCTCGGAGTAATCAACTTCCTGGGCCGGTTCGTTCCACACATCCAGGAGTGTTTAAGACCACTGAACGAGCTTCTGAGGAAGAACGTAGCATGGATCTGGACACTACAGCAGCAGCAGGCGCTGGATGACGTGAAAGCAGCCGTCACTTCAGCTCCAGCTCTGGCGTTCTACGATCCAGCACGAGAGACGGTGGTCAGCACCGACGCCAGCAGTTTCGGCATCGGAGGATGTATTCTCCAGAAGCACGGCTCCGTCTTCAAACCAGTCGCGTTCTGCAGCAGAAGCCTGACTGACCCAGAGACCAGATGGGCCCAGATTGAGAAGGAACTACTCTCCGCGACGTGGACGTGCGAGAAAATGCACATGTTCCTGTCCGGACTGCCGTCGTTCGAGCTGCATCTGGACCACAAGCCTCTGATCCCGCTGGTTAACACCAAAAATCTCGTGGATGCGCCCATCAGATGCCAGCGCATGCTCATGCGCTTGATGCGATACAACCCCACAGCGGTCTTCGTTCCAGGAAAGCAGAACCTGGTGCGCGACTTCCTCTCACGTCACCCGCTCCAGAAGCAGGATGAAATCAGCGCTGTGCTTCAAGAAGACGTGCATGGATTCTGCGAGAGAATCTTCAGCGATCTTCCCGCCACACCGCAGCGTCTGGTGGAGATCAGCAAGGCGCAGCAGGCAGACGAACCCCTACAACGCGTAGTTCAGCAGACTATCTCTGGCTGGAAGGAGGGAGCGAAGCATCCCGACCTGCTGGACTACTTCGCCTCTCGGGGAGAGATGAGCGTTCTGTACCTAACGTGTGGTACACTGCTGATGCACGGGCGACGCATCGTCATCCCTCCGAGTCTGCGAGATGAAATGCTCACCCGACTACATGATGACGGACACTTCGGTCTGAACAAGTGTCGCCAGAGGGCAGCAGAACCGATCTGGTGGCCTCAACTCAGCATCGACCTGAAGCGTCATCTCGAGAGCTGCTCGTTCTGTCAGGTGAACGCGCCAGCCCAGCACGCTGAGCCACTGGTGACAACCCCAACGCCACCAAGACCGTGGACGCACGTTGCAGCAGACGTCTTCCACTTCAACAACTGCAACTGGCTCGTCACGGTGGACATCTTCAGCAGGTATCTGGAGATACAACGCCTCCCGAGTCTCACCAGCAGCGCAGTCATCGAGCGTCTGAAGCGCCTGTTTTCCCGCTTGGGGATACCAGACCTCGTGACAACAGACGGAGGAACGCAGTTCACTTCAAGCTCGTTCGCCAACTTCACAGCGTCCTACGGCTTTACAAACCGCATCACAGACCCGCACACGCCGTCTTCCAACAGAGCAGCTGGACGGGCCGTGAGAACCGCCAAGTGGATACTTCGCCAGAGGGACCCCCACCTCGCCCTCCTCAACTACCGCACGACGCCTGTGGAAGCAACCGGATACTCCCCAGCCCGTCTCCTGATGGGACGCGAACTTCAATCTCGTCTCCCCATCGCTCAGCCAACCGGAGAAGCGACATGGCAGCATGCCAAACTCCGAGATCGGCAGAGGAAGAAGAAGCTGGAGACATGCTTCAACCGGAGACAAGGTGCCCGCGATCTTCAGCAGCTACAGCCCGGGGATCATGTTCGGATCAAGACGGAGAAGGAAGCAAGCTGGTCCGAGCCCGCCACCGTCATAGAGAAGCTCTCTAGACGCAGCTACCTTGTGGAGCTCAAGGGTGCTCGCGATCGTCGCAACCGACGTCATCTAATGCAGATCCCTCCGTTTCAGGTGTTGACACAGCACGGTTCGCGCGGCTGCGGTTGCAGCAGCGCCGGTGGCGCCACCTCAGCATGGCGGCCAAAGAGGAGGTCTGGAGCGGGCACCCTGTGTGCAGAACAGTCAGCACGCCGCGCGGAACCGTGCATCCAGGCATCTCGACTTGGTTCACAACTCACACTGCTTAAATTAATGCTGCTCACGCTTGCTTAAGCTTACTATAGGTTCAATGCGGCTGCGCCATATTCAAGTCTACGTGTTGTCTGCCCAGACCAGACACGAGCGCTGCTAGACGGCAACTGTATTATCCCGCGAAGCGAGCGGGCGGCGCCGACTCCGGCGGGTGGCGCCCCAGGCAGTACACCGCCATTCGGGGCCGCGGCGTACCAAAGTGCAGCAGCACTGGCGGCGCGAGCAGGGGCGGTCTCAGGGGTACGCCAGTAACATCATGATACAGTTTCCGAACGGCGTGGCGTGGCCTCGCCAACTTTTGCACAGCTGTAGGCAATTAGATATAGGATCGTTTGGTAACTAAGACAAAAGATTCACCATATCAGACCACCGACCTACGGCAGGTCAGATTCAGACCATGGATTCTGCGAAGACGACTTACTGATAGCAGAAAACTCCGCACGACTCGTTTCGAACTACTGATGACAGGAACCACATTATACATCCGCCATGAAAAGCGAAGTTCAGAAAAGGTCACTGACCTAAACTTAACCAGGTCGACATTCCTGCTTTCAGGAACATACGGCCTAGCATAATCTTTGGCGTTTATTCCAATGCAAAACTCAAAGTGTTCTTTAAGGATTCTGGTCACCATGATCTTTGAAAGGTCAAACAAGTTCTTAAAACTTTAAAGAGCACCAACGACCTTTTACATTAACCATCAAGCAATTTGTAGAAAATGTTTGGCATATCAGAGGCATGTTACAAATGTTTTAGTAATATGCACTCCCAGTGCCAGCCAATATCTAAGCTATTTGAAATATCCTAAACTGATAGTTACATGTTCCTAAACGTTTATAAATAGTAGTTAACTGAAAAAGGGTGGAACGCTTGTGTATATAGTTTGTTAACGAGAAGAGAGTCTAATGATATTTGTTTGGTTTGACACCTGGAGTGTAATTTGTATAGGAATTCACCGTCTCAGCTGCACAGTCTCAGCTCTTCACCTGCAGAGATAAATAAACACTGAACCCAAGTGAGCCTTGATATTTTAAGCAAGATACTGGCCTTTTCAACAGCAGCAATTACTCCCAAAAGCTCCTGGATGTAGTAACCTGCAACTGCGCCGCTGACAGCCGGACATGGAGCGTTGCATGTTGCAGCCACAACAGCTAAAAATCAGGCTTCTGGTGTATAGACTACCACAAACGTTAGGGAGAAATAATATGCTTTATCCATTGCACCTGCAAGCAGATGAACATCTAAGACGACGGAGGGGACCTAGGTGTGCATAGTGATGACTATGAAAAGACGTAGAGGAATGTGACGTATGATGGCTGGTATTGGTATTGGCTGGTATTGTATTGTATATTGGCTGGTATTGTATTGTATATGGTATTGTATATTGGCTGGTATTGCGCGCCAGGTCCCTTTGGATGTCGTGATACCGTGTGTCGCGATGACGTTCGAGCGCCAAAGCCCTTGTCTGTATTTTATAATTGACCTCTGATTTGGCATTGAATTACACCTCGTAGCCCGAATACAAGCTCGAAAATGGATTCGCCATCCGTGATAACACCAATAAAGATATGTTGTACGATCACAAATGTTATTCATATCAAAGGGGAAAGGAAACTTGGTTAGCATTCAAGATGTCGATGGAAACCAAGCTAATTTGGATTTTCAGTTTAAAAGAACTTATTTCCGTGTGGACGAGTGCGATATTCAGTATTGCGGGGTACACATTCTGGCGATTGGTCTACATGTGCTACTGTCATGGACCTGACGAGTGACTAATTGACAGCTTAGCCCTTACACACGAGGTCTTGGTATGAAGGACGGTGGTTAGTGAAATCCGGAGAAAGGCACGCAATGTGCGGCCAAATGGTGCTTCAAACTGAGTCAGCCACAGTCATATGTACATATACCTTGCTGGACCGCAGCCAGAAGGCTGCGGTGTTAACCGTCCGGACCGGGCCGAGCAGCTGAGCAGCATTATCCAAGCTATTATTAGATCGGTCAAGGGTGTGCTGCGGTGGCTGTTGTCAGTAAACATTCATCTCGGCCTGCTTGTTCCGGTCCAAGGGGCATTCGCTTTTGCATTAGACTTCTGGCGTCATCATCCTAAGCCTAGCTTTGGACGGATCACAGATAGTTATAACAGCCAGAGTACACACGGTATCAGGCGACTAGAGCGCCGAATCGGTCCCATGAAGACGCATCTCTTATAGCCCAGCCTGGGGAGAGCGTCGATAAGACAGGTCACACACACAAACGTCGGCCACATCAGCGCGGGACTTGTCCCAGCTTCGGTCGTGTTGTGACAGCGATAGGACGGGTTGCCATTCAGCCCTTGGCTGGAAACGGTCATGTGCCGCTGGTGTTCTACTCATGTGGCCCCTTGCCCGGAAAGAAGCAAGAGGTCTCAGTATTTTTTGATAGAGTAGGGGCCTCATTAGTATGGAATAAAGAGGCCCGAAATGAGTAAAAAGGCCAAACACAAAGCTATGTCATACATAAAACAGTAGTATTAACCTGAATGCGTGGAGAAAACCCAGGACGATGGCGACATAGTGGGATTATCGTTGTTTTATCCGAGGACTAAGGCTACTATACTACTATACTAATGCCTTATCTATGTGAATAACCATGTTTGCTAATACACTGAACAACTTGCGCAAGGCTACGCCATGTTTGCCTGAGCACGTCCATTTTTCAGACAAGATTGGTGAAACAAATGACATCAAAAGTTTTGAACATGTCCGCCCGCAACCTCGAGAGCAAGGACCGCGATGGCCTGGGTTGTAGCTTCCGCAAAACCGAACAGCGCCAGCCTCTGCAAGTGACACCAGACGGGACGTGCCGTGTAAACCTGTCGCCTAGACAGATTAATAGTTACAGAAACACAAAAATATATATTCTACGTTTACCCATTTAGTTCCACCACGAGATTTCAGCGCCTCTTCGCGGTCCTTTTTTCTACGCCGTTACCCAAGAACAGGTAACTAGGAGTGCCCCTCCCGCAATCTCAGCGACGCAGTAAACCGTACGTTAACACCAGAAAACGTAAAATCAAGTCGCGGCACTCCCAGCTAGGAAGATGAAACAAACATAAAAAAACAGGCGAAGAGGTGGAGCAGACCCGAAGGAATTGTGTTATGTGATAGGTAGGGAAAAATCATAGATGAAAAGGCTTAAAGTAGTCATTAGCCAAAGTCAGGTAATGACAGCCCGCTACAATCGCCCAATAATCTACAACCACTCAATTCCCCGTGTTAGTAATGGCTATACAGTCACAAGTCGGAGGGGGCAATTACCTGGTCATTTTTGTGCTGGGTTTTGAGCTGGATGTCCAGGGAGTCCACCCAGCTAAGCAGAGCTTGTCGCTGGGAGATCTCCCGGAGCCAGCGCCGTGAATTTGGGTATATGTGCATGACTTTATATCAGAAATTGATTATGAAACATGAAGGAGGTAAAACATGAAGTGCGTTGGATATGTACAGCACAAGGATGACAATGTCTTCAAATATGTTGGTTACGTTAATATGTGTCCACGAAATGCTTGCGGATAATGTTCTTAACGATGGTTTTTGATACAGGGATATCGGCTATTATTGGAAAATATGAGACCATAATGTCGTTCCACAGCTTAGGGCCAAGGCAAGATGCTGTAAATGGTCTATAATTACCATAAGAGAAAGGTTGGTCTAAATGTTTTGCTCGCCTCATATCCATGTCACTGGATTCGTAGAGATTGCAAATTAAATCGAATGATGCAGGGAGCTGTAAAGTTAAAAATTTTTGCATCACAATTAACATTTAAGATTTAGCAATATCCGATAGTTTCACAATTTTGTATCGTTTAAAGATTGGCTCTGAGCTTTGTGGACAATACACACAGAGGATACCTTTGAGAGCCAATCCGTTCTTATCATTAGTCTGAAAAGCTCACACGTGAAATCTGCGCCCAGACTGCCTTCTAAATGTGAGATTTGATGTCCTGAAGCGTTCAAAAGTAATTATTTAGAAGGTTCATCGTTTTCGTTCACCTGTTGGTCACAGCTAAGTATTACCCGGTGAGCCTACGCTGTTCGGCTTACGGAGACTGCAACGCCTATCGTGGAGGTCTTTGTTACTAAGATTTGCGAGTACACATGCTTAAAACCACATCACATAACTTGCATCAATAGTCTATTTAAGCTTTCAAAGGTAATGACCTCAGTAGCGTCATTAGCGGGCGGAGGGAGTAGGGTCCAGATAAGGAATATATGACAGAATGGCCTTTATTCTGTGGCTTGTTTTCTTAAAGAATAATATCCAGCTTTATGAAATTTGTTAGGTTTTTGGAGCAACTACGACCTTCCAAATTTGTTTCGCCTAGAATGCTGCCACAAGCCTTACCTCTTGAAAAGCAACCAGCGAAATAAAGGCGCATGAAAAATCTGTCACACCAAGACCGATCAATTTTCTTCAAAGTTCCCACCAGACTATGTCCAAGCCGTATTTGGCATCTACCCAATGGAGTCAGATGCCTCCTCAATGACGCAAATACGTTCCCACTCGTGGAACTTCGTCTCCCCAGGAAAGACAATGTTGAAATAGACGAAGTAGCCTGGGAAGCTGGATAGCCTAATTTGCCAAATGACGTAATGGGTGGAATAGGCAAGATTGTGCACCATTGAGGAACATAGTGACCAGTGAGGCTGCTCTGCTAGATGCTTACTTAGCATAGCAGCCATGGCGTTTGAATAAAGAGCGATAACAACCTCCATGCCCCCCCCCCCTTGTCATGGGCTTGTTTTTCGGAAAAAATATTCCGAAGTACTTTTTGGAGCGTTCCTACGCATATGCACCGACATCTTGAATGCATCTCGAGCACCACTGTTACAGGACAACGGCGACACTGAGGTGTTCCAGTCCCGATTCGCCCACGAGGCTATGAATCTGCGGCGCTGCATGGGGCCCTCCAATCTGAACGCAACTCAGCTCCCGACACTGCTCTGTCCGCTGAAGAGTAACAGATTAATTTCACTGCCAGCAGCTTCAGACAGCCGTGAAAGGCGGCAAGACTACCAGAAGTCCACGAGATTGAAAAGCCGGCCGGTTGGACGAGTCATACTGCCTTATAATCGGCATTCCTCTTATGTCATGCATGTCTTCTACTTAATGGCAACAGGGTATACCAGAGGGCTGAGCACCTACCTGGAGTCAAGCCGAGAGCACCCGACCGGGAGGATGTGGGCAGACTCCTCGGTGGAGAGGCGGGGTACGGAAACAGCACAGAAACAACTGGAACAAGAGACATGATACTGAGCATCGATAGGATGCACATCGATCCCCCACTGAGTAAAAACACCATCACTATAGCCCCAGAGGTTCTCTAGCCGATGTTTCAACGTGATTCTACGATACTTAGTTATGATTAAGTTTCACCTTGAAATTACGATTTGACCGTTTTTCGACCGAATACATTAAAATCAACTGCAAAACTGGGACCTGTGCCATCGGAAACCGCTATAAATCGGCATCACATGATCCGCCAATTCGTCGCGACCAACATCACAACTGGACCAACATCCAAGATGGCGGCGGCGGGCATGTTTAATTCTGAGAAATAAGTAGAGTTGCACAGTTAGCACCCAAGCTCATTTGGCTCCTCTAGCTTCAGAAAGCTAGTTACATTAAAAATTTCCGTACAAAGTCCGCGGTAGCTTACATTGCATGGTCTCATTTAAAGTGTCTAATTAACGCAGCTCGACTACACCCGAGTGAAAAGCGTCCTCTATAGAATATGCGCGGTGTGCGAAGAGAATGCCTATATAATAATGGTTTATAACGCATATAGATTATGTGAGTGTTCTATTGCAATGAGCACCATAAAACAACAAACGGCATATATCGGTCAACAGAGGCGGTTTTGTTGGTTCAAGATGAGGTTTGAGAATGGAGCTTCGATTTGACCCTGATTTCGGACCCATACATTGCAAATAACTGCAAAAACGGACTTTCTTGACATGGAAAACCTAACTCAACCTTTGTCAGACGAAACTCCAGGTGATCGAAAAAGATACTAAGTTGTAGCCACTAGCGAAATTGGGTTCTTCTGACTACGTAAAGCATATGTCCAAAGAAAAATACGCAGTAGTCGACATTGCAGCGTCTCATATAGAACCTATCAAGATGACAACTCGAGTAATTCTGCGATCTCTCACATACTTAGATAAAAACTTACGCGACAGATATAGCAAAATTGCAACGGTTTTCATCTGCAGCACATCTTTGCGTAGTGTTACGCTTATCACGCAATGGCGTATGCTGCTGGTTACCATATCACGTTTTGACCAGAGCTCCACCCATCAGTGCAGCCAGATCTAGCAATAAACATCCAACTAAATGAATAAACAAGCACACCAAGGCAAAAAGAGTGCAGGTAAGGCAAGAAGGTAAGGCAGGCATGCGAGAGACTGCATGTGAGTGACAGCGTGTGAGATAACAACAGATTTGTGGGGTAACACAACATCATGAAGGCCCCTTCCCTCACCATGCCACATTGCCATGAGGGATCCAGGCTCGTAGTAGCGTACCTTTTTAATGAGCTGCGTGGCCCGCAGGTAGATGACGTACTCCCGGTCGGCCGTGTAGTGTACGTTGGGACGGAAGCTGTGCGGCGGAAGGCCGGCGTAGGGGAACAGGCAACGCATGTGCTAGCCGGGACCGCGGCCGCGCGCTTCGAAGGCGTTCATCAGCAGAATGCCGCCCTATTTTGTGCACCATCTTCTCGTCGGCCTCCACCTGGTGGCCGTCAAGGCGAGTTTCGGGTCACCAGGGGTCAGTGGCGGGTCATCAGGGTCAGGTCAGGCCGTTGGCGAGGCATCATGGTCGGGACAGTCTCGGGCCACCAGAGGTCATGGTGGTTGGTCGGGGTCGCCGGGATCAGCCAGGGTCGCTGAGGTCGACCCTGGCTGGGTCGATGGCTGGAAAAACGCGGGAACACGTCTTGTTCGACGTCAGATTAGTGGCAACAACGAGCTTGCGTGAAATGGGAGGTAATTTGAAGCAAACCTTGCATGACGTTAGGTACACGATATTTGACTGCATCAGTGGAGATGAAACTGTTCACTTATTCAGCTGAGTGCTGCATAACCCATTAGTTTTAACATAACTGCATAATTTTTTAAAATATAATAACACATTTAACATAACTGCATAACCCATTAGCATGCTTTGGTCAGGTTCTTTTGATCATAAAAATTAGCTTAGCATCATAGGGGTTGATCTTTATAAATGCTAGGAATCTTCAATGATGAAATGAGCAGGAAGTTCCAGACAAACCGTTGCCATGGCAACCCAAGGCCATGAAGCGCCCAGCAACCGCAATATGTAATACACCACAAACCCCGCGAAAAAGATAGCATTCGGATGAGGCTAACCTGTTGCTTGTTTCAACCTTCTTCCAGAAAAGTGTTTGCATGCCGAAACTGTGGAGCCTTTGATTCCTAGACCAACGGAGTCCCGCCACCCGCACGCCAAGAAAACATACGTAGCATCCAAACTAATGAGCATTACAGCAGTCAGTTGACTAAATGGGGCGGTTTCTGCTCACTTTGTCACCGAATATTGTGTACATGACCTTATGCAGGCTTTTTTTCCAGCCCACCTATTTTCACCCGCAGCTCGATGTTGCCACCTCTGGACACTATTAAATGATTCAGTTTGACATCTTCCTGGGCAGACGTATATGAAGGGGGCTGTGCAAGAAGTACAAAAATCATGGAATATCTGAAAAGAAGACACAGTGCATCTCGTTGCAACACGTGCATCATCAGTGCA
>NW_023595962.1:18137174-18145105 GCF_011947565.3 Pollicipes pollicipes
CTAGGTCTGCCTGAGGGTGAGGCCCTGGTCAAAACGTGATATGGTAAACACCAGCATACGCCATTGCGTGATACGCGTAACATTACACAAAGTTATGTTGCAGATGAAAGTCGTTGCCATTTTGCTATATCTGTCGCGTAAGTTTTTATCTGAGTATGTGAGAGATCGCAGAAATAGTCGAGTTGTCATCTTGATAGGTCCTATATGAGACGCTGCACTGTCTACTACTACGTATTTTTCTATGAACATATGCTTTACGTATCCAGGAGATCCCAATTCCGCTAGTGGCTACAACTTAGTATCTTTTTCGATCACCTGGAGGCTCGTCTGACAAAGGTTGAGTTAGGTTTCTGTGTCAAGGAAGTCCGTTTTTGCAGTTATTTGCAGTGTATGGGCCCGAGATCAGGGTCAAATTGAAGCTCTATTCTCAAACCTCATCATGAATCAACAAAATCGCCTCTGTTGACCGATATATGCCGTTTGTTGTTTGATGGTACTCATTGCAATAGAACACTAAGATGATCTACATGCGTTGTGTACCATTGTTATATAGGCATTCTCTTCATACACCGCGCATATTCTATAGAGGACGCTTTTCACTCGGTTGCAATCGAGCTGCGTAAATTAAACACTTTAAATGAGACCATGCAATGTAAGCTACCGCGGACTTTTTACGGAAATTTTCTAAGTAACTAGCTTTTTGAAGCTAGAAGAGCCAAATGAGCTTGGATGCTAACTATACAACTCTACTTGTTTCCCAGAATTAAACATGCCCGCCGCCGCCATCTTGGATGTTTGTCCAGTTGTGATGTTTGGTCGCGACGAATTGGAGGATCATGTGATGCCGATTTAGAGGGGTTCCCGATGACAGAGGGCCCAGTTTTGCAGTTGTTTTCAATGTATTCGGTCGAAAAACGGTCAAACTGTAGTTTCAAGGTGAAACTTAATCATAACTGAGTATCGTAGAATCACGTTGAAGTATCAGCTAAACAACCTCTGGGGCTATAGTGATGGTGTTTTTAACTCAGTGGGGGGATCGAGTGTGCATCCTGTCGATGCTCAGTACCATGTCTCTGGTTTCCAGTTGTTTCTGTGCTGTTCCGTACCCCGCCCCTCCACTAAGAGCCTGCCCACATCCTCCCGGTCGAGTGCACTCGGCTTGACTCCAGGGAGGGTGCTCAGCTCCTGGTATGTTCACCTCAGTTCCTAGTTGCTCCTGTTGCCGTTAAGTAGAAGACATGCAGCAGCATGGCGATAATGAGGCAATAAGACTCGTCCAACTGCCGGCGCTTTTCATCTCGTGGACTTCTGGTAGTCTTGCCGCCTTTCACGGCTGACTGAAGCTGCTGGCAGTGAAATTAATCTGTGACTCTTCAGCGGACAGAGCATTGTCGGGAGCTGAGTTGCGTTCAGATTGGAGGACCCCATGCAGCGCAGCTTCATAGCCTCGTGGGTGAATCGGGACTGGAACACCTCAGTGTCGCCGTTGTCCTGTAACAGTGGTGCTCGAGATGCATTCAAGATGTCGGTGCATATGCGTAGGAACGCTCCAAAAAGTACTTCGGAAGATTTTTTCCGAAAAACAAGCCCCATGACAGGGGGGGGGGGGACATGAGGTTGTTATCGCTCATCATTCAAACGCCATGGCTGCTATGCTAAATAAGCATCGAGCATAGCAGCCACACTGGTCACTATGTTCCCCAAAGGTGCACAATCTTGCCTATTCCACTCATTATGTCATTCGGCAAATTAGGCTATCCAGCTTCCCAGGCTCCTTCGTCTATTTCAACATTGTCTTTCCTGGGGAGACGAAGTTCCACCACGAGTGGGAACCGCATTTGCGTCACACTGAGGAGGCATCTGACCTCCATTGGGTAGATTCCCAAATACTTTGGACGGCAGGCTGGTGATGAGAATATTTTTTGAACAAAAAAAAGGTTAGTCGGTCAACGGTGGTCTGTGACAGAATTTTCATACATGCGCCTTCATTCCGCTGGTTGCTTTTCAAGAGGCAAGGCTCGTCGCAGCATTCTAGGCGAAACAAATTTGGAAGGTCGTAATTGCTCCAAAAAAGCCTAACAAATTTCATGAAGCTGGATATATTATTCTTAAAAAACAAGCCACAGCATAAAGGCCATTCTTGTCATATATTCCTTATCTGTGACCCTACTTCCCTCCGCCCGCTGATGACGCTTACTGAGGTCATTACCCTCGAAAGCTTAAAATCGGTACTATTGATGCAAGTTATGTGACGTGGTTGTTTTTAAGCATGTGTACTCGCAAATCTTGGTAACAAAGACCTCCACGATAGGCGATGCAGTCATCCGTACGCGAACAGCGCAGGCCCGCCGGCTAATACTTAGCTGTGACCAACGGGTGAACGGAAAACGATGAAGCTTCTGAAAGAATTACTTTTGAACGCTTCAATACATCAAATCTCGCATTTAGAAGGCAGTCTGGGCGCATGTTTCACGTGTGCGATTTTCAGACTGATGATAAGAACAGATTGGCCCTCAAAAAAAACCGCGGAAGAGGCGCTGAAATCTCGTGGTGAAAGGAAAAATGGGTAAACGTCGATAATATATTTTTGTGTTTCTGTAACTATTAATCTGTCTAGGCGACAGGTTAACACGGCGCGGCCTGTCTGTGTTCACTTGCAGAGGCTGGCGCTGTTCGGTTTTGCGGAAGCTACAACCCAGGCCATCGCGGGTCCTTGTTCTCGAGGTCGCGGGCGGACATGTTCAAAACATTTGATGTCAGTTGTTTCACTAATCTAGTCTGAAAAATGGACGTGCTCAAGCAAACATGGCGTGCCCTTGCGCGCAGTTGCTCAGTGTATTAGCGACACATGGTTATTCACATAGATAAGACATTAATATAGTAGCATAGTAGCCTTAGTCCTCGTATAAAACAACGATAATCACCGACTAGGTCGCCATTCCTCCTGGGTTTTTTTTCACCCGATTTCATGTCAATACTATGTTTTTATTATGACCATAGCCTTGTGTTTGCGTCTTTTTACTCCTTTTCGGCCCTCTTTATTTCCATACTACTGATGCCCCCTACTCTATCAAAAAAATACTGAGACCTCTTGCCTCCTCTCGGGCAATGGGCCCACATGAGTAGAACACCACTAGCGGCACATGACCGTTTCCAGCCAAGGCTGAATGGCAAACCAGATCTATCGCTGTCTGTCATTGTCATGTGTCTGTCATTCTGGCTGTCACTCTGGTGATACGGAGCGGGATCTCCTGGTCGATCCGAAGGCCCTCACAAAGATACACCAGATCACATTGCTCCCCTCCCTGACACAGGAGGCCTTCTGTTCCTCGCCAATTTGCCCCAGATCAGCACAGGAGCATTCGCTGACGCAACAACATCTTCGGTTTTTTGATCGTTGACTTAGTTTTTTTCGATTATGGACATGAAGCAGCACGTATATGATTGGATTAGCCCATATGCGAAACGCTGAAATCTGACCGCCCTCTCCTAACAATAACAAGATCCGGTTTCGTCCCGCCAGGGGAACCCACGACCCACCGCCCTAGCCGTCCGATCTGTGAGCCGACACGGGCCAGGCGCCCGCCGCCACTCCAGTCTACACATATAGCCGTCCCGGGCCGGCGGCGGACCCCCGGCCCGGCAAGGGTACCCAGTCGCCCGTACGCCGCTCGTGCCCGCTGGAAGTTTTTAGGCGAATCGACTGGTTTGAAAAAGAAATGCTTGGAATGTTTTTGCTATCTGCTGCCCACTGCGATGTTGTAAACCGTTACCTCTGAGATAGATACTTTGTTGCTCATAGAGATGTGCCAATTGTGGGACCACCTGGTTGCTCCAGATTGTCCAATAATTGTCACATAGACTCCAGTTCCATATTTTTATGTGTTCCTCAGAGATATTAATGGTTCCCTGATCGTAGGTTATGGATGATAGGGGCCCCAGATTTGTATCAACATGGCTAACCCATGTTTGTCTTAAAATTTGCATGATTCAGTCAGAATGTATTACGGATAAAGGCTTTGTACTGTGGTTTTGAACATGCGCACTCGCATGTCATAGCAACAAAAGCCTCAACACCAGGTGTCGCAGTCTCCATGGTCCACGGAGCGTCGGTCTAGATGCTGTGATACTAAGCGATGGCTAATGGCAAACGCAACAATATGCCAACACAACCTAAATCTGAAAAGTGGGACGGGGAGACAGTTAACACTTCCGGCCCGTTGCCGTGTGGGCGGCGGACAGGCATGGTCGACCGACAGGACGGACTAGTATAGATGACCGACAGGACGGACTAGTAAAGATGACCGACAGGACGGACTAGTATAGATGACCGACGGACGGACTAGTAAGATGACCGACAGGACGGACTAGTAAAGATGACCGACAGGACGGACTAGTAAAGATGACCGACAGGACGGACTAGTAAAGGTGACCGACAGGACGGACTAGTAAAGATGACCGACGGGACGAACAGCCATGGTCCGCACGGCCGGCCGTCCGCAACCAGTGCAACCGTCACGTCCGCTTCCAGGGCACGTGATGCCAGCGTGGCGCTGTAGCGCGCGGACGCCACCGTACACAACACGACCAAAGTTGGAACAAGTCCCGCGCTGATGTGGCCGACGTTTGTGTGTGTGGCCTGTCTTATCGACGCCCTCCCCAGGCTGGGCTATAAGAGATGCATCTTTATGGGACCGATTCGGCGTTCTAGTCGCCTGATACCGTGTGTACTCTGGCTGTTATAACTATCTTTGATCCGTCCAAAGCTAGGTTTAGGATGATGACGCCAGAAGTCTAATGCAAAAGCGAATGACGCTTGAACCGGAACAAGCAGGCCGAGATGAATGTTTACTGACAACAGCCACCGCAGCACACCCTTGACCGATCCAATAATAGTTTGGATAATGCTGCTCAGCTGCTCGGCGCGATCCTGACGATTAACACCGCAGCCTTCTGGCTGCGGTCCAGCAAGGTATGTGTAGATGTGACTCTGGCTGCCTCAGTTTGAAGCACCTTTTGGGCGCACATTGCGTGCCTTTCCCCGGATTTCTGTGTCTGTGGTAGTCTGTACACCAGAAGCCTGATTTTTAGCTGTTGTGGCTGCAACATGCAACGCTCCATGCCTGGCTTTCAGCGGTGCAGTTGCAGGTTGCTACATCCAGGAGCTTACGGGAGTAATCGCTGCTGTTGAAAAGGCCAGTATGATGCTTAAAATATCAATGCTCACTTGTGTTCGGTGTTTATTTATCTCTGCAGGTGAAGAGCTGAGTCTGTGCAGCTGAGCCGGTGAATTCCTATAAAAATTACACCCCGGGTGTCAAGCCAAACAAAAATCATTAGACTCTCTTCTCGTTAACAAAGTATATACATAAGCGTTTCACCCTTTTTCAGCTAACTACTATTTATAAACGTTTAGGAACATGTAACTATCAGTTTAAGAAATTTCAAATAGCTTAGATATTGGCTGGCACTGGGAGTGCATATTGCTAAAACATTTGTCACATGCCTCCGATATGCCAAACATTTTCTACAAATTGCTTGATGGTTAATGTAAAAGGTCGTTGGTGCTCTTTAAAGTTCTAAGAACTTGTTTGACCTTTCAAAGATCATGGTGACTAGAATCCTTAAAGAACGCTTTGAGTTTTGCATTGGAATAAACGCAAAGATTATGCTAGGCCGTATGTTCCTGAAAGCAGAATGTCGACCGGGTTAAGTTTAGGTCAGTGACCTATTCTGAACTTCGATTTTCATGGCGGATGTATTATGTGGTTCCTGTTATCAGTAGTTCGAAACGAGCCGTGCGGTTTTCTGCTATCAGTAATCGTCTTCGCAGAATCCATGGTCTGAATCTGACCTGCCGTAGGTCGGTGGCCTGATATGGTGAATATTTTGTCTTAGTTACCAAACGATCCTCTAATTGCCTACAGCTGTGTCAAAAGTTGGCGAGGGGGCCAGGCACGCCTTTCGGAAACCATTTTCCGAAAAAACTCCGGGGGAGGGGATCAAATCGACACCCCCACCCGAGCGAGCTTTAACACGTGCTAGGGTGGTGGGGTCAAATTAACCGCTTTTGAAGTTTTTCGGAATGGTTTTAGAACGGCGCGGCGTAGCCGCGCCAAGTTTTCCCTAGCTGTATAAATTTAGATAGCGGATCGTCTAGGAATCAGAAATTTAGATGTACTGTTGTAAGGTCGCCCGACTTATGGCAGGTTCAAAGATAGGTCATGGTTTCAGCGAAGGCAGTCTGCCTGGGAATCGTTCAGTCTGAGGCAACAACGGAGTGTTAAACAGAAGTCATTTTTCTTAGGATACAAACAATTAAAATGAACAAATTAAGTTGACCTAAGGTGAGGTAGGAAGGTCAGACCAAGGTGCACCAACCTGTTCTATTACTCTAACGCTTCCTGTATGGGTTAATTGCTGGTGTACATTTAAAATATATTCATGTCAGGAACTGCATTATACACCTTTCATAAACTTTTTAAAGGTCAGAGTAGGTCACTGACCCAGAATAACTCATGTCAACATCTAGTTTTCAGGAGCATACTGCCCATTGTAATCTTTGTCACTTATCCAAATGCAAAACTTAAAGCGGTCTTGTATGATTTTGGTCACCATGATCGTCAAAGGTCAAACAATGTCACTGGCCCCAGATAAGCATGTGAACTCTTGCTTAGAACAGTTATCTAGGTTATATGGGCCCTTTGGAGACCAGCCTGTAATATAACCCTGCCTTGCCTTACTTGCCCGAAGATCAAGACCAAGGAACCTCAAATGTTGACCTAAGGGATTTCATCACGTACAGGGCAACACGTCCTGAGAATTTGGTGTTTTTAACTTTCTTAGTTCCTAGCATCTCAAGGCGGGGTCAAATTGACCACCACCCCCCCCCCCCCCCCCCACACACGAGCGAAGGCTATCCAACCGGCCACCCGGGCGCGTGTTAGTAGGCTTTATTGTATCAGAAAAATACTGAAAAGACAGACAGTAGAGGAGTAAATTTTTGACATCACAAGCCTCCGTATATTACTCGCAATATTTCAAGCAAACAGCGCATAATTTTGCGGGACGATCTCTAATTTGACAAAGACGTAAAAAATCCAAGCAAGCAACAGTGCGGGAGAAATTCTTACAAGTCCGCGTCATTCTGGCACAATACATTTACTGTAGTCGAACATACACTGTTACCTCATTTGGGCTTGCGTGTACAAAATCGAAAGCTGTGCGTGGTTTAAGGATACGTACAACTTTGCGCAAACGTCAAAGGCCAACGCATTTTGAAAGCGCGTATGTCGTGTTAGGTGAACAGCCGTAAAGGGAATGGACCGAATATTTTATGTGCACGGCAGGGGACGCCCCACTTTTCAACTTCATTTCCACCTAACTTGTCTCTCCAGTTTTTTTGGTTTATTCATCGTGGTACCACGTGGCGTTACTGTCGGGCAATCGGCTGTTGCGTCATTCTGTCGCCATGGAAATTGCGTCGTGGCTGGCTACTGCGCCGAACGCTTTGTGGAAGGAAGATTCGTCATCTGAGAGGTGTATTATTATACGATAATTGAAGTTCCCTTCACTCACTTAGGATGTGGCCAGGGAAGAAATGACGACAAAACCTTGCTACATATTCTATCAGATTTCATGGATCACACATATACTTTATTTAGCCTTATGTTATGGTGACGCGGTGCTGGAGACCGTCTGGGTTGTTACGTTCTGTCGGCTTATGAGGAATATCATTGGAAACTTGCTGAGACGAAGACAAAAGTGAAAAAGCGCATCAGTTTGATAATATTGAAATTAAAAATAATATTTATTTAACAAGCCTGTAATAATAATGCAATGCTTAACTCCTTACCACATTGCTGCCAGCACCTGCCACGGAGAGAGAAAACCTAACACGTGATGTATGAGAGGATCTAACCTAACACTTG
>NW_023595962.1:18146105-18220678 GCF_011947565.3 Pollicipes pollicipes
AGTATTTCAACCCTAGTATGTCAAGAAAGCAAATAGCTGCATTCTGACTTGCCAGTCCATGCCAAGTCTAAATGGCAATGCTGCCCTCAGGTACTGATGATGCATTGGATGGGGAAAGACAACATAGTTACACAATTTTTGCCACTAACTATGTAGCATTCATGAGTCATTTCTGTAGCTTAGCTCACTGTTGCAGGCTGCTCATAAATGCATTAGTGTGGGAGTAGGTAATGTGTTTCTTGGGCTGCGCAAAGTAGATGACATGATGCTGGGTGGCATACTGACATGAGTGTGGTAAGTTTGTGAGTGTCGTTGGCCAATACAAGAAAATACTGATTTCCTGCTAGCCAAAGTTTCCTGCTAGTAAAAATTTGCATATAACACTGTTTATGTGACAGATTTGGCAGTGCTGACTGCGCAACTCTTGTGTTTCAAGTGCTATGGCTTGTGCTGTAGCTATAAAGCCTATGAGTCCCGCACAGATCATTTTTCCAACGGAGTCCATCTTCCTTCTCGCCCTCAAAGCTGTCTCGCGCCCACCATGGCTCGTGACATTCGCCATCCATATGCAGAGTACAGGCTTTTTTTGTTCAGTTCGCTTCAAAAGCGCAGTTTTCGCCCATAATCCGTTCCTTGATTCGAACTAAGCGGGATCGAACTATCGACCGTTAATCCGACGTAAAGCCGGTTTCGCCCATGTAAACGCCCCTCGCCGAGAGGGTTAACGTCGCATGATCCGCTCCGATCTTAATTCGAATTATCCTCGGCTGCCCATGTAAACCGGGTAACAGGAGGCCTTCTGCTCCTCGCAATTTGCCCCAGATCAGCACAGGAGCATTCGCTGACGCAACAACATCTTCGGTTTTTGATCGTTTGACTTAGTTATGTTTATTTTCGATTATGGACATGAAGCAGCACGTGATATGATTGGATTAGCCCGTATGCGAAACGCTTAAATCTGATCGCCTCTCCTAACAATAACAAGATACGGTTATCGCCGCCAGGGAACCCACAACCCACCGCCTAGCCGTCCGATCTGTGAGCCGACACGGGCCAGGCGCCCGCCGCCACTCCAGTCTACACATAATAGCCGTCCCGGGCCGGCGGCGGACGCCCGGCCCGGCAAGGCCACGCAGTCGCCCGTACGCTGCTCGTGCCCGCTGGAAGATTTTAGGCGAATCGACTGGTTTGAAAAAGAAATGCTTGGAATGTTTTTGCTATCTGCTGCCCACTGCGATGTTGTAAACCGTTACCTCTGAGATAGATACTTTGTTGCTCATAGATATGTGCCAATTGTTGGACCACCTGGTTGCTCCAGATTGTCCAATAATTGTCACATAGACTCCAGTTCCATATTTTTATGTGTTCCTCAGAGATATTAATGGTTCCCTGATCGTAGGTTATGGATGATAGGGGGCCCCAGATTTTTATCAACATGGCTAACCCATGTTTGTCTTAAAATTTGCATGATTCAGTCAGAATGTATTACGGATAAAGGCTTTGTAATGTGGTTTTGAACATGCGCACTCGCATGTCATAGCAACAAAAGCCTCAACACCAGGTGTCGCAGTCTCCATGGTCCACGGAGCGTCGGTCTCGCTGCTGTGATACTAAGCGATGGCTAATGAGCAAACGCAACAATATGCCAAACACAACCTAAATCTGAAAAGTGGGACGGGGAGACAGTTAACACTTCCGGCCCGTTGCCGTGTGGGCGGCGGACAGGCATGGTCGACCGACAGGACGGCCTAGTATAGACGACCGACAGGACGGACTAGTAAAGACGACCGACAGGACGGACTAGTAAATATGACCGACAGGACGGACTGCTATAGATGACCGACGGGACGAACTAGTAAAGACGACCGACAGGACGGACTAGTATAGATGACCGACAGGACGGACTAGTAAAGATGACCGACAGGACGGACTAGTGTAGACAACCGACAGGACGGACTAGTATAGACAACCGACAGGACGAACTAGTAAAGATGACCGACAAGACGGACTAGCAAAGATGCCCGACAGGACGGACTAGTAAAGTTGACCGACAGGACGGACTAGTAAAGATCACCGACAGGACGAACAGCCATGGTCCGCACGGCCGGCCGTCCGCAACCAGTGCAACCGTCACGTCCGCTTCCAGGGCACGTGATGCCAGCGTGGCGCTGTAGCGCGCGGACGCCACCGTACACAACACGACCAAAGTTGGAACAAGTCCCGCGCTGATGTGGCCGACGTTTGTGTGTGTGGCCTGTCTTATCGACGCCCTCCCCAGGCTGGGCTATAAGAGATGCATCTTTATGGGACCGATTCGGCGCTCTAGTCGCCTGATACCGTGTGTACTCTGGCTGTTATAACTATCTTTGATCCGTCCAAAGCTAGGTTTAGGATGATGACGCCAGAAGTCTAATGCAAAAGCGAATGACGCTTGAACCGGAACAAGCAGGCCGAGATGAATGTTTACTGACAACAGCCCCCGCAGCACACCCTTGACCGATCCAATAATAGTTTGGATAATGCTGCTCAGCTGCTCGGCCCGATCCTGACGATTAACACCGCAGCCTTCTGGCTGCGGTCCAGCAAGGTATGTGTAGATGTGACTCTGGCTGCCTCAGTTTGAAGCACCTTTTGGGCGCACATTGCGTGCCTTTCCCCGGATTTCTGTGTCTGTGGTAGTCTGTACACCAGAAGCCTGATTTTTAGCTGTTGTGGCTGCAACATGCAACGCTCCATGCCTGGCTTTCAGGGGTGCAGTTGCAGGTTGCTACATCCAGGAGCTTACGGGAGTAATCGCTGCTGTTGAAAAGGCCAGTATGATGCTTAAAATATCAATGCTCACTTGTCTTCGGTGTTTATTTATCTCTGCAGGTGAAGAGCTGAGTCTGTGCAGCTGAGCCGGTGAATTCCTATAAAAATTACACCCCGGGTGTCAAGCCAAACAAAAATCATTAGACTCTCTTCTCGTTAACAAAGTATATACATAAACGTTTCACCCTTTTTCAGCTAGCTACTATTTATAAACGTCTAGGAACATGTAACTATCAGTTTAAGAAATTTCAAATAGCTTAGATATTGGCTGGCACTGGGAGTGCATATTGCTAAAACATTTGTCACATGCCTCCGATATGCCAAACATTTTCTACAAATTGCTTGATGGTTAATGTAAAAGGTCGTTGGTGTTCTTTAAAGTTCTAAGAACTTGTTTGACCTTTCAAAGATCATGGTGACTAGAATCCTTAAAGAACGCTTTGAGTTTTGCATTGGAATAAACGCAAAGATTATGCTAGGCCGTATGTTCCTGAAAGCAGAATGTCGACCGGGTTAAGTTGAGGTCAGTGACCTATTCTGAACTTCGATTTTCATGGCGGATGTATTATGTGGTTCCTGTTATCAGTAGTTCGAAACGAGCCGTTCAGAGTTTTCTGCTATCAGTAATTCGTCTTCGCAGAATCCATGGTCTGAATCTGACCTGCCGTAGGTCGGTGGCCTGATATGGTGAATATTTTGTCTTAGTTACCAAACGATCCTCTAATTGCCTACAGCTGTGCAAAAGTTGGCGAGGCCACGCCACGCCGTTCGGAAACCATTTCCGAAAAAACCTCCGGGGGAGGGGATCAAATCGACTCCCACCCGAGCGAGCTTTAACACGTGCTAGGGTGGGGGTCAAATTAACCGCTTTTGAAGTTTTTCGGAAATGGTTTTAGAACGGCGCGGCGTAGCCGCGCCAAGTTTTCCCCAGCTGTATAAATTTAGATAGCGGATCGTCTGGAATCAGAAATTTAGATGTACTTTGTAAAGTCGCCGACTTATGGCAGGTCAGAGATAGGCCATGGTTTCAAAGCAGTTTCAAAGCATGCCAAAGCAGTCGCCTGGGAATCGTTCAGTCTGATGCAACAACGGAGTGTTAAACACAGTCATTTTCTTAGGGAACACAACAATTAAATGAACAGATTAAGTTGACCTAAGGTGAGGTAAGGAGGTCTGACCAAGGTGCACCAACCTGTTCTATTACTCTAACGCTTCCTGTATGGGTTAATTGCTGGTGTACATTTAAAATTTATTCATGTCAGGAACTGTGTTATACACCTTTCATAAGCATTTTAAAGGTCAGAGTAGGTCACTGACCCATAATAACTCATGTCAACATCTAGTTTTCAGGAGCATACTGCCCATTGTAATCTTTGTCACTTATCCAAATGCAAAACTTGAAGCGGTCTTGTATGACTTTGGTCACCATGATCGTCAAGGGTCAAACAATGCCACTGGCCTCAGATAAACGTGTGAACTCTTGCTTAGAACAGTTATCTAGGCTATATGGGCCCTTTGGAGACCAGCCTGTAGTTTAACCTTGTCTTACCTTACTTGCCCGAAGATCAAGACCAAGGAACCTCAAATGTTGACCTAAGGGATTTCATCACGTACAGGACAACACGTCCTGAGAATTTGGTGTTTTTAACTTCCTTAGTTCCTAGCATCACAAGGCGGGGTCAAATTGACCCCCCCCCCCCCCCCCACACACACACGAGCGAAGGCTATCCAACCGGCCACCCGGGCGCGTGTTAATAGGTTTTATTGTATCACACAAATACTGAAAAGACAGACAGGAGAGGAGTAAATTTTTAACATCACAAGCCTCCATATATTACTCGCAATATTTCAAGCAAACAGCGCATAATTTTGCGGGACGATCTGTAATTTGTCAAAGACGTAAAAAATCCAAGCAAGCAGCAGTGCGGGAGAAATTCTTACAAGTCCGCGGCATTCTTGCACAATACATTCACTGTAGTCGAACATACACTGTAACCTCATTTGGGATTGCGTGTACAAAATCGAAAGCTATGCGTGGTTTAAGGGTACGTACAATTTTGCGCAAACGTCAAAGGCCAACGCATTTTGAAAGCGCGTATGTCGTGTTAGGCGAACAGCCGTAGAGGGAATGGACCGAATATTTTATGTGCACGGCAGGGGACGTCCCCACTTTTCAACTTCATTTCCACCTAACTTGTCTCTCCAGTTTTTTTGGTTTATTCATCGTGGTACCACGTGGCGTTACTGTCGGACAATCAGCTGTTGCGTCATTCTGTCGCCATGGAAATTGCGTCGTGGCTGGCTGCTGCGCCGAACGCTTTGTGGAAGGAAGATTCGTCATCCATGAGGTGTATTTATTATACGATAATTGAAGTTCCCTTCTCTCACTTAGGATGTGGCCAGGGAAGAAATGACGACAAAACCTTGCCACATATTATATCAGATTTCATGGATCACACATGTACTTTAGTTAGCCTTATGTTTTGGTGACGCGGTGCTGGAGACCGTGTGGATTGTTTACGTTACTGTCGGCTTATGAGGAATATCATTGGAAACTTGCTGAGACGAAGACAAAAGTGAAAAAGCGCATCAGTTTGATAGTATTGAAATGAAAAATAATATTTATTATAACAAGCCTGTAATAATAATGCAATGCTTATCTCCTTACCACATTGCTGCCAGCACCTGCCACGGAGAGAGAAAACCTAACACTTGATGTATGAGAGGATCTAACCTAACACTTGGCATACCGTCCCAGTACCATGGCTCCAATCGTAGCGTGATTTTTGTTCGCGTAAGCACCTACATAAGAACGTAAAGCATAAAGTTTAGAAATAAGTCCCTTTAAAAACCTCTACGAACCCAATTTACAGATGCATTCAAAGGCCTTTGTGCACTCCAACTAAGTGCATTCGGCTACCAGTTCTCTGGACAATCCTGAGGCGTACCTACTAGCTCTGGACAAGCTGCCTGTTGATATATCATTGATGGCGTCCTCGTCTACCACCAGGCCACGTTTAAACCCTCTCGCGCTGCTGGTTAGGGTGTCCCTATAGCCTGGAAAAGTAACTGTGTACACATCAACCAGAATTAAGTGAATGCATGTAAACGCAAGGGTTTCCATACCGTTATGATGACCTCATTAGGATCGCGATCGATGATGTTCATTTGGATCGTTCGGCTATCTAATTCGAAATAGGTGTTGGCCATGGCTTTGTGCTGATGTGCTTATGACCAGCCCAGTATGAAGCACCCGTTTAGTGCCGTGACACTGGCTTAGCTGCGGCTGGCATGGAGCCCGCAAAAAGTCCAAAATCGCCCCTGACCTTTCCCTGCAACAGAGCATGTATTTATTGTGTGCAGAAACATGTGAGAGCCGGCTTAAATCGCCCGTGACCACTCCCTGCCGTAAAACACGTACTTATGGCGTCAAGGACAGGCGAGTCGGCTTACAGCGGTCTGAAATAGTCGGAGAATGGTGTCAAGACGTACACTACAAACGCTCATCGGCATCGCCAAAGTTGCCGTTGTCGGTAATCGAATCTAGATTTCGTCTCTGGACTACGTCCACGTAAGCCGGAACTCGAGGAATGGGTGTGCTGCCTGGATAGAGAGAGAGAGAGAGAGAGAGAGAGAGAGAGAGAGAGAGAGAGAGAGAGAGAGAGAGAGAGAGAGAGAGAGAGAGAGAGAGAGAGAGAGAGAGAGAGAGAGAGAGAGAGAGAGAGAGAGAGAGAGAGAGAGAGAGAGAGAGAGAGAGAGAGAGAGAGAGACGGTTTATTGAGAAGAGCGTGGCTTCGAGTATCAACTCATATAGCACATGTGCACAATGTACATATGAAGTAGGACGCTACTTAGTTGATAATATATCCGTGTTTATAAGAGTGGTTACATGGGGAATACTTAATTTGCGTAGTGACATACCACAGCAAAACGTTTGGAGTGTGCTTGCGCTGCTGGTATTTCTGCCAGAGATCGCCACTCGCTGCTTTGGAAGCAGATCTCTATGCATGGGAGATGCTTGCATTTGTTTTCCTAGCCTTTGGCATAGCTTTTCTGTCCTGTCAGCGAGGGTTTGCATGCCCAAGCGTTGCAAGATGTGCGAGTACTTTTCCGAATGGCCGAAGATGATTTTCAAGGCTCTTATGTGCACTTTCTCAAGATGTTGCGCCTGCTTGGCGGTGAGTCCCACGTGAAAAACCGGTGCACAATATCCTAGCAGCGGTCGGATATAAGTGACATACACACGAACAAGCTGCTCTTGTGGTGGAGGGTACTTCTTTATTATATAGAGCATATATAAAGCATTCAATGCTTTGGTTACAATATCATCCACATGTGCTTGCCATGACATGTCATTTGATATTGTCACATCTAAAAGCTTAGTTTTGATGGCAGTTGGCAGGCTTTTTCCTTGAATCATGATGTCCGGTAGTGCTAATGGTTTTTTTGGCTGTGAATAATGCGTGACTTGACATTTGCCAGTGTTCAATATCATCTTGTTTGCCGTTGCCCAATCACTTATCTTGTCAGTGTGCTCTTGCAACTGGCAGTGCCGATCTACTTGGTCAATTTGACGCGCATGGTGTATGGTAAGGTCGCCTACATACTTAAGTCGGTTGTCAATATCAGCAGCGGCACCGTTAACCATAGTCGGTAAAGCAACCGGGCCAACAAAGGTGCCTTGCAGAGTGCCGCATGCTATGGTTCTCCAACGACTCATGGTTCCATCTGGCATCCTGACCCGCTGCTGTCGGTCCTGCAAGAATGAGCAAAGCACTTTGCATACCCGAAGCGAAGTCCCATTGCAAGTATGTTCTGGACAACTGTTGTGTGATCATTGAGGTCAAATCCCTTCTTAAAATCGTACATAACCATAGAACATAATTTGTCTGCATCGTCTAACTCCGTCAGCAAATCATGCAACAACCTAATTAGATAGTGTGACGTTGAGGCACCTTTCATATTTCCGTATTGGCGCTTATCTATGCTCGGTTTTATATCCGCCAGAATTTGTGCAACAATATTTTTTCCAAAACCTTGCTAAAAGTCGGTGTGAGTCTTAGCGGTCTCAGATCTCCTGGAAACTTGAGCGATGTTTTCTTTGACACAGGGGTGATTGTTGCTCTCTTCCACACCAATGGCACGCACCTTTCATGCAATGACCGATTGAAAATATGAGTGAGTGATACGGCCAGTTCCACAGAAAGTTTCTTTACTAGCGGCACTGGAAGTTGTCCAGTGGGCACAGCCATATTTTCTCTCAACTCAAACAACAACAACACGACTTTTTTATTTGTTTGTGTTTTGTTTCAAACACACGACTTGTGCTAATGCAATGCAAAGTTAAAAAGGCTACAAGGTATGGATTAGTATGAAAATTACAGCCGGAGCTCAGCAAATGAAATGTAAACAAACGATATGCTATGCTTTGTAGGCAGCGCCACCGACAGTGGCCCTTGGCTTGGCATGAGAAATAAACGGAGCTTAACACGTTACACAGATCAGTGAATTTTATCGTTCCGAGCAAAGGATGAGTGGTGAGTATTCCAAGCACATAACGGAGCAGGCGTTGCAGTCTAGATTTATAATCATTACCGTCAATCGAAATGAGCACACAATGTTGATAGCAAGGTTATGGAATGTTCAAGCGTGACGAATAATCACCCAAAACATGTCACCGAAATAATAATCATCGAGAGACGCATTAGCTTCCGCCTGTGCTTCTGTTTGTAGCACGTTACGGCTAGACGTGTTTTGAAAAAAATGCTTTGGTGCCCCATCAGGGTTACAATCATTTTTCACTTGCGGCTATCAATGCGAGACGTTAAATGTGAAATGTTTCACCAATTATTTGAGATATTAAATGCCTTATTCATATGTCGTTTCACCATTCGACATCATCCAGTAACATACACCACTGGTCCGACGTGGTCTTTTTAAGAAAGTTAGTTTACTGTCGGCTGCACACATCCTTAAGATTTGTCGGCGTGTTTTGTCTGTTAACACTTCAAAAGTTTCAGGCATGTCTTGTGTATCTCCAAACGGCCAGAAAACCACTAGCTTGTAGCCGTTTGATGAACGGGTGATTAGCTCCGTCTAGGCAAGCTTTGGCCTTTGAAACAAGAGCCATGCTTGACACTGCGAGAGAAAATATTAAATAACCTTGACGCACAACGTGAAACGCCCGACCAGGTCGCCGATTCCTGCTTTTCTAAAGGCGCATTTGGTTTGTCCATCTCAAGTAAGATAGGTCTTTTGCTTTCTCCTCAGGGGTCGGGCTGGTGGTCAAACATGCCCGTTTCTGCCCAATCGCGGAGCCTGCAGCCCTGAGATATATCTGGGTTATGTTTAAACAGCAAATACCCTTTCTCCATGGAGTGGAAACGCTGTGTGGGCGAAGATCACGTCGTCTGTATGTGTTTCAGTTACGCTGTCGTGTCATGATTCAGATGAAAACTAGCAGGTAACACTGAACGCAATAATATAGCATTGTCGTTAATAGCATTGTCTATACGAAAGCATATTTTCCGACAGTCATAGACAAGCTTTTTATTTACGTTAGCGGTTTATCTGGCCCCAGCCACTACAGTGCTCAGAGCGGGTTCAGGGCGGGTAATCGTTCATGAGCTTCTTGTCCGTATTCAGTTCTATCACAATTTATGCTATTTAAGCTTGGCTGGAATGCCTAGCTGAAACATGCGACTTAAGAGCAAGATATGATTCAGTTCGCGTTACCTGTACGGTCGAGTCAGCACTGATCCAACAAAAATCAGCAAGAAAGCATCGATGATACCAGACAACAGACTAAGAACAGCTGCAATGTCTGATGGCAATGAACTGCACTCAGTGACATTTCTAAAAGACAGCTGTTGCTATCATTAAAACATTAGCTTAACGAACAGTTTTGTACGTTGCACATGTAGGCGATCTTATCAAAACTATAAAAATATGATATGTCGTGCGACGCCGAGAACAACTATGCATCGTCCTGTCATCGTCCTGTTGCGGTCAGCTATGCAAACATACAAGCACTCGGAGGCTCGAATTATTGACTAGTATGGTGAAGTGCACAGCGTCGCTTATCAGGCGCAGCTAAAGTCGGACAAACGGGACATTGCAGGAGGGGAGCGGCGATTAAGAGAATAAAGCGAAGGAAGCCAACGGCGGTTGACCTGGTCGGCTGCGTATACCGCCACAGCTGCTAACATTTGAACTTCGTTACGCGCCGCATTTCCTGGCGGCTTCAGTCTTAGTCTCACCTCAACTTACCATGTCTCCAGCACTGGCAAACAGGGGGATGACGTCATCTGCGGGCAGCACTGATGTTTTACGTGCCACGCGCCTCTCTCACTGTACCCGCCCAATGTCGGTACGGCAAGGGTGCCATCTAGCGGGGAGGAATTAAAGGACTGCTTGACGAGATATCCGGAAGTCCCCAGAATGCGATCGGCATACTGAAATATGAGCTTGCCGATTCGCTGAAGGGGAAGATTCACGCGGTCTGTCACGTTGCACGGATACGATTTACCGTAATAGACCTGTGTCAGTAGCAACTGGTAGTTTGGCACTGCAACGCGAATTATAGTCGGCTCTCACAGTACCAGAAACACATTCCATGAGTTGTGTGATTTGGGGATTTTAATGCGCGCCATGCCTGGGGTCTGGGACAACCATGCTCGGCCGCGAGGGTGGGGGAGCTGACTTTACCCTCGGTTCTCCAAATTCCAGACGCCGGATGGGAAAAAGAGCCGTTTTAAAGACCCCGTCAAATCCTGAATGATGCGCGCCAAATGTGTTTTGAACTTAGGTCAAATTTAGTCACCAGTGGCCACCAAACGTAAAAACGCTTTTTCCTATAGATGCACGTGAGGCCTATCTTTGTATATCAGGACGGATATTGGGGGCGTAAAAACAGGCGCTTAAACTGCACCGAGTTCATTGCGACCACTCCGACTGATGCATTTCTCCCCACATGGATCAGGTCAGATTGGGTCACTATAGCACAAGCTGCCTACAGAAACGATGATCTGCTCGTCGCATTTTGCTGTTAACTAGATTTATTTAATAAGATGCAGCTGCATGCTAAAAGTATTCCGAACACAAAGATATCACTTTAGGGTCGTTTATTGGTCATCAGGTCACCTTAGGTGAAATTCATAAACACTCAGTACACCAGTACACTTTATATAAGTACACAGTTCGTAGTATTGGTCATCAGGTCACCTTAGGTGAAATTCATAAACAATCAGTACACCAGTACACTTTATATAAGTACACAGTTCGTAAGTACACAGTACACCAGTACACAAAGTTACCAGTACACTGCCTCCCTGTGGCCAGAAATAGCCTGTTGTACATTTACGGGTACTAATGATCGCATAGCTTTTGTCTACTTCATTCATGGTCCCCTCTACGCTTGGCAAGATACTTGCAACAAACTGAGAACAGATGCGTCGACACATACAATGAGAAGTTATCAGGTTCACAAACACCATAAGGAGGAGGTTGCATACGTCGCACTCTTTCATCTAACCCTGCAGCTGCTGGCAGTGTAATTCGTTGACTTTGGATGACCTCGTATGACTTTGCATGTTCTCATATGGCAAGCTGTAACCCAATTTTGCATTAGAATGATATTACAGCATATTGTTACTGGAGCATTTGAATTCTGCGCCCAAAATTACCCCATAAATCTGTCAGTTTTGAGCACTGAATTTTTTTTTCTAGGAGGTGCCCATAAAGAAAAGTCATTATTTGGACCAAGGTTATGTGCCCTGTTGTCATATGATGGTTGTTCACGTAAGTTAGTACTGTTTTTCATACACAGACACCATGACAACCCAAAACTATGCGCAACTTTACATTATATATAAAAGTAGCCAAAGCTGACATAAAGTTAGGTCACTGGTTTCTCATTTTCGAAACGCCTTAGAAACTAATATGTTGTATTGTGACATGCCTGGGGAGGGGTGGTGTAGCGACACGAGATCAACACCTAGTCGTGTGGGTCACCAATAGGTGGCGCCAATGAGTGCTCTCGTTGTGTGTATGGCATTGTGCGTCGGGTGAGAACTGCGTGCGTAGCTTCCCATAGCTTCGCCGCGCTGTTAATGTTAGGTAATAATATTAGTGATATGCCTACCACAGAACGGTAGACAGTATAACCATTGTTTGGCCACTATTGGCAAATTTACTACCGGAACTAGGCAGATGTTTGCTTCTGTGAAGTGTGGTAGACGAACCGAGTCATATGGCTAATACATTCGTCCCTCTTATCCTCTATTTTTCTCCATCTTGCATCCTCGCGGCATCCCGCTTGTCCGGGACAGGCTGCACGCGTCAGCCACGAGTGGGTCGAGAGCACCATGGGAAGGGGGATTCCGACCGGGTACCCAACGCGCATGCACGGCTTAAAGCCCGGCGGTTGCCCCCCCCCCCCCCCCCCGTCCCAGGCGCATGCGTGTCTGCTCCACCGTTAACCAATTTCCTTCATCCCATAGCCCTGAAATGATAATTTCTTGTCGAAAGGGCTCTAACCCAAAAAACAAAACAAGAAAAATATCGTTAATATTCAGTATGCCAGGATGAGCTACATTACGCTTTCTTCCGTCACTTACCTGACAGCATGCTTCAATTCATATTAAAAGTTTTCAATAATCTGTGCTCCTGTCATGTTTTTCCGGAAGCATGGAAAAAAGCAATAATTATTCCGATACCAAAACCAGGCAAGGACTCACACGACCCAGTCAACTGCCGTCAAATTGCGCTCACTAGCTGCTTCGGAAAACCTATGGAATGCATGGCTGGCAAACGCCTTGCCTGCATAAAAGATTATGAGAAAACTCATATCCAGACTTATGTCTGGTTCCCAAGATTTCTTCCCGGGAACCGGTTCTTGGCTCCTGGTTCCGCAACCAGAAAGAACCCAGGAACCAGTCTGGCAATAAGTCGAAAGATCCAGCAAGAAGCAGGATCCAGCTTGACAATAAGTCCAAAGATCCAATAAGAACCAGGATCCAGCTTGACAATAAGTCGAAAGATCCAGCAAGAAGCAGGATCCAGCTTGACCATAAGCCAAAAGATTCATCAAGAACCAAGATCCAGCTTGACATGAAGATAAAAGATCCAGCAAGGGCCAAGACCCAGCTTGGATAGGACATAGGGACCCAACAAGAACCAAGATCCAGAGTGGGATTATGTTGAGGGATCCAGCAAGTACCAAGACCCACCCTGGAATATGCATAGTAATCCAGCAAGAACCAAGATCCAGCTCGGGCTTAAGATGGAGATTCAATTTCAGCAATCACCAAGATTCATTCTAAAATTATTCTCAAGAGCAAAGCAAGAACCAGAATCTTACCAGGATTTCTTCACAGCAGTTGCTGCCTACACTCCCCACTTTTTCAAGTCCAGCAATGTATACCGTTCTTAATGCAAATTGATAAAATTAAATCCATGAACATTGCTAGTTTTCTGCTTAGGCTGTTCCTCATATATCATAAAACAAATATGCTGTTCTTCAATGTTAACAACACTTCAAATTCAGAGGAACAACATCAATAACTTATCAAGACACAGGCATGATGCAGACCTGCTAGGTCTGCAACTGGGCTGTTAGCTGCCTTATGTTATCCTGAAAGGAAAGGCCCGCTCTTCCGTGCGGACATCACGGAAATAATGAATTATGTGTATATATGTATATATATATATATATATATATATATATATATGTCTATCCGTCTATCTATCTACCTATATGTATATGAAGGCCGCAGATAGGGAAGCTAGTATCACATGTTTCGTTTATCTAAAACACAAAGGGAATATGACGTCAAGCAACTAAGGCTGCTGGTGGTGAGGTTACTCCTTGTGAGAATGCGAAACAACGGTTCTATTTCATCGACGTCTTATTGCTCACACCAAAAAACACACCATTTAATGTGTCATAATTGATTTAAATCATCCACAATAATGTCAGACACAAACAAGGTTTGTATGTATTGAAACGCAGCTTCTGATGATCAAAAATGCACTTTGGGTACATGATATGCCGAAAAGATTGAGATGCAGCTCAAAAGAAGGGAATGAACTTTCAGATGATTTTTTCCAAGAATACGCTAGCATTTTGCACGGCCATTCTAGACATTGTATTCCAGATATTCTAGAATATTCCATTTTATTCTGTTTATTCTTGTAGGCATTTCTGAGGTGGCTAGGAGGTAGACAAATTAAGCAATCATATGTATATATATATATATATATATATATATATATATATATATATATATATGTATAGACCGTGCTAGTGCACGGTCGGCGTGAGGCCTTGGTGTGAGGTGTGAAATCTGCGGTGTGGGGGAGGTGAGATGAAATTGCGTCCGACTTTAGCGGAATATATGCATTGTGTTAATAGTTTAGAATGTTCCCCCTGTCCATCTACCAGTTACCACCATATTTTGCAGGAGCGTGTCTAGCAAGTGAGCTCATGGGACTAATGGTAGGGAGATTTGACAAACAAAAGAGTCGTAACTGTTCTTCCTGAAAATACACGCGAGGGACAGGAACGAAGCTGGATGTTACCGGGGTATGTGGTTGTGTCGAAAGTTCTTGGAACCAGGGCCTGACATGAGCAGGCAAAGGAGCTAAAGAATGTGAGTCAGCTCTGGCTCAGCCATAGGTACTTATAACATGGATTACCAAGGAGCAAGCAAGTTGCTTTGTTGCATGAAGTGACCATATATGTATATATATATATATATATATATATATATATATATATATATACATATATATATATATATATATATATATATATATATATATATATATATATATATATAATACCAGAAAACCGTCTAATATCACAGATTATCATTATTTTTTACCATTATTTTTACCATTGTTACAAATGCCCAGCCTACCTGCAGACCAAGGTAAGTCCCACATTGATACTGATTTATCATACACACAGTGAAGCTATATCTACCTGAGCCTTGTGCTCAGGCTTCTGGAAGAGCTGTATTGTTGTTACAGAGTCAGGACATGCCATTTATTTTGACTTGTCTGTGATGTACTGATCTGTTTTGTCGAGCGAAGTATTTGGGTGATGCAGAATGACCTTTCTAGGCCAATTTTTCCAGGGTCCCAAGGCTGTCAGAGTGCGCAATATTCTGACCTCAGTGTTGGAAATAAGTAAAGTAAAGTAAAGTAAAGTAAAGTAACGAGTGTGAACTGTGAGACATGGTGTTTAGTATTCATGGCATGTTGGTATTCATGTTGCTTGCCAAAGCGCTTATGGGAACCTGGAGCTGGTATTGTGGAAAAGCAATGGAAACTGGGAGCTGAAGCCAGTGCTTACAAAATAACTAATGAGAACCAAGATACAGGTCTTGTGTTGTTGAAAGAAACAGTGGGAACCAAAATTCAGGGTTTTGTTTTGTCGAAAGAACGAATGGGATCCAAGATCCAGGGTTTCACTTTGTTGAAAGATCCAGTGGGAACCAGGATTCAGGGTCTTGTTTTGTTGAAAAAACTAGTGAGAACCAAGATCCAGGGTCTTGTTTTGTCGAAAGAACCAATGGGAACCAAGACCCAGAGTTTTACGTTGTGAAAAGATCCAGTGAGAGCCAGGAATCAGTGTCTTGTTTTATCAACACAACCAGTGGGAACCGAGATCCAGGATCTTGTTGTGTCGAAAGATCCAGTGGGAACCAGGATCTAGCATCTTGTTTTGTCGAGAAAAAAAAACAGTGAGAACCAGGATCCAGCATCTTGTTTTGTCGAAAGAACCAGTGGGAACCAGGATCCAACATTAGGAAGCAGGCACATGTGTGCTCATATCGAGCCAGTAATGTGGATTTCGACGTAATCATATCACCTGTGATCATATTCGTTTCGAAACAGATATTCGTCGCGCATTTCGCCAAAAACGTCAAGTCACTGCTGTGTTTCTGGATATTACTTGCGCTTATGATATGGCAAATATACCAGCTTCAATTTTTAAACTGAAAAAAATAGGATTTAATGGTTATTTGACACCCTACCGTGTGGGATTTTTCTCAGGAGCGCGGCCGTTCCGTGTAAGATGCCTATCGGCGGTCTGTTATGTTCACATTCAAGAGAACGGTCTTCCACATGGTAGCGGTATATCTCCAATGCTCTTTAACCTAATATGTGATTTATCTGATGATCTCCGGCGAGGCATATCCTCGTCACTTTTTGCGGAAGACAGCGGGATTTAGTGCTCAGATGAAGGATGTGATTACTCATTGCGACGCTTTCAAAATGCCATTTACAAGTTACAACAATGGTCAATACGTTATGGTCTCTATTTTTCCGCACAAAAATCAGCCGTTATTATTTTCAGTAAAAGACGACGAGATATGCCGACGTATTCTCCCCAACTGGACGAGCACAATATTCCTTTTCTTTCATCGTTCAAATTTCTAGGCATCGTTCTCGACCCGAGGTTGTCCATGTCCAAGCACATCAAACATGTCCGCACCAAATGCGCCACACGTTTGATGTCGTTTAGGGGCGTCTCGGGATCAAGGTACGGTGCTGACCGGCATACGTTATTGTTATTATATAAATATTTGGTTATTTCCTTTATTAAGTATGGATCAGTGGTATATGCAGGTGGCGCGGAAGGAAGTCGGAAGTCCCTAAATGTTGCACAAAATATGTTCTTGCGGCATGCACAAGGAGCACGGCGCACATCCCAAATTTCGGCACTTGAAGCACCGAAGTGCCTTCATTAGGCTTTTAGCCCTCCGACGTATTGAGCACACTATAAGGTAAGTCACAAAGATAAGACAAAATCCAAGTAACCCAACATTCGCCTCCACACATGCATTGCCACGAATTCACCACACATACTTAGGACCAGCAGAGCGTCGCTCGCGCCTTACAATTGCATCACGTATCACTCTTTTTTGCGATAGTTTAAATTAAGTCCCTCCGCGAGCCTACGTCCTACCTGACTTAGAAGTAGCCCCTTGGCAACCTCGCAAAGTTATGTTTCTTTTTACTGATTCTAAACGCACCGTCACAACAGCTTATGTACGACAAAACTTCAATCGTATGATTGTAAATTATGCACACTGTCGCTTTATATATACCGATGACTCCATGACTGAAGACCACACGGGATGCGTGATACTCTGCGACGGCCACCACGGACAAAATTGTAAGTTACCTGATGGAGCATCCGTATATCTTGCAGAACTGTTTACTTTATTTCTTCCTTTGCAACGTATCGAACGACAAAATCATAGAACCAAGCCCATAGTAATTTGGTCGGATTCTGGGGTGGCCCTTTTATCACTCATTAACCCTGACCTCACTAACCACCTCATTCTTCATATTGTAAATATTTATCATTCCTTACGCACACAAGACATAGACGTTACATTTGTGTGGGTACCAGGCCATCGGGGTATCACAGGAAATGAGAGACCCGACCAATTGGCTAGGGAAGCATTGGCGTCCCCTGACATAACACCAGTTCCTGCTGACTATACTTCAATAACAACTGTGATTCACAATTTAGCGAAGCAAGTTTGGCCACGACAATGGACGGAAACCACCAGGACACAGCTTCACGACATAAAACCGGAAATTGCACCTTGGCCGTCGGCAAACCGTCCAGACCGTTTGCAAGAAAAAGTGTTAGCACGTTTTCGAATCGGACACACAAGTCTCACACCTAGTTAGTTATATTTAAAACACCCCGCCCCCTACTTTATTAGAGTGGTCGTGCCCTTTGGATTCAGCATATTTTGCTTCAATACGACAAATTTCGACACTAGCGGAAGCCACTGGAAACATCACGTCGTTACCACAATGTTGCATTCTCGTTGGAAGTCCTCCTAGGTAATGACCATCCACATCTTCTTGACCTGTTATTCAATTTTCTTAGACGCACCGAAATGCCTCAGTTATTGTGGAAGGATAACATGTGGCGTTTTTTCTTTTTTCAAAGCACAGATAGAAGTTTCAGTTAAAATAGACCCTTTAGACCTTTAGACCTTGAAAGGCGTGGAATGGTCCGAACGGGCCAAAACGCCTCAAACCTAATAAAGTGAACTAAACCATCGTTGATATACTTTGTGTGCAGTCTGACAGTGCAGTGTTTTTTTTTATCTTCGTCATCCGTCCTTTTCTGGATGCGCTTCCCTGTCTGTCAGTCCGGGCCGGCATCACCTCGATGCCGGCACCGAAGTTTCAAATCGGACCAGCACGACCAGCGCAGCAGTGCTATTCCCCTGCCACTCGGCCGCAACCAGCCGGTTGACAGCCCGAGTCCTGAGGTGCAGGTGATTTCGCTCGCGTCGCACCGCACGGGGGCTCGGGCTGTTAAATGAAGAAAACAAAGGACAACTACTGCCACATTTCTTCTTCCGTCGCCAAATACAGTGACGTGCGCGACATTGGCGACCCCGACGTGATCTACCGACGCGTCAACTCAGGATGGACGAAGGCAAACCAGACAGTGCGGCAATGGACCACGGAACGCTTAGGGGCGCCGTTTGCGTCTTTTCGGCTTCCTGCCTTCTCGGCTGAAGAAACAGAGCTGTGGCTCATACAAGTCAACTGCGCCTTCGGCCTTCCGGAATCGACGACCCCGCTTCCAAATTCCAACTGCTTGTCGCGAATCTTCCGATGTCCGTGGCTACTCAGGTTCGCGATGTCATCATCGGTTAAGCCGAAGGCTACACGACCCTCTGCGAAGCGTTGCATCAGCGATTTGCCATGTCCCGTACCAGCCGTCTGGAGGCCTCTCTTACGCCATCAACAGCTCGGGGACCAGGCCCCATCCTAGCGTCTACGCAACATGCCTGGACAGTTGGCGGCCGGTGATGCCACGACTGACAGTGGTCTTTTGAGAACGCTGTTTTTACAACGACTTGCCCAAATGGCCAGAGCAACTCTCGCTTTGCTGCCAGAATCAGCATCCTTAGATGATATGCCTCAGGCGGTCGATCGTTTTCGTGACGCTTCGCGCTCCGCAGCCGCCGCCGTCTCCGCCCTGTCGGAGTTGCAACCCGACGCACAGTCACCCACGTCGCTGTCCACCGGTCATACAGACCTGCATGACGCCATTGCCAGCTTGGCAGACGTGGTTAGCAGAATGGAGATCTCCAATCGGCGGTTGGCTGTGAGCTGTGAGTGGCTGTGGGCCGGTCGTAGCAGGTCGGACCCGTCACTGATTGGAATCGCCGTCCGCGGTCCACATCGAGACAGCGCCGTTCTTCACCGGTGGTGGACCGTATCTGATACTACCACCAGCGCTTTGGGGCAGAAGCCTACCGTTGTGTTCAGCCTTGCTCATGGAAGTCCGATGCGGAAACCGAGCGGGCCTGAAGCCGCTCGCGCCCGCAGCTTCAGACCAACTGCCGTTGGTGCAGTTGTTCTTCGTCGAAAACAGCCGGCTTGGTCGCGCGCTGCTAGTGGATACTGATGCACAAGTCAGCGTACTTCAGCCCGCCTCCCTGCCACCCGGTTCCTATGACTTTTTGACCTTTTTCTATGATCTTTCTCTATGGGCACTTCCTGAAAAAACAAATGCTGATCTCAAAGCTAGGAGATTGATGGGGTCATTTTGGGAGCAGAAGTCAAATGCTCTAGGAACAATATGCTGTGCTATCATTATAATGAACAATGGGGTTACAATATGCCATATGAGGACATGCAAGGTCATACGAGGTCATCCAAAGTCAACGAACTACACTGCCAGCAGCTGAAGGGCTAGATGAAAGAGTACGACGCCTGTAACCTCTTCCTTATTGTGTTTGTGCAGCTGATAACGTCTAAATTATGTGTCCCGACGCACCTGTCCTCAATTTGTTGTAACTATCTTGCCAACCGTAGAGGGGACCATAAATGATTTAGACAAAAGCTGTGCGATCATTAGTACCCGTAAACATACAACAGACTATTTCTGGCCACAGGGAGACAGTGTATTGGTAACTTTGTGTACTGGTGTACTGATCGTTTATGTGTACTGTGTACTGTGTGCTTATATGATGTGTACTGGTGTACTGATTGTTTAAGAATTTCACCTTAGGTGACCTGACCTGACCTGAGGTAGGGAGACCGTGTACTGGTAGCATAAACCCGGCAAGCAGTTCAATGTTTCATTCCGATTGTTCATGACTTTCACCTAAGGTGACCTGATGACCAATAGACGAACCTAAAGTGGTATTTTCTTATTCGGAATACTTTTAGCATACAGCTTTATCTTATTAAATAAACCTAGTTAACAGCAAAATGTGAAGAGCAGATCATCGTTCCTGTATGCAACTTGGATTACAGTGACCCGATCTGATATGCTCCATGTGGGGACAAATGCATCAGTCGGAGTGGTCGCAATGAACTCGGCACAGTTTAAGTGCCCGTTTCTGTGCCCCCAATATCCGTTCTGACATACAAAGATAGGCCTCACGTGCATCCATCGGAAAAACCGTTTTGACGTTTGGTGGCCTCTGGTGACTACATTTGACCTAAGTTCAAGACAAATTTGGTGTGCATTATTCAGTATTTCACGGGACCTTTAAAACGGTCTTTTTTTCTTCATAAGACATCTGGAGCTTGGAGATCCCAGGGTAAAGTCAACTTCCCCCCCCCCCCCCCCCTCCCTGCCGGGCGTGATTGTCTCAACCCCCGGCCTGGCGCCCAGTGAAATCCACAAAAGCACACAAATCATGGGATGTGTTTCTGGCACTGTGAAAGCCGACCATAATTCGCGTTGCATTTCCAAACTACCAGTTGCTACTGACCCAGGTCTCTTACGGAAAATCGTATCCGTGCAACGTGACAGGCCGCGTGAATGTTCCCCTGGAGCGAGTCGGCAAGCTCGTATTTGTGTATAGCCGATCGCCTTCCGTAGATCCCCGGATGCCTCGTCAAGCAGTGTTTTAATCTCTGTCCACTAGATGACACCCTTGCCGTAGCGGCGTTGGGTGGGCACAGTGAGGGGTGTGCAGCACGTAAAACGCCAGTACCACTCGCAGATGACGTCATCACCCTGTTTGCTAATGGTGGAGACATGGTAAGTTGAGGTGAGACTCAGACTGAAGCCGTCAGGAAATGCGCCGCGTAACAAAGTTTACATCTCTAAAGCTGTGGCGGAAAACGGCAGGGTCAACTGCCCGGCATCCTCCGCATTCTTCCCTCACTCTCCGCTCCATCTCTGCAAGGTGCCGTTTATCGGGCCCAAGTTGCGCTTGATGAACGACGCTGCACACTTTACCATACTAGTCAATAATCCGAGCCGCCGAGAGCTTATATGCTTGTACAGCTGACCGCAATGCGAGGACGATGCATAGTTGTTCTCCGCGTCGCACGGCATACCTCATTTTCATAGTTTCGATAAGATGACCTGCATATGTCGCGTATAAAACTCTGCGTTAAACTTATGGTCTTATGATAGCAATAGGTGTCTTTCAGAAATGTCACTGATTGCAGTTCATTGCCATCAGTCATTGCAGCTGTTCTTAGTCGTTGTCTGGTAACATCGATGCCTTCTTGCTGATTTTTGTTGGATCAGTGCTGACTCGATCGTACAGGTAACGCGAGCTGAATCATATCTCGCTCTTAAGTCGTATGTTTCAGCTAGGCATTCCAGCCAAGCTTGATTAGCATAAATTGTGATAGAACTGAATACTGACCAGTAGCGCATTAACAATTACCCGCCCTTAGCCCTCTCTGAGCACTGTACCGGCTGGGACCAGATAAACCGCTAGCGCTAATGAAAAGGTCGCTCATAACAATGATGATCTGTCGGAAAATATGCTTATGTTTGGACAATGCTATCAATGACAATGCTATGCTATTCCTTTCGGTGCTATCCGCTAGTTTTCATCTGAAACCTGTAACTGAAACGCATGCAGACGACGTGTTCTTCACTCACGCAGCGTTTCCACTTCATGGAGAAAGGGTATTTGCTGTTTAAACATAACTCAGATACGCCCCAGGCCTACAGGCTTCGCGATTGGGCAGAAACGGGTATGTTTGACCACCAGCCCAACCCCCAAGGAGAAAACAAAAAAGTCTTATCCTAAAAGTAAAAGTAAAGAAGTCTTATCGTACTTGAGGTGAGCAAACCACATGCGCCTTTAGAAACGCATGGAATGGCGACCTGGTCGGTTGTTTCGCGTCGTGCGTCAAGGTCAGCAATATTTTCGCTCGCAGTGTCAAACATGGCTCTTATTCTGAAGGCCAAGACATCCTAGCCTGCCTAGACGGAGCTAATCACCCGTTCATGAAATGATGGCAAGCTAGTGGTGTTTGGAGATACACAATAAATGCCCGAAACTTTTGAAGTGTCAATAGACAAAAAAGTGACTCTGACAAATCTTAAGGATGTGTGTAGGCAACAGCGAACTGACTGGTTCTGAAAAGACTATGTCGGCTGAATGGTGTGTGTTACTGGATGATGTCATATGGTGAAACGTCATATGAATAAGGCATTTATTATACTAAATAATCAATGAAACATTTCACATTTGACGTTTCGCACTGAAAGCAGCAAGTTAAAAATGCTTGTAACCCTAATGGGGCACTAGAGCAATTTGATTAAAATACGTCTACCTGTAACGTGCGACGAACAGAAGCACGAGCGTGGATAATGCGTCTTAATTATTCGCCACGTTGAATATTTCATAACTTGAACCGTTGGTAGGTTGAAACGGTTACCATTCACCTCTTATCGGTCAACAGTAGGTTTTGGCTACTAATTGTGTGGTCTGAATAGCATTGCTGTTGACAAAAACGTTCTGATGCTTCCTTGTATTCAAAGAGCACCGCAGCCTAGCGTTTTTGAGACTCCCTATCTGGGCAGAATCGGTGCAAAAGTGTGTTCTCAGCTTCTTTGTGTGCTCACGAAATGTAAGACGAATGTTTGAAGTGCTTGAGAATCTGGTATCAAGCGTCATGATTACAGACTTTCTACCGTGGCAAATAACAAGACATCGAAAGAGTATCTAGCCGTACCAAAGCCCGCATACAATAGTGGATAGTGGGTAGTGGATAGGCACTATTTTTGACGATTACAGCTGCACTTACATGGCCCGTTTGACCCATGCCACTGATATCAATGTAATTCATGACAGAAGAAGGAGATTTGCCTTTGCTGTTTTGTTTCAGAACAGGTGAACGACAGCGTCGGCAGTGCTTTTACGGTCATAAAAAGGTCGTGCTTAGAAACTAAAGGTGTTTAGGTCTTAAAAAGGACAGGATTGTTAACAACACCGAGAGGTCTTTAAAATAACTATTTCTGGGGGGGGGGGGGGCAAGGGCGCAGGCAGGATTTGGAAAAGGGATGGGCGAGCTCGGAGGGCATCACGCTGTAGACGTCCTAATTAAGAAGCTTCCCATAAGAAGCCGTGTATGAAATTAAATAACATAACAAGGGTAAGTCTATGGGAGCCCCTCCCCACTCTCTCGTCCGTCCTGCACTCGGCCGCACCTGTGGAGAAGGATGCCAGACAGCCCAAGGAATTACGTTCCGAGAATTTCGCGTCGCTCACCGCGTCGTGTGCAGCCCCGCAAGCCATGCAGTGGCGTGCCGAGACGAAAACCCTCAACATTCTGCCGTTCTGCTGGCACGTGCTGATGCCTGATACCCCATATTAGCCAGAACTGAAAACGGCTTTAATAAAAGCTTACGCTTTGGGACAAGTCTACAAATAGCACTGTCCATAACATTCTATACCAATGAATTGCAACGCATCGATCTACGCAATTTCAAAAGCTGTTCGTTGTTTATATGCCATTTGAGTTCCTGTAACACCCTAGATCATTTAATGAGTTAGGAGCGAAACAAAATGTGCGGCATTTGCACCAAAATTGAAATCAACTTCACCTTAATCGTCGTTTGATGTACCACAAAGATATGCCCGTACACGTTATCGGACATTGGGAATCTGCGTGACGCCACTCTGTTAGTTCTGAAGACCGCACACAAATGCTATAGAAGGGCAGCACAAGCGGTGTCCATGTTGGCCGAAGGCTATTGGCCAGGTAAAACACGTGCAGCACTAGCCGATGCGACCAGCGCAAGAACGACAACGAAGAGCAGCAGCAGAGTGAACCACTTCATGATGATGTCTGCCCTCGCCGACAGAGCGGCGCCAATATATACCTGCTGCTCGGCATGGCCCCAGACAGCTAGTATGACAAATGAAACCTGCATGTTTATATAAGTTGTTCAGTGCATTAGCAGGGAGCATTCTCCACATAGATAAGACAGAAGTACTGGAGAAAAATCACTTTTGTTTTCGTGACAACATCGTACAATTAGCTGAAAGCGTTGGCGACCTTCATTATCTTCGCATGACCAATGCCGGTGCAGAACTCGCACTTCCTAACATGAACCCGATTATTTAGGGCAAACACCATACAATGTTGGTATCAGCAGATGTAGACACCAGTTTTGAACACCTCTAGCACCTTCATTTAGCTTTATATGGAACGTGTTGGCAACCAAAGGCGTTTTATTTCACTCCTGTTCACAGATCAGTGCGCCAAGTCTGTGTGGCTATGGGCAATGTGAGAGCGATGCTCGGCCTCTTACCTCAAAGCCGCTGTTCCTCTCAATAGCAGGAAACCCGGGATGAATCCTTGACATGTGTCGCTCCAATGGTTTACCAATGGTCGCTCTGTTTACCTCTTGAGCTACAGTTCAGGTATCCACAAACAACAATCTATATCGGCAGGGATTCTTAATGATAATACCAAAAAGAACAAAACGAACAATTACCTACGCCGTTCTAGGTATTCACATTTCACGACATGGATACAACCAAAAGCAGCCGATAGCCCTGCGCTATACCCAAAGCGTGGCGAGCAATCAAGTCATCTGTCTTAAATGGCGCGACGTTTTAAAACGTTGCGTCGCAAACTGATCACGTTCGTCGCTAGATGCTGTGGCCAGCCACAGCTCATACAATTAGAAATACGCCTCGTTTTTTGGTGTTTCATGTTGTCTGGCGTGTGAAGTGAATCTTAGCTGAAAAATCAGTGAAAAGCACTGATCTGAGCGGCATTCGTCAAGCACTGAGTCACCACTGATCTGTAACGTCAACACTGATATAGTATAGCCTGTACTATGTTTCTTGCACCTGCTAAAAACTATCCTGATTAGAGCTACTTTGTTTGGCAGCATCTGATGACTTGATTTGCTCGTGCAGCAAAACGTCAACGTTTTGACATGTGCTTACATTACAGGCGTTAGCGAGTACAGACGGACCCCAAGCTTTGACTTTCGTCGAGCTGGGGTAATCCATTGTAATATGGTCTTTTCTGTTGAAATTTGTTTTGATTCTTGTAATTTTGTGACCTTAGCTCGCAAAAATGTCCCTTTTGTCACTGATCATATCCGTTAAATCAAAAGCTTTTTCATCCCGGCCGCGACAGCGAATCGGTTAATGCTCACAGGGAGTTGAGGGCGTTATTGGCTTAATTCTAATCTAGTTTTGGCTTCTTTATTGAGCTTTTGTAGGCTCCTTGAACGTAATACCAATTAACCGCCCCGAGACATCTCATTCTATTCAGCTAGAATTGGTACAATTGAAGTCGGATGGCTGTGGTGCTGCAGCATCACAGCCATCCGACTTAACAACACGTTTTGGAATTCCCCAGCTGCCTGTCACTTATCTTGCTCCGACATCTAAATGCTTCGGCAGCACAGAGAACACAGCGTACGGACCAGGCTAATTCCTTAAAACGCTGGCGGTCGGGCCGCGTCACCAGCTTGCCGTTAAAAATCAATCCGCTCTTGAAAGTTGGCAACCTCGGCTTACTCTCTACTATCAAACCCTGGAACAGCGCGCTTGGCTCCGGGGAAACTCATCTTGGACCGAAACCTACGCGATGAAATACACCGGCGCAGGCAGGTGACACAGTGCGTCGCTTCTTTTCCGCTTTTTGGTACGCATGCCCGGATCGCTCTTTTTGAAAGCACTGGACACCGCTGACGCAAGAGAACGGACAATTGTTGCACAGTGTCTCATGTGTTGCTAATGCAATGTCTTCTTCAATGTGGAACAAGTAGAAAAGCTGCCCGAAATTAAGAAATGCATGGATCACTAAGTGATTTGTGCATGCTTAATGAGCACTTGTTCATACACTATCCCAAAAATCCGGACATAACTTGGTCCTTTATTCATTCCTTACACAACCGACTTGGTAACTCAAAACGTCATCGATAATACTCTGGTAAAATAGTCCGGAGACAAGCTGGGAATCTCCAGTGGCATGCGTCACTTTATGTCCGCTTACCGGCACCGGCTAAATATTTCCACTTACCAGTAGCTTGAAGTTCGTCTCTGTGCCTTGTGAACAAGCAATCAGCAGTGTGAACTCCAGCCAGGAGTGTGCACGGTGCCCCGCGGGTCGCCTTATACAGGGGTCTCACAGGGAAAACCTCAGACATTGATCCAGGCAGCACACCCATTCCCCGAATTCCGGCCTTCGTGGACATGGTCCAGAGCGGAAATCTAGATGGGATTGCCGACAAGGACAACTTTGGCGATGCCGATGACACTTTTAATGTACATTTTGAAAACATTCCCCGACTATCTCAGACCGCTGTAAGCCGGCTCGCCTGTCCCTGCCGCCATAAGTACGTGCTTTGCGGCATGGCAAGGTCACGGGCGGTTTTAGCCGACTCTGATTTGTTCCTGCACACAGTAACACATGCTCTGCTGCAGGGAAGGATCACGGGCGATTTTGGATGTTTTGCGGGCTCCATGTCAGCCGCAGCTGAGCCAGTGTCACGGCACTGAACGGGCGCCTCATACTGGGCTGGTAAGAGGCACATCAGCAAAGGCATGGTCAACACCCAACTCCAATTAGATAGCCGAGCGATCCAAATGAACATCATCGATCGAGATCTCAATGAGGGCATCAAAACGGGACGGAAACCCTTGTGTTCACATGCATTCACTTAATTCTGGTTTATGTGTACACGGCTACTTTTCCAGGCTATAGGGACACCCTAATCAGCAGTGTAAGAGGGTTGAAACTGGGCATGGTGGTAGACGAGGACGCCATCAATGATATATCCACAGGCCTCTTGTCCAGAGCCAGTAGATCGTCCTCAGCATTGTCCAGAGAACTAATAGCCAAGTACGCTTAGTTGGGTGTCAGAGAATGCACAAAGGCCTTTAAGTGCATCTGTGAATTCGGGTTGTAGATATTTTTAAAGGGACGCGTTTCTAAACGTTATGCATTACTTTCTTACGTGGGTGCGTACGGAAATAAAAATGAGGCTACGATCGGAGCCATGGTATTGCAACAGTACGCCAAGTGTTTAGTTAGATCCTCCGGTTAACGAGCAATGCGGGTAATGTCATATAAGGGGTTCTACCAGGCTCGTTACTCTCTGGTCCATCTGCAAAGGAAGCTTATCCTATTTCTTCGCAGTTATGTGAGCATAGAGAGCTGCTAAACCGCAGTCGGTATGGCCTCCACACAGTGCTTGGAAATCTCGTACCCCACATCCGTGCATCTGGAAGAAACCTGCAGAGATAAAAAAAAACGAACACAAGTGAGCATTGATATGTTAAACATGATGCTGGCTTTTTCAACAGCAGCAAATGCTTTCGAAATGATTCTGGATGTAGTAGCCTGCAGCTGCACCGCTGAAAGCAAGACGTGAAGCGGTGCATGTTGCGGCCACAACAGCTAAAAATCAGGCTTTTGGCGTACAGGCTACCACAAGCGTTAGAGAGAAATCACATGCTATAACCATTGCACCGGCAAGCAGATGGACATCGAAGACGACGGGTGGAGCTAGGTGTGCATAGTGATGACTGTGAAAAGACTAGAGCAATCTGACGGATGTTGGCTGTTGGTATTGCGCCCAAGGTCTCTTTGGATGTCGTGATACTGTGTGCCGCGACGATGTTTGTGCGCCAAAGGCCTTGTCTGTATTTGATAATTGACCTCTGATTTGGCCTTGAATTACACCTCGTAGCCCGAATAAAAGCTCAGAAATGGTCTCACCACCCGTGAAAACATCAATAAAGAGATGTTATACGACCATCTATGTTATCTAGATCAAAGGAGAAAAGAAAAGTGGTTGACATTCAAGATGTCGGTGGGAACCATGCTAATTTGTAGTTTTCAACTTAAAAGAAATTATTTCATTGTGGACGGGTGCGATATTTACCATTGCGGGGTAAACATTCTGGCAATTTGGCTACATGTGCTACTCCCATGGAGCTGACGAGTGACTAATTAAACGCTTAACCCTTACACACGAGGTCTTGGTATGAAGGACGGTGGTTTGTAAAATCCGGGGAAAGGCCCGCAATGTACTGCCAAATGGTACTTCAAACTGAGTCAGCCACAGTCATATCTACACGTAACTTGCTGGACCGCAGCCAGAAGGCTGCCGTGTTAATCGTCAGGATCGGGCCGAGCAGCTGAGTAGTATTATCCAAGCTATTATTAGATCGGTCAAGGGTGTGCTGCGGTGGCTGTTGTCAATAAACGTTCATCTCGGCCTGGTTGTTGCGGTTTAAGCGGCATTCGTTTCTGTACTAGACTTTTGGCGTCATCATCCTAAGCCTGGCTTTGGACGGATCAAAGATGGTTTTAGCAGCCAGAGTATACACGGCACCAAGCGACTAGAGAGCCGAGTCGGTCTCATGACAACGCATCTCTTATAGCCCAGCCTGGGGAGAGCGTCGAGAAGACCGGCCACACACACAAACGTCGGCCACGTCGGCGCGGGACTTGTTCCGGCTTCGGTCGTGTTGTGTACGGTGGCGTCCGCGCGTTACAGCGCCACGCTGGCAACACGTGCCCTGGAAGCGTACGCGACGATTGGCACTGGTGACACTGGTGATAGACGGCCGACCGTGCGGAGCATGGCTGTTCATCCCGTCGGTCATCTATACTAGTCGCTCCTGTTGGTCGTCCGTACTAGTCTGTCCTGTCGGTCGTCCGTACTAGTTCGTCCTGTCGGTCATCTATACTAGTCCGTCCTGTCGGTCGTCCGTACTAGTCCGTCCTGTCGGTCATCTATACTAGTCCGTCCTGTCGGTCGTCCGTACTAGTCCGTCCTGTCGGTCATCTATACTAGTCCGTCCTGTCGGTCATCCGTACTGGTCCGTCCTGTCGGTCATCTATACTAGTCCGTCCTGTCGGTCATCTATACTAGTCGCTCCTGTCGGTCGTCCGTACTAATTCGTCCCGTCTGTCGTCTATACTAGTCCGTCCTGTCGGTCATTTTTACTAGTCCGTCTTGTCGGTCGTCCATACTAGTCCGTCCTGTCGGACGTCTATACTGGTCCGTCCTGTTTGTCGTCCATACTAGTCCGTCCTGTTTTTCGTCCATACTAGTCCGTATGATTGTATGCAAGATGCTGTTCGCATTGCTACATTGCATATTTATTGATAAAAATTCATCATGATTCATTATGTAAGCTATTTTACAAGGTCCCCAAAATCCAGAAAATATCTGCCCACGTTTTGCCGAGCATACCGCTCTACCCTTGCCGCAGCTGCGGCACTTGAGGGCGGAGAGGAAGGGATCGAACTCTGTGCGATTGGTGCAGCGCTTGCAGGCGCAGTCGAAGAAATTGATGTACCCCCTCTGGGTGAGCGTGCCGACCAGACAGTGGGTGTAGGAGATGAAGGTGGTGTCACCCTGTGAGAAAGTCAGGACGGGTCAGGACATGTCAGGACATGTCAGGGCGGGTCAGGGCAGGGTTCAGCCCAGGTGCCGTGGATCCGTACGGGCCTCTGTTCATTAGCTAGCAGGTCAGCAGGAGCTCCTGTTAACAGGTCGGCAGGGGCTTCTGTTGACAGGTCAGCAGGGACTACTATTGATTGGTAAGTGGGGGCGGGGGGGGGGGCATTTTCGATACGTCGATAGATAGGCCTTTGACTATCTCAGCGTCTCGGGTCGCACCGTCACTCATTCTCTGCGCCGGCCTCATGTTAACCCGGGGTCAGATTACCCCAGACCCCGGCGTCACGGTCTCAGATGGATGACGCGTCCCGTACCCCCATCCCCCCAAGTTTTTGCTCAACGAACTGTTGCCATGCACGGCTGCCCCACACCTGCTCGTGCTCACACTCGCTCCCTATATACAGCCAGGCTCAACATTGGCATGGGAGCACTCCCGGAGAGCTGGACCCCACTTTGCGTGTGTTGCGACCGATCTCTCTGCGTGCGTTGTTTGCTGGTGCTACGTCGGCGCGGGGAGGTTCCGGCGCCTCCCCTGCGTGTTCGGTGAGGTAGTGCCGGCCGTGGCAGCGTGTTCCGTTGGACTGTGCTGACGTCACACAGCGGCGCCCGTGCCGGCGGCGCGGCGGCTTAGCAACGGCGGGGCCGGGAGTGGCGATCGCCATTCGTGTCGAGAAGGACGGCACAGAATTCCGAGAGCGATGTGGTCATGCCATAAGAGCAGAGCGGTGTCGAGGCCCTACGCAAAAGATACCGTCACGGCAGCTGTGATCGTGCCAAGGGCAGGTCGCATTTGACCGTTCCACGGCACGTTTGTCCATATCCACGGGCTCCGTGCAGTTTGTTTACGAGCAGATAGAGACCGTCAGCGTCGGTGTACAAGGCTTCAGCTTGAGCGGTGCTCATGCACGACGTTTCCAAACCGGTATTAGGCGTCCAGAGTGCTGAGCCGGTCCAGTCATGATTCATTCATGATAACCGGACCTGGAGAGTTCATCGGCCACAACGGCGGACGTCGGGACGACGGTGAAATGCTGGCAGAAAGCACAGATCGGGGCGATTTCGCGCGAAGCCATGGGGTAGTCCTCAAAGTCTCTTCGCCCGTCTGCTGCCTGCGCAGCAACTCACGCTGGTCCTGGATGCTGGTTCATTGCTGACGCAGATCACACTGCATGCCATGGATGACGAACTGGAAGTCGGAGGTGTTCACGCCGAAATCCGGGCCGTGCCGGAGTGTTCGCGTCCACCGGTCGTCTGACTGAGCGACGAGTGTGGCGGTGTGGCCCGCCGGCGGGAGGTGGTACAAACAGGTGAGGGTGGGGTATCCCTCAAGCACGCCCCGACGTGACGTGAGCACACACAGCCTGGCACCCTCCATCAGCCTGTTGGCGGGTGTCGGCGTCGCACCCAGCCGTCACGTGACGCAAGCCTGGCTGGCTGATCCGACCAGCGTCAGTGCCCGCTCCCTTCTGTGCTGAGACCTTGGTTCTGCAGCAGGTCTGTCAGGCGGGAGAAGGTCTGGACGGGGACGTCCGGGTCAATGGCTATAGACCCTGCCGGCTGCGCCATGCTGCAGTTGCCACCGCTGGTTCGAGGAACCACGCCACGGAGACGGCCGTATGTGGACGGGGGTGTCGTTTCATTCCTCGACGCCTCGGACGTGACTGGTGGACGCGTGGGGACGCCTTTGAGCGTCTCAGCGCCTCGGGTCATGTCGTCGACAAGGCGTCGACACGCATTCCGCGCCGGCTTAATTCAGCTCGGCGTCAGATTTCCCCAGCCCCGGCACCACGGTCTCAGATGGACGATGCGTCACGTCAGGGTGGGAAATTTAGTTTTTTTTTGCTGGTGGCGGAGTACAAAGATCTTTGTGGTCGGAGTACAAACTTGCCTGCAAGCAAAGGTCTGTCTAATGTGGAACGAGTGTCTGCACATTGGGCCTTGCTTGAAGTACATCACATACTGCTTTTAATGGGTCAACATTCTCCCAATATTTTTCTGGCAAAAATTAGTGTCAGCATGCAATTTTGCATTTCCGTGGAACAGAGCACTTCTTGTGAGTGAGGGCGCCACACTGATCCCATCCATATTCCTGTAGTGCTATTTGCTCACCTACACATGCAAAGATCGATTACTGGTACATGTTAATAAGAAATACAGTTAGAGAGGTTAACAACAAAACTTTATACATATGCATTCACAGGTGCATCATACAAAGCTCAGTTACTTATCATTACCTATCTACATGCAAACTTACACAATATCAAAACGATAAATCAGGTGCATTCTCTGCTTACTGACAAACTGAATTGCGGACAACCACTGTGCATCACACCCTGGTTTTTTAATGAGTCTTAGGCAGATGCAACCGTTTATGAAAGCCTTATGTATGTGACATCACTAACATGTTGTCCTTTTGGCCTTTACATAATTAATATAAACATACCAAAAGTGTTCCTCTTCCTATCCTTCTCTTTCTGCTCTTCTCCTCTTTCAGCTCCTCACCTTCTCTTTCTGTCACTTTTCTCCTTCCACTCCTCCTCCACTTCTGCTCCTCCTCTCTTCCTGCACCTCCTGTTATCCCTCTCCCCTTCTCCAAGTTCCCTATGATCTTATGTAGGGACAATTTTAATACTGTCACTGCAAGACCTTATGCCTGACAGCAAGGAACATGGCAGCATTGCCACCTGTCAGGTTACAGCAATTATAACCACAGGCTGAAAAGAGGCCAGCCTCATATTTGATCCCACATGGGAAACCCAAGCCTAGCATTAATGTTGTATATAGATACCTTAGTACCTACATACCTACCCACCATGCTGTAGGTAGAGCAGGTTATACCAAGGTGATTCTGCACCAGCCTGCAGTGGTAAACATTTATAGATCAGTCCCCTGGTATTTATTTACCTTTTTTGGAATGACTTAATAGCGGTCCAAAACTAAATCCCAAGTAACTTTAGAGGTGTGGATACATGCTGTGTGAAAATTGAAGACAACCAATTCCACTTTGCCTCACTGAATACCTCAAACTCGCAGCTACGATGCACATAATCCCAAGCAGCTTCACTCACCCTCCGCCCTCCTCACTCCCACCACATCAAGACAAACAACTAAACCATGCACAGGAGTTCTGGCGCATTCACAGACATTGTGATGGCATTCTAGCACTCGTCAATGGGCAACCAAGTACAAGTACCACGGGTCGGTCCTGAAATGACAGACTGTGATGAATAGTCTAAGAAAAACCATTTGTGCAGTTGCGGCAACACAAATTGTTAAGTTTGTGGTAGAAAAATCATAGAGCTTTACAGTCATGCATTTAAAGTTGCTATTTTCCACCCACAAATATATATTATCTTCTGGTGGCGCAAGACAACGCCGAGATAATGCAGTACCTGTACTACAAATCTATAGATATTTCTCATTCTAAGGCATATCATGCCATTTCAACACCCTCTGAGGAGGGCCCGTATCTGGGCGATACCAAAGCACGTAAATTTTTCAATTAAATTTGGCTAACTTTGCTAAAAACTTGCTGTTCTCCGGCTTGTACTCCGGCTTGTTCTCCCCGGGTCTCCCCATAGGCCCCATTGTGAGAAGGGCAACCAAGTACTGCGATTTTTTCCCACCGGGTTATGGACCATCTCTATCTTACAAGTATAGGTACTGGTTGAGCCTGGAGACGTGATACCGTTGTTAAATAAGTAAGATATCCTCGAATCTTCAAAGACCGGCATTTGCCGATTTCTGAAAAAGTGGTTGACGTGCTATCATTTATACAATAGTAATAAGTTCTGGAATGCTGCATGCCACAAACTCCCATTTTGGGAACGTAATTCCCGATGACATTTAAGAACCCAAAAGAAGCCGTTACCACCAAAAGTGCCGCCCACGAACGTGATATTTGGGTGCCGTTTAATGTCATGATTCTATCTCAAAAGTGCCGATATGTGGTGTGTTTGAATGCTATGATTTTGAGTTTAATTGCAAGTTAGATGGTGATTGGTGGCTGGTATGGCAAGAGCAGGAATGAAACAAGCGCTTTGAAAAGGATGTGCAATGCTGCAACCTTTGGAATTTTCCCACCAAACTGTTTGCAAGATGCACGTCCTTTGGTAAAATCGCTAACATGTTATCTTAATATGAGGTAAGTTTAGAGCATAGTTGTCATGCTGGACTTCTTGCTCGGCGAGTCTTTGAATGACCTAGTTGAAAAAGATGTGCCAGCGGTGATTTTGGCGCTGCTAGTGATTTCTGGTCAAACGAATATTGTTGTAGGTTTCTGTTGCGACGCGGACTTTCACTGCCCGAAAATGCACTCGTCAGTTGCAGGAGGATGGGCTGCCGCTGGTTTCGGGTACGGGAGGCGATGGGTTCGTCGCGTAGTGGGAGCCAGAGCCGTGATATGTTTGTCGATTTCTTGAAAGGTATCGGTAGGTGTGTTTGTCGTGGAAAATGCGGTCTTACTTACTCAGGTGCGCCATATATTTTCCCCACAGGTAATGGCATGCGAGGTATGTGGCAGCGGTAGGTACTTAAAACAAGCACATTTTATATTTCAGTTTATTTCATTCCCACAGAAGTAACTCACATGAGTTGTCATCACCATTCAGGAGTTGCATAGGCTTGTACAAGTGCATCTGACCCATGTAATACAATGATGAAGGACATTGACATGAACGTCCTGGACTGGCCAGCTCCTGCAGGATTGCAGATGCTTGTCTCCATTTCTTGGTGCTCCATATGTTTGGTCCCTGGAAATCAAATAAAAGTTACAACTCACTTTATGAAAGCAAAGTTCATGCACCCTCCTGGCTATCAAGACAGCAAAACTGTCTGCCTTGGTACTTATACTCAGGCTCATACATTTGCAATGGTGTCTGCTTTGTGGGGCGACTGCAGTGTTTGTCTAGAGTACAACAATTGTCATTCTTACCAGTCAAGAGCCTGGAGTACAAAATTTCCTGGTGTGACATCCACCAGAAAACGGAGGTTTTTCCCACACTGCGTCACGTCCCGAGGGGCAATGTTGACGGGTTAGCAAGGGCACTGTTCACAAGCCAGTAGCCCAATGTTGAGATTAGCAGGGGCACCATTGACAGCTCAACAGGGTTTCTGCTAACAGGTCAGCAGGGGTCACTATTGACAGAGGGAACTATATTTCATGCATGCGAATAGAGGCGTAGGACGACAAGACCAAAAGTTTCATGCAAAAGCGAGAGCCGCTTAAACCTGGACACCCCGGCTGAGATGAATGTGTCCAGACAACAGACACCGCAGTACGCCCTTGAACGATTTAAAAATAGCTTGGATAATGCTGGTCGGTCGCTCGGCGCCATCCGGACGGCTAGCACTAGAGCTGTTTACCTGCGGTCCATGAAGGCATGCATAAACGGTGGCTGTGCCTGTTTCAGTTAGAAATATTATTTGTCCGCACATTGCATGCCTTTCCAAGAATTTTCCTGCCCACCGCCCTTCATACCAAGGCTTAGTGAAGTAAAATAATGGAGATTCAACTTCACGTACTCATCAAGTGAAAAGCGTATTCTACAGTACATGCGTTGTGTACATAGAGCATGCTTATTTGATAGTTTATAACATACGCAGATTACGTGGGTGCACTCTTACAATGGGTGCGGGAGGACAACAAACGACTTATTTCGATTAGCAGAGGCAATTCTTCTGATTCATGATCAATTTCGATCTTTGACCTTCGGTTTGGCCTCGACTTTGACCCCGCAAATTGCAAATAACAGCACCAGTGGAATTCACAGACATTGAAAACTTATCAAAACCAGGTCAAAACCTTGCCAAGCGTCTTGTCACACGATCCATCGGGTGGTTGAGAACAAAAACTTCGAGTCCGGAACGGCATTCAAGATAAAGGCAGCCACCATCTTGGATGATGATATATGTCCAGAGTTGCACTTATATTTACTAAGATAATTTAGATCTCCTGGCTACGCAAAACATACTTCCATGAAAAGTACGCGGCAGTCAACATTGCAGGGTCTCATATACGACCTGTCACGAATGCACTCGACCATTATAGCGATCTCCCACGTACTTCGACGGAAACTCATGCAATAGAAACAACATGACAACAACAGTTTTCATCTGCACCCAATCTTTCTGTGGTTTTATGCCTTTCAGACAATGGGGTATACTGCTCGTTACGATATCACATTTAAACCAGTAGTTACACCCATCAGTGCGGGCACATCCAGCAATAAATATGCAAGTCAAGCAAGAAAATAAAGACACAAAGCCATGTGGACTGCAAGCATGACAAGGCGGAAAGACGAGAGACTGCGTGCGAGGTAACAACAGGCTGTGAGGCAAGACAAGCTCACGAACACACCGTCCTCTCACCATGCCACGATCTCGTGAAGGATCTGCTATAGCCTACCTTTTTAGCTTTGCGAAACGTATCTTTGTAATGGGCTGCGCGGCCCGCAGCTAAATGACGCACTCCCAGTCGACCGTGCAGCGCACGTTGGGGCGGGAGCTGTGCGGCGGAAGGCCGGGTCGGGGAGCATGCAGCACAAATACGAGCCGGGACCGCGGCCGCGCGCCTCGAAGGCGTTCATCACCAGAAAAAAAAACTGTGTCCTGTAAAAACTGTGGCTTGCTGTTTCCAAAAAAGCTGAAAAATTGAGTAGGGTTATCAGCAGGCAATTTTGAATTCACTTCCGCTACTTTTTCGATAAAGGCATGTTGCCGAAGTATCAACTGATCTATATCTTCATTCTCCGGGTCTTTCTTCGACCAATAAGGCTATTACTATTGTCTTAGCTATGTAAAAAATGCTCCTGGCTAATGCTCTGAAAAGCTTATGTTACCTTGCACAGCACTGTGCGCCAACCGACGGCCGTTACGTCTGAAAATCTATTCACAAAGCCAGATATGAACGACTCAACAAGGATATGGTGATTTGCCTTGATCGCCCCATGGCACATGAAATAGCAGAATTTGAAGCCATTGTGCGTCGTGTGTGCCTGGGTGACCTTAAAATAGTAATTACGAAATAACATACGCATCTTTGCAGGTGTGTAGCTCCGAAACTAGAAAAGTTTAGAAAACTAGAAGAAAACTTAAGAATGGCAGGGCTGTGTAACATACTGAATGATCTTCAAGATGGCTAATTTCAGTTGAAACCCATACAAACGTGGAACACTCCCTTTTATGCTCTGGTATCTACCACACACTCAGGTTGCGATGCATAGAAAACTTTATGTTTGGAATGATTTCCCCTTCAAGGCTAAACTGATGCCTGAAGTCTCTAAAAACGTGTTGCTCTAGGGGTTGGGGAACGTGCCCGTAAGTACCTATCCACAACATTTTGGAAATGTAACACAACACCTTATGCAAATGCATGATAAAAACTACACGCATCCCCCTTCCAAACGTCTGGTCTAGCGTGCTAAACCTACCCAGACAATTGCATGTTATTGCTGAAGTCAATCTCTTCGACCACCTTCAAAAGCTAGCACATTGTTTGACAATTCAGGAACTATTCCTATCAGGGCACCAGATTCCAATCAGTTAAGGCAGATCAGTCCTCTATTAGCTACAGTTGTCGGTAAAGAGGGTTCACCAATCCCTTTCGAATATTCACTACTCACCTCTCAAAATCCTGCTGGACGACAATAACTCATGTCCAACTTAAACCCAGTCTTCTCGCCCGAGAGGGCACACACCGCAATGCCAATTTCCTTTCCTAAGCAATTTCCCGGCCAAATTCGATCACGTGGGGTGCAGAAGCTGCTTTAAAAAAGCTTTTACTCACTAGGAGTCTCAGTTTTTTCATTGTATGTGAAATGTGTATGGATAAGGGTGCATGCTGTAGCATTGTCTCTTTAATTATTTCCCATGAATAGAACGATCGAACCAAGCATTGGATCATTATTACATGTTGTTTTACGCATTTCACGCCGGGACCAATGATGTATGTATGTGTATATATATATATATATATATATATATATATATATATATATATATATATTTATACATATATAATGCGATGGTCAGGTCAGCGGGTTGGTTGTCTGGTCTTTTTTTGGAATGTTTGTTGATGCATTCACATATAGTTTGCAACCACACCCACAATCCACATTCCATACAAAATCATAAGTCAAATACATCATAATACCTGCATCATGGCGCACACTACCTTCATCCTGCACTACCCGCGATATGGCAGTCATCAGAAAACTGCCCACTCTTACCAACCAGCCCGTAGACATAGACTTGGTCTAGGGCGGCGTACTCGTCCGGGGGCTGGGATGACGGTCTGTGGGCCACCGCCGCCTGTCTGTCGTCGTTTCCTCATTTCTTATTGATGCATTATTTGAGCCTAAAGGCAATCAGCTTTTCACCGCTGCTCGTTTCGGCTATGCCTCGTTATCTTACGACTGTTGACCGTTCGACATGCACGGACAGCGTGACATGGGCAGGGCATAGTTAGCCTAGGACATCAGGGCATTGATTTGCTTTTGCCGCATGCGGCCAGCGATGATACTGGAACTGTTGCTCTTCTTTGAATCGATCCTCCCAGTTGTGCGTGCGTGGCTGCAAGGGTGAAGACAGGCACGCTGTAGTTTGCCGACGGACGCGCGCGTACCATGCATGAGGGCCGTCCGAATCACGGTAGCTGCTGATCCTGTTGACGATGAGCGCTGGTGACACTGCTGTCGTTGGCCTAATGCCAGGTTAAGTTCGGCTGCGTGCCTGTAACTTAACATGACTTATTGCTGCCCCCCCCCCCCGCCGCCCCATCACTTCCTTGTTCTTGACGGCAGTGTATGCGCACTAGCATCGTGGGTAATAAGCACGCGCACGGGAGGCCTGCGACCTCCGTATCCATTCACAGTTTTTGTTCTGTGAATGGAAAATTGTCTTTCGGGACACGACTATTGAACAGCTACGTTAATTGCACCACCCATGAGCCATCAGCGTGGTGCATGTCTACGGTTCAAAACACAAGCACAGCTTTGTATCACGTGGGGGTCACAATACTGTTCTGAACTCAAATGTCTCATATCTCACCCGTGTTCGGCTTTCCAGACTACTCCCCGGGAGCGACACTCGTTAAAGATGTAAGTATTTAAAGTTCCGCTTTGAAGCATTGGACGGCTTGCAAGTTACCATTGCAGCCAAATTTTATGCATTTTCTAGGTGATCTCAAATATGGAGCAGTATTCTACACATGTAGTTGTGCATAGTGTGTAGTTCGTAGATTACGAAACAGCGGAGAGAGAATGCAGTTGGCGTTCCGTTTGGGGTCAGTTGCGTTGTGTTTTTTCTTTTTCCGTCTTTGAAGGTCGGTGTGCTTGATGCTCAAGATCAAAGTAAAATGTCAGGAGCAGGCTGCGATGTCATGCGTGTTGCATAAAGCCAACAAACCATATATTTGTCACAGGAACTGCGCAAAGTCTTCCTATCGGAAATCTTGCCAAAGGAAGAAGAGCCAGTTGACATCGAACGGGAGTCTGGACTGGATTACTTCGACGCGATCGATGTGAGTGAATGCGTTTCGTCGTATTGTGGGTACTCGTTTCTTTCCGGTGGATACAAATATGGACCCATCAATCTAGTTTGACATGCCCAATAACCACAACAAACAGCCACGGACAACGCTAGCTTTTTTGGGAGTGGGTGATTTGTGATAATAAGTTGAGCAAACAATTGCTCAATAGATCACTTATTCACCAAATTTCTCTTTATGTACCCTGCTGTGTTGTGAGCACCATTAAAGGCGAAACTAAGACGGAACTGAAGTTTGTGCAGCCTATGTCCCCCCCCCCCCCCCCCCCGTGACGAAAGTGGCCACGCAGCGGCGCGCGCTAACAAGCGCAGGCTATGGGAGCATCGGAAAATCCCTCGTGACTGGTGGGGAGCGGAGGAGGTGGCTGTTCTCCTCCGTAAGGTTTCAGAAACCATAAAAGTCGTTCATAAAAGACACATACTTGTGTTTTCTTGCGAATCATACCCAGGACGCCCATTTCAAGGTGCAACAAAACTACTATGTTGCTACTTATTCGTTGCTATATGTTACTTCCCTTATTCGTGTTGGAGCTAATAACGGAAACTGGAAAGTGGGCAATTTTTGTTATCCCTCCACTCCTCCAGAGCGCATGTCAACTTCCTATCAATGTGAAGCTGATCCAAGGTGTTGCATTCGACCCGCTGTTTTTTTGACTTCTAAAATGGTTGAAATAGTGAGGGGGAACTGGTTGTCTTGCTTAGATGTCCTGCTATGCTGAAATATTACGAAACACTAAAATAAAGCAGTCAGCTGAAGGCGGAATGATAGAGCAATAAACTGTGTGATATAGTAGACAACTGATCGTTGATGTCGGCTCGTGTGAGCCGGCCCATTATCCACATTCGTAAGCGCTCCATTCGCCTCCGCTTAAACATGGCACGCGACTTTTGATTAGTCATACTTATCTTCCTTTTAAGCAATACTTTAATCGTTGCATTTAATATACATTTTCACTTGACGTACCCTCAAATACAGATAATCACCGAATGAATCCCCTGCAAGTCGTCGGCTACAACATCAGAATGTTGTCGGATTTACTGGTGGATTGCTGCTTGTGTACGCGTCTCGTGAGCCTTATAATGTGTCCCACGAGGTCTTCAAAGCGTAACATTGTGAAACCACTTCCTGTTTGCTCTTCGAATGGTCTTGTTAGCCATTTTGTATTTTACTGCTTTCATTGATACCTTGTCCATTCTGAGCCTTAAATTTTTGTCATGATCGATACCCCGTTCTTTTCCAGCGTGTTGGAGAAATCAGCTACTCCATGAAGTCGAAACCTCAAAGCATGGCATGATAAGTAGCTTGATGTCGCCTGAAACCATCGTTATCTTGTGTGTATTAAGATATAGAGCGTGATGAGACTCACGGTATCTTACCGGTCAGGTCTGTAGCTTTTCCAGTTCCAGTTCGAGTCCGGGTTCAGACGTTTTACCAGTTCAAGTTTTTCAAGTTTGTGGGCGCCACGTCCCATGGCACTTCGATCACACGTCGTCGTTGATTTAGGCGACATTCGCTCAAGTGTTGACTGCATGTTATTGAGCCACTAAGCGGGTCGCTTGCGCTCAGTGTAGAGGAACTTTTGGTTTCAATAAGCGAAACCACGCGGCAAAAAGCTTTCGCTGGAATTTCTCAGCAGGCAGTGTGCGATCCAAGAATTCCTGGAAGAATCGTAACATTGCAATAACACTGTTGGTGATCTTGCGGTAAAGCTGTGTCGTCTTAAACGGCTGTTGCGTACAAGCATTTTTTCTGCATTGGTGCTTGACAAAGCAAATTGCCGAGAATGAGAAATGAGTAAAAAGAGGGAACTTGTCCAAAACATTTGTATTTTCAATTCAAGTAAGGTCCTCTTTGAGGAAATACCACTTTAGAGAAGGTGTGCAAGTGTTGCTCAAATGCGATTTCTTATCCAATGATTTGGGGTTTTAGAGCGCCGCAGTTGAGCCGTACAGTGAGTATAGCCCCATGAATTTCGTCACGAAACATTTCACGGAAACTTCGGCTGTTTTTGTGAATTATTGCTTCATTCGGTAGTACGCACCCTGCCATATGAATCCTGTTGGTCGGCTCATTAACATAGCGTTCAGAGAGGCTGTATTGCTAGTTATGGTACAAGTGGCAATAGTGCTCCTGGTAACCAAATGCCTATGCTTTCCTCAGGGTTAAACCAACGCCACAGCCTACTCACGCTGAACCGTGTAAGTTCATCCTTCTACATTCTTGTCTCATTTCTTTGATGTCCAAGACATACCCACTCCCTTTTCTTACTCCACTAGCATGCTGACTTTAGCAGGTACTTTGTTGTAAGCTTTTGAGAGGCGCACGAAATTGACCTTGGTTCAAGCTGGGAGGAGGGTGAAAGAACGCATGAGGAAGCTCAGATGCAATAGGTCATTCGTGCCGTAATCGATTGTATTGATATGGCAAGTGTTCCGTCCGGAAGCAAGTAAGTGTACCTCACTTTTTACTCCAGCAAGCGTAAATAGTCCGTGTATTCGAACTTACCCCGGCGTAGGACTTCGCCTCTTCCCTTAGCTGCGGACTACGGGCCTCCAGACTCGCTAAACCTCGCCCTAATGGAGGGAGGGGGGGGGGGGGGGGGAAGCGATGCGCCCTTCCCCCCAATAAGGTTTATTGAGGATACATCACCGCCATGGTTTGAGATCGCACACAAATTTTCAGTAGCCTGTGGGGAATTTCTTGCGCGTGTTTTGGCACCATTAATGTAGCAATGTCGGCCGACCGTGTGCGTTTCGTGGCACTGTCAGTTGCCGCCCGCCGGGCGCGCAAGCCGTATATCGCCGTGCAGTGTTCCTGAAAAACCACCGCTGCTCCAAAACCAGAAAGGCTAGGAGCACATTGACGGAGCCATATTTCATAAATACATGCACAAAATGTAAAAATATGCACCATTACACCCATAATTAGGTGAGGCATACTCCCGTTTAGATTTCGTGTAGCGAAAAGGCATGTGCATAAGTTCTCGTATGTACAATGTTGTAAAGCTGCAAAAACGCTATTTTCAGAAAATGTTGACTCGACCTGGCATAATGTGGTCAATCTTTGATCTAACATGACACAAACCAGTATCAATTGCAAGATCTCGTTGAGGCCAATCCAATAGCGTTTTCCCTCTAAGGTCTATCTGCATTACTTTGGACACGTCAGGGGGTCACATCGACTCTATCAGTCCACGTTGTCAAAACAGTGAATGAGGGCGAGGGGTAAGATAGCCCAAGGGATCGCATTTGGAGGTCCCGAAGATCTGTTTGGGGAACAGGAGAGGGTCGGTTCACGCTTTTTTCTTCTCTTTCTTCCTTCTGTTTCTTCGTCCTTTCCTTCGTCCATTCTTGCTTCCCCCTTCTTTCCGTCTTTCCTTCCTTTTTTCCTTCCCTCCTTCCTCCCTTTCAGCTTTCTGTCTTTTGTTCTCCCCTTTTTCCTTTCTTCTTTCTTTCTTCCCCCTTCCTTCCTTCCTTCCTTCCTTCCTTCCTTCTTTCCCTACTTTCTCGCGTATTTCTGTTCTCTTTTGCCGCCCACTTTTCTTCCTTGTCTTCGTCATTCCGTACTTCCTTCGTTCGGTATTCCCCCGCTATTGGCTCACTTCGGCTACATAGATACTACGTTCGATACGCCCGTAATCGTAAACCATTACGGCTCCATGTTCAGAATAGCCTTCCCGGGAATTTTTACCGTAGGGAGGATAGAACGTCACTTCATACAGGGTGGCTTGGTTCACTCGAGAGCGTCCCCATCCATAATGTCTTGTGATTACGCGAACCAATACAGTATCAAGTATGTTCTCTATTTAAAACGGATCTATGAAAATTATGCTTGAGTCTTCAAATGCTAGTTCGCACATGTCTTGTCATTATTTATGGTGTAGAGCTGGCCGGAGCTGTGATATTTCATTTGCGCTCGTAGTGAGCTAGTAAAATACTGTTCCAGAGGGGTTTGCCATGGGAATGATGCATGTGAACCAAATATTCCATTCCAGGCGGTGAGCACCAAGAGGAGCCCCTTCATCGGATGGCTTGTGACCCGGCGTGCGACGATGATGCTGTAGACCTGGACTACGTCCCATCGGACGACTCCGTCTGCGACGATCTGGAGAGCGCTTTGCGGTCACGTGATCTCACTGCCAACGATCTGGAGTGCACGGAACATCTCGATGGTGATCCAGCAGATAACCCTGCCATCGTTCCACAGTCCAGACGATTCTGCGAGTGAAGACTCAACCTGTGCTCCTGCGCCGGTCGCATCGCATGAGATACTACTTCTGCCGGCTCTTGGCACCGAGGGCAGCCAGAATTCCAAAAATCACGGCTCACCTACAGCTGGGGAAGTAGCCAGTACGAGGAATGTGGAAAAGCGTGCGTGGGATCGCGGAAATGTGTGCTACTATTGCGACGAACCACAGCTGAAGCTTTCCCGGCCCCTGCAAAGGCACCACAAGGACGAAACTGAAGTCCAGAAGGCCTTCGTACTCGAAAAGGAAACCAAGGAGCGACCGAGGGCCTTGTATAGCTTGCAGCTGAAGGGCAACTATGCTCATAACGTCAAAATAAAATGTGGCATGAAAAAGTGTCAGCTGATATCCTGTCGGAGGGCAACGACTGAGAAAAAAGCTGAGGATTTCCTGGTTTGTGAGAACTGTCACGGCTTTTTTTACCGCAAGGCTCTCTGGCGACACAAAAGGTACTGTGCCAGCCAGCTGGGCATGCAGAACACTGGTAAGGTCCAAAGTCACGCTCAGTCTTTGATTCCAGTATCAGGGAACGTCAGCGAGGGTCTTCGCCGAGTGCTCGATACGATGACGCTTGATACCGTATCACTATTGTGCAAGTCGGACGCCATAATCCTGCAGTACGGGGAGAAGTTGTTTATGAGGCTTGGTCACGACAAGCACAACGCCCAGCACATAAGCGTCAAAATGAGGGAACTCGGCCGGCTTCTGAACGTCCTCCAGGAGAAGGAACCTAGCGCGAAGCTGAGAGACTTCTTCGTCCCACAGAAATTTGCTACATGGACAGCCGGTGTTCGCAAGCTTTGCAGCTTTGAGAGCGAAAGCCATAAATATAACATCCCGTCATTGGCCTTGAAACTGGGCCACAGCATCGAAAAATGTGCTGCCATCGTGAAAGTCCAGGCAATGGGGAAAGGAGAGGGCACAGAATCGGTAACGAGATTCATGGAGCTGAAAAAAAAATGGAGTGGACGGATCAGGTCTCCCGAAGGGCGCTAACGATCCTACATGAAGAAAAATGGAACAAGCCTAAAATGCTCCCGCTGACTGAAGACATCTACAAGCTACAGAAAACTCTGGACGATGCAATCACTTCCAAGAAGGCTGAGCTCGAAGCAAATCCGTCCCCGGCATCGTACAGAGCTTTCTCAGAACCGGTGCTCGCTCGTATTATCCTATTCAACCGCACGCGACAAGGCGAGGTAAGGCGGATGACGCTAAAGGGGTTTGAAAACAAGCACAAAGCAAGCGCGCATGACGCTATCGCAGAATGCTTATCGCCACTGCAAAAGTACCTCTCGATAACACTCACTAGGGTGGTTATCAAAGGGAAAGGGGAAAGGGGGCGTGCCTGTTCGGACCGAAGAGCTTCGTGAGGGTATAGAAACTCTTATTGAAAAGAGGGCGGAGGCCACTGCCCATACATATTTGTCAACACGCTGTCGGCTGACAACCGAGATATGCGTGGAAGCGACGCCCTCAGAAAGCATGTGTTGCAGTCCGGAGCGAAGTCACCAGAAGCGATCACGTCGAGCAGCCTGCGAAGACACATCGCAACGTTCTCGCAAATACTGAACCTAAGAGAGAACGAGTTGGATCAGTTGGCGTCGTTCCTGGGACACGACATTCGCGTGCATAGGGAATTCTACCGACTTCCAGATGCCACAATCCAAATCGCACCATGATAAAATGGAGTTAAACGATTTTTATATTACAGATTTATAATATATGCAGCAGAAAGCCTACGATCCGACGTTATTTGCCTATATTTGAACGCAAACCAACGGCCTGACGCGCAAGCAGTAGCGCAGGGAGGGAAGGGCACAGGGGGCACGTTCCCCCTGCCTAAGGTTTCAAGAGACCTGAAGGGCCTCGGGATTTACGATTAAGGACCTGATTTGAGGGCCCAGAGGGCCAGAAACGTCGGCTGGAAGACTATTCAGAGCCCCGGGCGGCACGGCGGGGCACTCCAAAGCCAGTATTTTTGTTTTGGGGGGGAGGGCCTTTAACTATTGAGGGGCCGTTTATCAACCTTGCGCCAGCTTCTGGCCCATTGCCAAGGCTCTGGCTGCGCGCTTGTGCACAAGGTAGCATATTGATATGTAGCCGTGTTTGGTTTTTCGCCGGCGTCGTCGCCAGCATTTTTCGAAGGTGGCCGCGATACTGGCTTATGAGATTCGTTGCCTCGGTGATTAATTATCATGTTGTTTTCAAGCGATACATTTGTGGACAAATATCCAAAACAGACTGTTCGACATCGTCCATCACCGGTATAGGGGCCCTTAGTTTCCCAGCAACCCCCTGGAGCCCCTCTGAATGATGTTCTAGGCCCCCGACCTGAGAGCCTTTGTCCCTTTGTCCTTAATTTTCAGGTGCAGTTTTACATTTCTGGTCCTCAATACGCAGCTGAATATGACACAAAAGTCACGCACGGTCATCTGTTATCACTATGTCCTTGGTATTTTCAATTCCAGTGTAAGCTAAAGATGGCGGTTTTCTCCCTCGAACAGCGCATCCTGTTCTTTAACGGCCAAATGGCTGCATTGCCTTCCAATTTGGCGGTGATGCCGCTACTTGTTCGGGTGGTTCTCGGTAGTGACGGTTGAGTCAGGTGTCTCATAAAGCACGGCACACAAGTATGTGTGTGTGTGTGTGTGTGTGTGTGTGTGTGTGTGTGTGTGTGTGTGTGTGTGTGTGTGTGTGTGTGTGTGTGTGTGTGTGTGTGTGTGTGTGTGTGTGTGTGTGTGTGTGTGTGTGTGTGTGTGTGTGTGTGTGTGTGTGTGTGTGTGTGTGTGTGTGTGTGTGTGTGTGTGTGTGTGTGTGTGTGTGTGTGTGTGTGTGTGTGGTGTGTGTGTGTGTGTGTGTGTGTGTGTGTGTGTGTGTGTGTGTGTGTGTGTGTGTGTGTGTGTGTGTGTGTGTGTGTGTGTGTGTGTGTGTGTGTGTGTGTGTGTGTGTGTGTGTGTGTGTGTGTGTGTGTGTGTGTGTGTGTGTGTGTGTGGTGTGTGTGTGTGTGTGTGTGTGTGTGTGTGTGTTGTGTGTGTGTGTGTGTGTGTGTGTGTGTGTGTGTGTGTGTGTGTGTGTGTGTGTGTGTGTGTGTGTGTGTGTGTGTGTGTGTGTGTGTGTGTGTGTGTGTGTGTGTGTGCCGTGAAAACAGAGGACAACACCCGCTGACACACCCAATAACACGTCACTGTCGGAATTCGGCAGTCATTACCGAGGCCCAAATGTCAGACTTCGGTTTTGAGAAGGCTTACTTGGGATATTCAGTCCGCTCTGAACACGTTTATCCGAGTTTTAACTGGTTTTCGAAAGACGTCGTTTTGCGGATTGTTACTTCCGGTTGTGTAAAGTGTGTGATTTTAGACGAACTGCGCGGGTGTGTAAGTTTTTCAGGTGCCAAGATAACGTGGAATAAAATAGCGATGATTAAGAAAATGGGGAGTCACGCTGCTCCAGGATATGATCTCATCACTTGTAAGTTGTTTGCGTTTGGTGTGAGCATTGAAATCTAGTCGAATCACGTTGAAACTGGTGTTAGTTAAAGATCTTAGTGTAAATGTGATTAAACCACATGACATACGATTGCCGCCACTGCGGGTTCTTGGAACGAGTTTGATGGTGTCATTGCGGTGTCTGGCCTCACAAACGAGAACACTGGGCATAAGTTGGGTGTAAGTTGTTGTCGTGCGGCTAGATTATGAAAAGTGAGTAGCGAATATACGAACGGGATTGGGAAACCCTCCTTACCGACAACTGTAGCCAATAGAGCGCTGGTCTGCTTTAATCGATTAGAGTATGGTATTTCGATAGGGGTAGTTCCTGAAGCAGTACACAAGATCCTAGCTTTTGGAGGTGGTTGAAGACATTTACCTCAATAAGAAGACGCAATTGTCTAGATAGGTTTATCACACTAGACCAGACGTTTGGAAGTGTGATGCTTGTACATTTTCTCAAGATTCGCAGTTGGTGCTGTGCTACATTTCAAAAAGGTTGTCGGTAGGAAGTTACGGACATGATCCCCAACGGCTGGAGCAACACGTTTTTAGAAGCTTTGGGCACGACTTAAGCAATGTGGGGGGAGTTATTCCAAACATAAGGTTTTCCATACATAACAACTTTAGTGTGTGGTAGGTAAAATACGCCCAGGCTGAAATCAAGGAAGGTATGAACCCTATGCCCCTTTTAGAGCTCAAAGTCATCTACAGAGCACGAGGCCACCAAGACAGGAAAATAAGTGAGTCTATTCATATAAAAATCGGCGACCAAATCTTAAAATGCAGAGCTCATGCTGCCCGATTATACGTAGATGGTATGTGCTTTAAGGTATGTGTGCAAGCGTAAAATCGTTGACATGTGTAAGTGATCCTTGACGCGTGATGTGCGATGCCTGTTCGATTGATACCGCTCGCATGAATTATTGTTGCCAGATGTGCGATGCTTGTTTACTTCAACTTGCTTGCATGTTGAATGAAGGATGATACTTGATACCTATCTGTTTGAATTCGCTTGCATGTACACGTATGTTCTCGTATTCTAATTCTTAGATAGGCACTGTATCGTGGTAATGACTGTCAATCGCTCTTCGTTTAATCCCCTAACCGCTACTATCCTGTAAAAACGGTGGCCTACAGTTAACAAAAAAAAGAACGGAAAAATCGAGTCGGATCATCCGCAGGCAATATTGAAATCCCTTGAACGTTTTCTATTTTGTTCACTATTTTTCGATAAAGGCATGTTGTCGAAATATCAGCCCATCTATACCTCATCCTTCGGGTTTCTCTCCGAGAAATAAGGCTATTACTACTGTCTTATCAATGCTGTGTATGGTATTATGACACGATCAAACAATGGCATATTGAGGAACAGTTTTACTAAACTGATAAACTGTATTGTCTTGAACAGCCTTTTCCACTTAAAAGATCACCAGTAGGTAGCAGTAAGCCTATCTTATCAAATCCCATCCTTGCTTTGATGTTTTCAGTTGTGGAACATTGCCTTTAAATAGAAGTGGTATGGGATGGAGTGTGGTATTTTTCAAGATAAACTAACTGCGTTTTGATCTTACATTTTTGCCTGAAGGAACCATGCAGTATTTTATTAATTTAGCTTATGTTGACAAATACGATGTGCTTCGGAGCATTGGTAGTGAACTGACTGTTTCACTAGTGTCTGATCCTGCAACTTCACCAATATCTGCCCCCGCTAGCCCCATGCAAGTCTCAATTTCACAATTGTCAAACCTCACCATCTTGCTAGTGCCTCATCCAACCAGTCCTACCAGTGTGTAACTACAACAGCTCCTGCATGGTGCATGAGCTCGGTGTAACGTCACATTTGTATCTTACTCCACCAGCCCCATTGCTGTGTGCCAGTTCCACGCAAGCACATGCAGACTTTGCCAGCCCCACTTAAGTCTGCAACCAACCCCACCACCACCACCACCACCACCACCACCACCACCACCACCACCACCACCGCCACCACCACCACCACCACCACCACCACCACCACCACCACCACCACCACCACCACCACCATCACCACCACCAAACCCAACCTCATCCTGGCCGTCACCTTCACCATCACTGTTATCCCCATCCCCACTGTGGCGTTTGACCCGACCAGCTCCACTACGATGTTTTTCTCAAGTGCGATGTCCCTAGAGTGTCTCATCCCACCAGCTCACCTTCAGTGTCTGGCTCCCCAATAGCCCCACCACAGTGTCTGATCCCATCAGCTCAGTCACGACGTTTGATCATATGAGCTCCACAATATTTTCTGATCCCACCGCCCCACTGTAGTGCCTCAGTCTAACCCAAACAACTGCAAGATGATGTCTGATCCCACCAGCCGTACAACACTGAACTCACTGAAACGCCAATGCGTTGTATGATTTCGTTAACTCCATCACAGCGTCTGGCTCTATTAGCCCCACCACGGTGTTGGAAAGCACGAACCGTGTAAAATATTTTCACACATGCAAGAAAGCATTCACTACCTCGAAGGCGGCCAGCAGACTACCCGGAAAGTCTGGTGTGCGCCTTATTTCGTTTCTGTCATAAAATTGTCCTCAAAATATCGTGGCAGGCGAAAATTTAAGTACAACCGAAACTGCGTCATGGAAATGTTTTCTCGACTTTTTAATTTTCCTTTGCTGTGGCACCACCGGTGCATAGGCGCCATTCTTTAATTGAAGCATGTAAACACAATTGTTTTTTTCAGGCGGCTTATACGGGTTCCATTGGGAGAGTTAAAGAAGGACTTGCTCTGGAAAATGTATTGCGACGAAGGTAATTCAGCTTATATTTGAGATGTTTTAGAACTTCCGCGCAACACCGTTTTCATACGCTATTTGTACTAATGAGTATAATATTCTTCTGGGTGGAGCGCTTCTGGGATGTTCGTGTCGATAGTTTGAGCTCATTGTCCCTCCAGATTATTCGCCGCGGGCAAGGCTACTCGAAGAACAATGGCAAGCAATGGCAATGGTGGAAATAGCCTTCGTAAGTGATTTTCCAGCCAAATTCAGTCAGGTGGGGTACAGAAGTTCTTTTAAAACCATTTCTACTCGCTGGGAATTTCAGGTTTTTTTCATTGTATGTGAAAGTGAATGATATAGGATGTATGCTGCAACATTGTTTCTTCAATTATTTTCCATGAATGGAACGATTGAATCGAGCCTTGGATCGTTGCTATGTGTTGTTTGACGCATGTTTCACCGGTATCAATGATATTTATATATATATATATATATATATATATATATATGATATGGTATGGTATAACATGGTATGGTATGGTATGGTATGGTATTGTATGTTATGGTATGGTATTGTATGTTATGGTATGGTATGGTATGGTATGGTATGGTATGGTATGGTATGGTATGGCATATGATGTGATATGATATATGATACATGCATATATAGTTTGATATATACGCACTAACAACCTGAGCGATAGGTCGTGGACGGGAAGCCTAGACGCATTGTGGCCGCGCATTATTCCCATCAGCATAATACGTAGCCACGCTATATAACACAAGCACGGATTTTTGAGGTGGGGGTCATAGGACTGTTCTGAACTCAGTTGTTTTAATCACATCCGTTGTTTTCACTTTTCAGATTACTCCCGATAGTGACGCTCGTTAATTATGTGAGTATTTGAAGCTCTGCCTTCAAGTACTCGACGGTTTGCAAGTGACCGCTAAAGCCATATTGTGTGCATTTTCTACATGATTTTAAATCTGGAGTGGTATTAAACACGCATAGTTTTCCATGGTGTGTAGTCTCTGGATAACGAAGCAGCGGAGTGAGGGTGCGGTTGGCATACCGCTTGGGCTCAGCCGTGTTGTGTTTCCTCTTTCCATGTCTTGAAGTCGGTGTGCTTTATGCTCAAGATCAAAGCAAAATGTACAGGAATAGGCTGTGACACGATGCTTGTTCTAGAACACCTACAAAACATTTGTGTCTTAAAGGAACTGCACAATGTCCTCTATCGGACACCCTGCCCGAGGAGAAGTCAACTGACATTGAGCCGAAGACTGGGCCGGACTACCTCGACACGAGCGATGTAAGTGAATGTGTTTCGTCTTATCGTGGGTGCTTGTCTCTTTCCAGTGGATGCAACAGTGAACCAATCATCCTGGCCTCACATACCCAACACCCTCAACAAATAACAAACAATCCTCAGATCTCGTTGTATTTCTGGCGCGATGCGCGGGCTTTCCAGGATTGTGGACGGATTAAGCCTCGTGATAAAAAAACTCGCGTGCTGCCGAGGTAAGCGGATTTATCGTGTGAGTGCCTCGATGAAGTTCGTGAGAGCGCCATAAAAGACAAACCACGGGGCAGTGTGTCCACTTTTGGCTGGTGTTAGCGTTGCTCATCACTTGTACGCGAGGTGCAGGAATGAACTTTAAGCTACTGGTAAGCGGAAATATATTACGCCGGTGCCGGTGGTAAGGCGTGAAGTGATCAATGCACTTGCACAAATCTTGCCTATCACTGAAATATTATACCAGGCCATGGCCGATAGTGTTTTGAGCCTGCGTTACCGAATGCCAAAATGAATCGGGTGGAGTATGTGTGAAAGAGCACGTTCTGTCTTGATTTCTGGAATATAGTTTGTGTAAATCAAAATATATTTTATAGGTGCCCATGCTCTCTCCCTCTCTCCGACCTCCCCGCGTCCACCCTCCCTCCCTTTCCCGTCTCCTCCTTTTTCTTCCCTGAGAAATACATTTTGCCCATGTACCTCTAACTGTAAATGCCTGCGACCCATGGCATTTATAAATGCATTTGACAGTCGCTTAGAGTGGAAGGCGCGCTTAATATTTCTTGTTTTATACACAAACCATCTCTCGTAACAGTATCATTGATCAATGGTCAATGAAAACAACGGCAAGCCGTGTGTTTCTCATTAAAGTATCCTCGCTCACTTGTTAATAGCGTCTGTAGTCGCCGGTTATTACGTGCAGAACTGTTGTCAAATTGAAATAGTAGCAGCCTAAATTTTGTAGATTTATTAATGAAGAATAAACACCTTACGACCTCGGTAAAGAGGTGACTGCGTGTGGTACGCTTCACCTTTGATACGATAGTCACCAGCTAACAAATATATTTCATGAAAATGTTTGCCATGTTTGATTTTCCATGTCTTTTTCATTCGGGGATATAGATTTGTGTACTCTTCGAAGGGTGCTGAGTGCTCCTCCTAATGCTGACCTCAAATTTATCAATGAATTTCTGAGGCCACAAACGACTATGCGCAAAAAGGCACGCTGGGCCAAGGGAGTGCAGTGATCGTCTGAAATAATGATACACCAGCTACCTAAACGCATTAATACCAATATGACCATGATCATATATGATCATAATCACATCGGAACGACTTCCAGTGTTTTAATTCTTTAATATCAAAGCGATTATGCAACCAACAAGAAATAACTTTCAACTTCAATTTGGCATTAGGAGCAGAAATCAGTGTCCGAAATCCCAGGAGAAATCCTGATTTCAAATAAGCTATGTCAAGTTTATTATCTGAGCCTCCAAACCAATGTTATAAAGAAAATCCTGCTTTCAATATCTGTATAGGTGAGCAGGCCTGGATTAGGAATTTCCAGGTTAGCATATCTCGTCAATCAAAAAGCATAGCGTTATATTAGTACAGAACTGATCCCCCCCCCCCCCCTCCCCCGTTCCGAACAAATCACTGCAACGTCCTCGTACTCTCGGTTATCCGGCCGGTCAGTGACCACACGCATGAAGAGATCACTCACTGCGTTCCGTTGCATACATGTCTAACAATAAGCACGTGTTAGGGGATATTTTTTGTTCGATACATCAATCAACATACGGAGGTGTGTCAATGTCATTAAACCAGCACTGCTTCAGCTGTAGCAAAGGGCACAGCTGCAGTGTGCGTTTTGGGCGAAAGGGACGTGTCAACTTCATGCATATAATTTTGCACTCATTTTTACAACCATCACAAGCTTGCTGCACAACACTAGATGCAATCTGTGATGAATGACCACTCGATGTGTAGAGCATTTATGTACATATTTAGTCTCATTGTAGTACAATATTTTTGGCTATATTTTCTGTTCTCCGATCAACCTTTTTTCTGATCGATACTACCTTTGCAAGTGCGATGATATCTTTAAATCATTCACCGGCTCATCATTAGCGAAGGTATGTACTTTCCTAGCTGCAGATCATCAAAACATGGTCAGATGCTTGGATCACTTCCAGTCAGTCACGACATAAACGTTACAATCATGGTTGTTGTTGGATGATGCCAACCATTCAGCAATGAGACCGTGAAACTTATGCCGCACCATGCGGAAGATCGTATTTCATCAGACAATTGCTCAAAAGCCCGTGAAAACCAAAATCAAAACAAAAAAACTGAATTTAGAGCACCTCAAGCACGCACACTTTTTAGCAACAATTAAGGCACACATTTGTGTTTTCTCTAGATCTTAAAGCAAGCTTTGATGCACAGAAAACCTTCAGAGCTCAGCGTTTTTCTGGTGCTATGCACGGGTTTTCCCGAATTGCAGGCGGATGAAACATTGTGGTCAAACAACTCTCCAGCCCTCCCTCCTTCCATCCTCACGGCTGTCCATCCCTCTAGCCTTTCGTCCTTCCCAGCATCCCTCCGTGTGCGCATTCCTCGGTGCCTCGCTCGCTCTGTCTGTCTGTCACTTCCTCCCTCTAGCCCTCCAGCTGTCCAGCCGTCCAACTGTCAGTCCCTCCCTCCCCACATTCATCCACGCCTCCATCCCTCCGTCCCTTTGTCCTTGCGTCTATTCGTCTTTTCCACCATTACTCCGTACCTCTATCGCTCTGTCCCACGCTCCCTCCGCCTTCCATTTGCAGCTTCTTCTCTTCAAAATGCTCCTTTCTTGCGATGTCCTCCTCGTTTTGTCGCTACGACATTGAAAATGCTGATATTTGATTAGAGTTCATGCATGCTTACAAGCAGATCAGGTGAGAGATCCACGTGTTTGCGGCATTACTTATGCCGTTTTAAATTCTACGCATGTTTTCAATGATTTCGCAGCGTTATGAGCTGAACGAATAACGCCAAAGGGAATGTGCAGGTTATACGACGTTGTGTTGTCTCCGTTTCAGATTCTGCTGCTGGTGGCCGTGTTTAGTGCCATCTCGGCAAACGGACCCCACGGCCTCTTTAATCCATTCGGTGGACAACGCTGGAGGGGTCATGTCCGCTTTAGCCCGGGCCGTGACAGCTGGAAGTGGAAGAATGGTGGCCGCTAAAGCACGGGCTATGGAGCATGCTGCAGCGGTCGGGGTCACGGCGGCTGAGGTCGCCAATATCGACACGGAAGATGGCGTAGGAGAGCCGTCGGTTGGAGAGATTTCGTTCTAGTCTCCCTGCGGTGTGACCCCAACCTGACCCGTACAATGATCGCTGTGTGAACTGACCACTGTCCGGCTGACTCTGATCGTTACCTGGAGCTGCCTCTCCGCTGCAAAATAAATCTGCACATACACTGTCTCTTTTAAGCAACAAGGGGTGTATGACTTGATCACACTGCGGCAAATGCCAACGTTCGTGTGCCTCGCGGAAGACACCGCAGTGTTGAAGCAAAGCCAGCAGACTGAAGCCCTGCATGAACGAGCTGCATGAGCGGCACGACCGGTCACCCTTTCAGGCGTGCCTGGTCGTAGTGTGGGGTGCGATGTTTTGTTAATACACCAGCCAGTTTGTGCCTCTCACTTTATCTGTGCCTGTGGTTCGTGCATCTCGTATCGCTGTGCTACGGCTGGCGCGGCTGGCCACAACACCATCTCCGCACGCTCCCTTACCCCTGAGACTGTCAGTTTTTATACAGGGTAAGCGCAGCCTTACACCGCATTACTGACGGAGCGATGGGGAACAGAAATTAACATGTCAATGCCAACTTCTGTCTTTCCGGTTTATCTCTGCGGGCGCAACACTAAGAATACGCAGCTGAGTCCATAAACTGCTATGAAAATTACACACCAGGTGTAAAGTTAAAAGCCAGTCTCAGTCTCCACTGGAGGCGAATGCCATGGGGCTGGGCGCTGGAGCGCCGGAGCAGATCCGGCTAATGACCGAAGGCGGAAGGTGAGAGCTGTCTCGTCAACCGAGGTCAGCATAGCCTTATTCAAAAGCCGCGTTGGCCTGTTAAAACACAGCGTCTTCGAGATGGCGGAGGAAAACTTAACGCTTTCAACAGTCGAGGTCAGCAAAGCCTTATTCAAAAGCCGTGTTGGCCTGTTCAAACACAGCGTCTTCGGGATGCTGGAAGAAATCTTGACGCTTTCAACAGTCGAGGTCAGCATAGCCTTATTCAAAAGCCGCGTTGGCCTGTTAAAGCACAGCGTCTTCGAGATGCCGGAAGAAAACTTGACGCTTTCAGCAGCGTTGAAAGTAGTCCGAAGCAAAAATGATCTCATGGGAGAGCACATCGAGGCCATCGATATTATTCAAAGTAGGTTTCGCTGATAATAAGGTACTCTTACTTGGCTGCAGGGCGCGGGAGAGGATACCGTAGGAATGGCAGGCCTTATCCCGAGGAACCATTTCCCCCATTTTGAAGTGAGCTGCAACGATACCCAAATCGCCTATCGTTTGCGAAATGGGAATACGGCCATCTGCAACTTTATCAGAAGAGCCTTCGTGACGAGATACACGGAAGACGATGTGAGTGAAACGGGCCTGCAAACCAGAGTCGCGTGATTCTCTCTGAATTGGTGACGAACACCAAACTGGAAGCAATGAACACGTTCCTGCCTGCCAAGAAAGAATGAAAAACAAACATATCGTTCAGAAAATATGGCCACGTCTATTTTAAGCTGCATCAGGACTCTAAAAACAACGCGTGATTGACGGAAGACATATAGCACGCCCTGGGCGGTGCTCGCGACGAGCTCCGCATGCCCGGACCCGGGTCCGGCCGAGGCGGAGGCGCCTCTGGAGGCGAGGCGGCGGGAGCTGTTTTCGGCTGCGGCGGAGGCGGTTCGAGAGGTGGCGCTGCGTCCACCCCGCACGACGGGACCAAGCGCGACCGTGACGACGGAGCAGCAGCTCTTACGGCTGGATTGCGGTCTGATCCTGACCGGCCTGAAGACAGAGCTGAGGCCTCGTTATCGGGCCGGCCGGAACCTGCTGGACGGACAGGCTACAGCGACGGGGACCAACACTAGGACAAGGTGAATGTCAGCGGCGTCGATGGTGTGTTGAGAGACAGTCTCTGAAAGAGCACGTTTGACCTGGAGCCGCTTTGGGCGCAGTCTGTCCCATTGGGGTAGAGGCAAACGTTGCGAATAACCAGTCGTCAGATGCCTTATCAGCCGCTCGGGTGGGTGGGAGAGGGGGTTCAGATTGAGCCCCGTCAAGGTTTTTCCAGAAACGTTTCCGAACGGCGAGGTGTAGCCGCGTCAAAATTTGCAGAGCTGTAGCCAACTGAACTGCAAATCCTTTGATGAAAAGATTAGATCTACCTTGTAAGGTCGCTGACCTATGGCAGGTCACAATCAGGCCATGACTTCAACGAAGTCAATTCCAGGAAATCGTTCAATCGAATGCAACAACTGAGTGTTCGTCGAAGCCATATATCCCTGAGATGCTTTCTTAGGCAACGCAAATATTGAATGAGCTATTTACGTTGACCTTAGGTCAGGTATAAATGACAGACCAATATCAACACCATCCTCTTTAATTTCTATAGGGTTTGCTGTATGGGATAGATTTTGGTGCTCATTTCTCATTTTTTTTGGCAGGAACCGCACTATACATCTTCTATGGACTTCTTAGAGGTAGAACTGGTCATTGACCCACAGTGAACCAGATCAACATTTTGCTTTTAAAAACCTACTGCCTATCGTGCTTATTCAAATGCAAAGCTCAGAGCAGTCTTGTATGATTTTGGTCACCATGACCTTCAAAAGGTCAAACAAGGTCACTGATCTGGAATGAGCGTGTGGCCTTTTGCGTAGAAACAGTTATCTAGGTTCTTGGGGCCACTTTGGACACCAACTTACAATTTGACATTGTTTGGCCCTTTCTGACCTTTTGGACGTGGATTGCGACAAGGAGCTTCAAAACCACAGGAGTGAAGTGGTGTCGGATTTTGAACAGGGATGCGAGGATTGCATTACAGCTCCGAACGAGAGAGGAGATGTGGGGTTTCCAGGTGTGGTGGTGGTCGAGGGGTACACCCAGTACCTTCACTGAGGATGATGAATGACCGTTTGTGCCGGAGATGGTGATGTGAAAGTTGCCAGTCTCTGTGATAGAGGGTTTGGTGCCGACAACCGTGAGGTCTGTCTGTTTGGAGTTCATTTGAAGGCTATTTGACTGAAACCAGTTTTGAAGGCGCTGAATGAACTACTCTACACGGGCTTTCAGGATGGACAGGCCGACGGCATCGGGGGTAGCGAAGTCAAAGAGTTGGGTGGCATCGGCGTAGGATAGGCGGTGGTGGGATAGGAAGCTGGATAGATCGTTGATGAAAACGAGGAACAGGATTTAGCAGACAAGAGATACCTGAGCTACCCCTTAAGATAAAGATAAGCTAACCGAGTCACCGCCGATCACCTGCTTCGGGCCGCTAAGGTAGTCCCGGAACCACTCCGAGGACACCCCGTACCATTCCGGTTTGTTGAGGAGGGCACCGTGATCAACGCTGTCAAAGGCTTTGCTAAGGTCAATCGTCATTCTCGGCGCGACGCGGCCGTTGTCGGCAGCCCGTGCCAGCCACCCGGCGGCACCAATCAGGGCGTCCTCCGTCGAGTGACGTGGACGGTGAGCATATTGCGGTGGCGTCAGTATGTCATTGCCAAGAAGGTAAGAAGCGGGACGGAGGGAGTGACAGGACAGAGTGATGAAGGTACGGAGTAATGGTGGAAAAGACGAAAGGCTAGAGGTGTGGACGGACGTAAGGATGGAATGAGGGAGGGCTTGAGAGCTGTCTGACCACGAGACTTGATTCCTCAACGATTCTGGAAAATCCGTGCATAGCACCAGAAAGACGCTGAGCTCTGAGAGTTTTCTGTGAATCAGAGCTTGCTTGAAAATCTAGAGAAAAACACAATTGTGCGCCTTAAATGTTGCTAAAATGTGTGCATGTTTGGGGTGATCTAAATTCAGTCTGGTTTTCACGGGCTTTTGAGCAATTGTCTGATGCAATACAATCTTCCGCATAGTGCGGCATAAGTTTCACGGTCTCATTACTGAATGGTTGGCATCATCCGGCAACAACCATTATTGTAACGTTTATGTCGTGAATGATTGGAAGTGATCCCAAGGATCTGAGCATGTTTTGATGACACTGCAGTTAGGAAAATACATACCTTCAATAATGATGAGCCAGGGAATAATTAAAAGATATCATCGCACTTAAGAACGTAGTATCGATCACACAAAAGCTGATCGAAGATCAGGAAATACAGCCAAAAAAATTACACTATAATAAGCCCACATATTTACATCAATGCTCTACACATCGAGTGGTCATTCATCACAGATTGTTTCTAGCGTTGTGCAGCAAGCTTGCGAGGGTTGCAAAAATGAGTACAAAATGATATGCATAAAGCGACATGTCCCTTTCGCCCAACAAGACGAACGCTGCAGCTGAAGCAGTACTGGTTTAATGGCATTGCTACACCTCGGTATGTTGATTGATGTATCGATCAAAATATATCCCCTACTAGGTCCTTATTGCTAAGCATGTTTGCAAAGCAACGCATTGAGTGATCTCTTCATGTGTGTAGTCACTGACCGGCCGGATAGTCCAGGGTACGGGGACGTTGCAGTGTTCGCATGGAGCGGGAGGGGAGGGGGCATCAGTTCTATACTAATGTAAAGCTATGTTTTTTGATTGACGCCATATGTTGACCTGGGAATTTCTAACCCAGACCTGATCACATATACAGATATTGAGAGCGGGGGTTTTCTTTATAGCATTGGTTGGGAGGCTCAGGTAATAAACTTGGCATAGCTTACTCGGAATCATGACTTCTTCCAGGATTTCGGACAATTTGATTTGCGCTCCCAATGGCAAATTGAAATTGAAAGTTATATCTTGTCGGTTTCATAATCGTTTTGATGTTAAAGAACGACTTCCCACGGTAGGTCACTCTGATGTGGTCATGATGATATATGATTATGGTGATATTGGTATTGATGCGTTTAGGTAGCTGGTGTACCATTAGTTCAGACGATCACTGCGTTTCATTGACTCAGTGTCTTTTTCTGCTCATAATCCCAGGACTAAGTTGTCTAAGTTGTCTAAGTTGACTAAGACTAAGGACCAGGACTAAGTATTGACTAAGGGAGTAAGACGGGGAAAGAACGAAGAGAGAGGAGGAAAGGAAGAGGGAGGTAGGGTGGAGACGGGAGTGGTCGGAGAGAGGGTGAGAGCAAGGTCACGTGTAAAATATGTTTTGATTTGCGCAAGCTTTATGCCAGAAATCAAGATAGAACATGCTCCTTCACATATACTCTACGTGAATCATATTCGCTTTCGGTAACGCAGGCTCAAAACGTCATCGGTCATGGCCTGGTATAATATTTTAGTGGTAGGCAAGATTTTCCACGTGCATTGATTACTTTACGTCTTACCACCGGCACCAGCATAATATTTCCACTTACCAGTAGCTTGGAGTTCATTTCTGCACCTTGCTAACAGGTGATCAGCAGTGCGAATACCAGCCACAAGTAAACACGCTGTCCCGCGAGTTGTCTTATGTAGCGCTCTCACGGCCTTCAGTAAGGCACCAACGAATGCGCTGATCCGGGTGGCACGCGAGTTGTTCGACCACAAGATTTGATCCGCCCACGGTTCTGGAGAATTCGTGCATCGCACCAGAAAGACGCTGAGCGCTGTGGATTGTCTGTGCATTAAAGCGTGCTTGAACATTTAGAGAAAACACACATGTGTGCCGTAAATGTTGCCTTAAATACGTGCATGCTGGGGATAGTTTAAATTTCATCTGGCCTTTACGGGCTTTTAAGATATTGTTTGATGCAATACAATCGTCGCATGGTGCGGCATAAGTTTCACAATCTCATCACTGAAGGGTCGGCATCATAAAGTGACAATCATTTTCGCAACGTTTATGTCGTACCTGACCGGAAGTCATCCCAAAAATTGGACCATGTTTTGATGTTAATTCAGCTAAAAAAGCACATGTATTCACTAATGATGAGCCAGTGAATAATTAAACGATAGTCTTGGCGTCACGCAGTCAGTATCCATTACAGAAAAGGTGGCCGAACAGCACCGAACATAACGAAAAAGTTTCCCTCTATAGCAAGCCTAAATATCTACACATAGCATAGCTTCGGCTAGCTTTACAACACAAATATTGATAAACAGGTGCGAACTAGCATTTGGAGATTCCAGCAAAAGATCCATGGGTCCGTTTTTGCATCGCAGATTTACTTGATATTGTATTGGTTCGCGTAATCACAGCATATTATGGCTCGGTTTTCAGAACACCTTTTGCTGCAGTCTCAACATCGACAGCACGCGACCATATTACGGGATGGCTTGGTTTTCACGGTTGCGAACTCGTGTGAACCAAGCCATCACGTATGAAGTGACGTTCTGTTCTCGCGACGGTTAAAATCGCCGGGAGGGCGTTAGAATCGCCGGGAACTGATTAAACTCCGCTCTCGTGATCATTGGCCTGGCATGTACCGAGACATGGTTCGGTAGTTGAACACTTGCATAGCCTGTAGCATGCGAAAATGGCGACAAAAACGACCCTCCTCTGCTAATCATTCATATTATATATATATATATATATATATATATATATATATATATATATATATATATAAAACGGCCTCCTCTGCTAAGCATGCATATATCATTACATTCTTACAGGTCAGATCAGGTTACTACCAAACATAATCCGGGTCGACATTTTGTTTTAGGAGCATACTGCCTAGCGTAATGCTTGTCGCTTATTCAAATGCAAAACTCGGAGCGATCTTGTATGATTTTGTTCACCTTGACCTTCAGGTCAAACAAGGTAACTGATCTGAAATGGGCTTGTGACCTTTTGCTTAGAAAAAAGTTGCCTAGGTTCTGGGAGCACTTTGCAGACCATCCTGGAGTTTGACGTTGTTTGACTTTATTTGACCTGAAGGTCATAACCTAGGAAGCCTAAACTTTGATCAAAGTGGGTACACATATAGGTCAAGATGTACTTATGTACTTGAGTTTCAGGGGCGTCCACCTGGACGCCCCTGAAAATGTACATTTTGCACACTTATTCAAAAATGTAAGAACTGTGCAAAGTAAAAGTAAAAACTGCTCTAAACTGCTTGTCCAAAAATGTCACAAAATTGAGCCTTTGGTGGGTTGAAACGGCTACCATTCACCACTTATCGGTCAACAGTAGGTTTTGGCTACTAATTGTGTGGTCTGAATAGCATTGCTGTTGCCAAAAACGTTCCGACGCTCCCTTGTATTCAAAGAGCATCGAAGCCTAGCATATTTGAGACTCCTGTCTGGCCGGAATTGGTGCAAAAGTGTGTTCTCAACTTCTTTGTGTGCATATGAAATATGCGACGAATGTTTGAAATATTTCAGAATCTGGTAGCAACGATCATGTTTACAGAGCTTCTACCGTGGCAGATAACAAGACATTGAAAGAGTATCTAGCCGTACCAATGTCTGCATACAATAGTGGATAGCGGATAGTGGATAGGCACTATTTTTCACGATTACGGCTGCACTTACATCGCCCGTTTGGCCCATGCCACTGATATCAATGTAATTCAGTACAGAAAAAGGGGATTTGCCTTTTCTGTTTTGTTTCAGAACAGGTGAACGACAGCGTCAGCAGTGCTCTTACGGTCATGAAAAGGTCGTGCTTAGAAACTAAAGGTGCTTAGGTCTTAAAAAGGACATGAGTGTAAACAACACCGAGGGGTCTTTAGATGACTATTTCTGGGAGGGGCAAGGGCGCAGGCAGGATTTGGAAAAGGGATGGGAGAGCTCGGAGGGCATCACGCTGTAGACGTCCTAATTAAGAAGCTTCCCATAAGAAGCCGTCCATGAAATTAAATAACATAAAAAGGGGGAGTCTATGGGAGCCCCTCCCCACTCTCTCGTCCGTCCTGCACTCGGCCGCACCTGTGGAGAAGGATGCCAGACAGCTCAAGGAATTACGTTCTGAGAATTTCGCGTCGCACACCGCGTCATGTGCAGCTCCGCACGCCGTGCAGTGGCGTGCCGGGACGAAAACCCTCAACATTCTGCCGTTCTGCTGGCACGTGCTGATGCCTGATACCCCATATTAGCCAGAACTGAAGACGGCTTTGATAAAAGCTCACGCTTCGGGACAAGTCTACAAAAAGTACTGTCCACAACATTCTAGACCAATGTATTGCAACGCGTTGACCTATGCAATTTCAAAAGCTGTTCGTATTCATATGCCATTTGATTTCTTGCGCCACCCTAGATCATTTAAGTAGTTAAGAAGAAACAAAATAGGCAGCATTTGCACCAACATTGAAATCAACTCCACGTTTATCGTCGTTTGCTGTACCACAAAGATAGGCCCGTACACGTTATCGAACATTGGAAAGCTGCGTAACGCCACTCTGTTCGTCCTAAAGACCGCACACAAGTTCTATAGAAAGGCAGCACAAACGGTATCCATGTTGCCCGCACGCTCTTGGTCAGGTAAAACATGCGCAGCACTAGCCCAGCGACCAGCACCAGAACGACGACGAAGAACAGCAGCAGAGTGAACCACTTCATCATGATGTCTGCCCTCGCCGACAGAGCGGCGCCAGCATATACCTGCTGCTCGGCATGGCCCAGGCAGCTAGTATGACAAATAAAGGAAGATCGATATCGAATCGAATATGTATATATAAGAATATATAAATATATATGAGAATTATATATATATATATATATATATATATATGTATATATATATACTATATATATATATATATATATATATATATATATAGATATATATATATATATATATATATATATATAGATATAGATATAGATATATAGATAGATATATAGATAGATAGATATATATATATAGATAGATAGATAGATAGATAGATATATATATATATATATATATATATATATATATATATATATATATATATATATATATATATAGTTATATAGATATATAGATATAGATATAGATATAGATAACACACTTCACAGTCTTTATTGTCACAGCCTCGATCCATTTGGAGAAACTGTCAGCGACGATCAGTATCATCGTCCCCTGGAACGGACCAGCAAAGTCAACGTGCAGGCGCTCACCGGACCCTGAGGTCGGCTCCTCCTGAGGCTCCTCCTCACCGGGCCCTGAGGTCGGCTCCTCCTGAGGCTCCTCCTCACCGGGCCCTGAGGTCGGCTCCTCCTGAGGCTCTTCCTCACCGGGCCCTGAGGTCGGCTCCCAGGGATGCAGAGTTCACTTCGGCGGTGCCGCTCTCTTCTCCACGCACGCTGAGCAGCTTCTGGCCAAATCCTCCAGCTCCGAGTCTAGGTCCGGCCACCACATGTAGCGTCTGGTCAGCTGCTTCATCTTGTTGCTTCCTATGTGCAAAGTGTGTGCTTCCATCAGCACCATCTTCCTCAGCTTGGTGGGCACTACCAAGCATCCGCCCCAGATCAGGCAGTCTCCTTTCGTCGACAGCCCGTCCTTCTTCTTCTGGTGCACCTTCAGTGCGGAGTGCAACTTCTCAGGCCATCCGCTGCGCACATAGTGCAGTACTCGTCACAGCCCTGGATCCCGGCGCGTGGCAGTCCCCGCTTCTGCAGAACTCAGTGGCTGTCCTTTGTTCTCTGTGTTTGGAACACGAGGGCACCACTTCTCTTCTTCTTCTTCTTCTTCTTCTTCTTCTTCAGCGGACAGATGCATCCGTGACAACGTGTCCGCGATCCCCATCTTCTCCGACTTGCGTAGCTCCACTTCGCACGAGTACGCTGCCAGCTGTAGCGCGTATCTCTGCATTCGCGCCGTCGTCAGACTAGGCAGCTTTCGCCGTGACTGCAGAATCATCGATAGCGCCCTGTTGTCGGTTACAAGGCAGAAACGGCGTCCGTAGAGGTACTGGTGAAATCTCTTGATCCCATATGATACGGCCTACCGCCTCCGTCTCGACGACTGCGAACTTGGTCTCCGTCGCCGTCAGCGCTCGTGACGTGTAGCAGACCGGTCTCTCGATCCCGTCCGGCAGTACATGGACCAGTACTGCACCCACACCGACCGAACTGGCATCAGTGATGAGCTTGATGGGCAGGCTGATGGCATATCTCATGAACACCTTCTCACTTCCCAGGATCTGCTTCACTTCCTTCATCGCTTTTCTGAACGCTGAGGTCCATTTCAACTTGACATCTTTCTTCAGTAGGCTGTAAAGCGGAGCGAGCGTCGTTGACATGTTTGGGACCAGTCGCTGGTAGTAGTTAACACTACCGAGTAGCGTTCTCGGCTCACTGACGTCTTCCGACTCCGGCATCTTCTGCAGTGCTTCAATCTTCTCTGGCACTGGTTTTAAGTCCGTTCCTGATATTCTCCACCCCAAATAGGTGACTTCCAACAGGTTGAACTTGCACTTGCTCTTCTGCAGCCTCACTCCATGCTCCTTCAGTCGTGTCAGCACCAAATCCAGGTTCTTCAACACCTCTGCTTCCGTTTCACCCATTACCAGGAGATCATCCGATAGCCAACACAGCCATCTAGGCCTTCCATGATCCGGTCCATTTCTGACTGGAAGATATCTCCACAGGAACAGATCCCGAACGGAAGACGGTTCATCCTCAGCAGTCCCTTGTGCGTTGTGACTGTCGTCATGTCCTTGGACTCATCGTCCAGCACCATCTGCAGGTATGCATCCTTCAGATCCAGCTTGCAGAATTTCGTCTCGTTCACTCTAACGAACAGTTCTTCTGGTGTCGTCCAGCACCATCTGCACGCATGCATCCTTCAGATCCAGCTTGCAGAATTTCGTCCCGTTCACTCTAACGAACAGTTCTTCTGGTGTCGGCAGAGGATGCTTCTGCACCATCAGCTGCGGGTTATCTGTGATCCTGAAGTCAGCCGCCAGACGGACAGTTCCATCAGCCTTTAGCACAGGGACCATTGGTGTGCCCCAGTCAGTGTTGACGCTCCTGCCCACCTTCTCTGCCACTCCTTCACTCAGTCATCTGTCGAGCTCAGCATCTACCTTTCATAACAGGGCATGTGGTACTGACCGTGCTTTCCTGAATACTGGTCTGGCATCTGGCTTTAGTGTCAGGTGGACTTTGATGTGGACACACTCGAGTCCTTCTTCGAGCACCTTGTGTTTCTCAAGAACACTCTCCAGAAGAGGCACTGCTTCCACGGCTTCAGGGATCACCCCCTGGCACAGGGATCTTCAGGACTTCAATCCAACTTCGTCCCATCCGTCCCAACCCCAAAATCCAGAAAAGATCTGCCCACGTTTCGCCGAGCAGACCGCTCTACCCTTGCCGCAGCTGCAGCACTTGAGGGCGGAGAGGAAGGGATCGAACTCTGTGCGATTGGTGCAGTGCTTGCAGGCGCAGTCGAAGAGCTTGCTGTACTCCATGAATCCCCCGGGGTGAGTGTGCCGGGCAGACAGTGGGTGTAGGGGATGAAGATGGTGTCACCCTGTGAGAAAGTCGGACGGGTCAGGGCATGTCAGGGCGGGTCAGGGCAGATTTCAGCCCAAGTGCCGTGGATCCGTACGGGCCACTGTTCATTAGCCAGCAGGTCAGCAGGAGCTCCTGTTAACAGGTCGGCAGGGGCTTCTGTTGAGAGGTCAGCAGGGGCTACTATTGACAGGTAAGGGGGGGGGGGAGCATTTTCGATACGTCGATAGATAGGTCTCTGACTATCTCAGCGTCTCGGGTCGCACCGTCACTCATTCTGCGCCGGCCTCATTTTAGCTCGGGGTCAAATTACCCCAGCCCCCGGCACCACGGTGTCAGATGGATGACGCGTCCCTCCCCTCCCCCTCCCCCCAAGTTTTTGCTCAACGAACTGTTGCCATGTACGGCTGCCCCACACCTGCTCGTGCTCACACTCGCTCGCTACATACAGCCAGGTTCAACATTGGCATGGGAGCACTCAAGGAGTGCTGGACCCCACTTTGCGTGTGTTGCGACCGATCTCTGCGCGCGTTGTTTGCTGGTGCTACGTCGGCGCGGGGAGGTTCCGGCGCCTTCCCTACGTTTTCGGTGAGGCAGTGCCGGCCGTGGCAGCGTGCCCCGTTGGACTGTGCAGATATCACACAGCGGCGCCCGTGCCGGCGGCGCGGCGGCTTAGTAACGGCGGGGCCGGGCGTGGCGATCGCCATCCGTGTCGAGAAGGACGGCACAGAATTCCGAGAGCGATGGGGTCATGCCATAAGAACAGAGCGGTGTCGAGGCCCTACGCTAAAGATAACGTCACGGCAGCTGTGATCGTGCCCAAGGTCGCACTTGACCGTTCCACAGCACTTTTGGCCATATCCACCGGTTCCGTACGGTTTGTTTACGATCAGATGGAGACCGTCAGCGTCGATGTACGAGGCTTCAGTTTGAGCGGTGCTCATGCACGACGTTTCCGCGCCGGTATTAGGCGTCCAGAGTGCTGAGCTGGTCCAGTCATGATTTATTCCTGATAACCGGACCTGGGGAGTTCATCGAGAACATAGGCCACAAAGGCGGACATCGGGACGGCGGTGAAATGCTGGCAGAAAGCACAGAGCGGAGCGACTTCGCGCAAAGCCATGAGGTAGTCCTCAGAGTCTCGTCGCCCGTCCGCTGCCTGCGGAGGACCTCAAGATGGTCCTGGATGCTGTTTCATTTCCGACGCAAATCACACTGCATGCCACGGATGATTAACTGGAAGTCAGAGGTGTTCACGCCGACATCCGGGCCGTGCCGGAGTGTTCGCGTCCACCGGTCGTCTAACTGAGCGACGAGTGTGGCGGTGTGGCCCGCCGGCGGGATGTGGTACAAACAGGTGAGAGTGGGATATCCCTCAAGCACGCCCCGACATGACGTGAGCACACACAGCCTGGCACCCTCCATCAGCCTGTTGGCGGGTGTCGGCGTCGCACCCAGCCGTCACGTGACGTTGGCCTGGCTGGCTGATCCGGCCAGCGCCAGCGCCCGCTCCCTTCTGTGCTGAGACCTTGGTTCTGCAGCAGGTCTTTCAGGCGGGAGAAGGTCTGGACGGGGACGTACGGGTCAATGGCTATAGACCCTGCCGGCTGCGCCATGCTGCAGTTGCCACTGCTGGTTCGAGGAACCACGTCACGGAAACGGCCGTATGTGGACGGGGGTGTCGTTTCATTCCTCGACGCCACGGACGTGACTGGTGGACGCGTGGGGATACCTTTGGGCGTCTTAGCGCCTCGGGTCACGTCGTCGACAAGGCGTCGACACGCATTCCGCGACGGCGTAATTCAGCTCGGTGTTAGACTACCCCAGCCCCGGCGCCACGGTCTCAGATGGACGATGCGTCACGTCCCGAGGGGCAATGTTGACAGGTTAGCAGGGGCACTATTGACAGGTTAGCAAGGGCACTATTCACAAGCCAGCAGCCCAATGTTGAGAGTTAGCAGGGGTGCAATGAACAGCTCAACAGGGTTTCTGCTAACAGGTCAGCAGAGGTCACTATTGACAGAGAGAACTATATTTCATGCGTGCGAAAGGAGGCGTCGGATGACAAGACCAAAAGTTTCATGCAAAAGCGAAAGTCGCTTAAACCTGGACACCCCGGCTGAAATGGATGTGTACTGACAACAGCCACTGCAGTACGCCCTTGAGCGATTTAAAAATAGGTTGGATAATGCTGCTTTGTTGCTCGGGCCGATTCGGACGGCTAGCATCACGGCCGTCTGCCAGCGGTCCGTCAAGGAATGCGTAAACGGTGGCGGTTGCTGTCTCAGTTAGAGGTATTATTTGTCCGCACATTGCATGCCTTTCCTCGAATTTTCCTACCCACCGCCCTTCATACCAAGGCTTAGTAAAGTAAGATAATGGCGACTCAACTTCACGTACTCATCCAAGTGAAAAGCGTCTTCTACAGTACATGCGTTGTGTATGTAGCGCATGCTTATTTGATAGTTTATAACATATGCAGATTACGTGAGTGCACTCTTACAATGGGTGCGGAAGAACAACAACCGACTTATTTCGATTACAGAGGCAATTCTCCTGATTCATGATCAATTTCGATCTTTGACCTTCGGTTTGGACTTTACTTTGACCCCGCAAATTACAAATAACTGCATCGGTGGAATTCACAGACATTGAAAACTTACCAAAACCAGGTCAAAACCATGCCAAGCGTCTTGTCACACGATCCACCGGGTGATCGAGAAAAATACTTCGAGTCTGGAACGACATTCAAGATAAAGGCGGCCATCATCTTTGATGATGATAAATGCCCAGGGTTTGATTTATAGTTGCTAGGCTAATTTAGATCTCCTGGCTGCGTAAAACATACTTCCATGAAAAGTACGCGGCAGTCAACTTTGCAGAGTCTCATATACGACATGTCACGATGGCACTCGACTATTATGGCGATCTCTCACTTACTTCGATGGAAACACATGCAATAGAAACAACATGATAACAACAGTTTTTATCTGCACCATATCTCTCTGTGTTGTTATGCCTTTTAAACAATGGGATATGCTACCCGTCAGGATATCACATTTAAACCGGTAGTTACCCCCATCAGTACGGGCATATCCAGCAATAAACATGCAAGTCAAGCAAGGAAATAAAGTCATGTCAAAGTCAATAAAGTTGGTCATGTCAGTTTCGGATCACCAGAGGTCATGGTGGTTGGTTGGGACCGCCGGGATTAGCAAGAGTCTCTGAGATCGAGAGGGTTGGGTAGCGGCGGGAGTGTCATACGGTTCACAATAAATCAACGCTGGTCAAGACACGAATCCACCGCCAGGATCACTGGTGTGTGTGTGTGTGTGTGTGTGTGTGTGTGTGTGTGTGTGTGTGTGTGTGTGTGTGTGTGTGTGTGTGTGTGTGTGTGTGTGTGTATGTGTGTGTGTGTGTGTGTGTGTGTGTGTGTGTGTGTGCGTGCGTATGTGTGTGTGTGTGTGTGTGTGTGTGTGTGTGTGTGTGTGTGTGTGTGTGTGTGTGTGTGTGTGTGTGTGTGTGTGTGTGTGTGTGTGTGTGTGTGTGTGTGTGTGTGTGTGTGTGCCGTGAAAACAGAGGACAGCACCCGCTGACACACCCAAAAACCCGTCACTGTCGGGATCCGGCAGTCATTACCGAGGCTCGTGTATTAACAAAACATCGCACCCCACACTACGACCAGGCACGCCTGAAAGGGTGACCGGCCGTGGCGTTCATGCAGCTCGTTCATGCAGAGCTTCAGTCTGCTGGCTTTGTTCGCGAGGCACACGAACGTTGGCATTTGCGGCAGTGTGATCAAGTCATACCTCCTTTGTTGCTTAAACGAGACTGTGTGTGTGCAGAGTTATTTTGCAGCTGAAAAGCAGCTCCACGTAACGATCAGTCAGGCGGACAGTGGTCAGTTCAGACAGCGATCATTGTACGGGTCAGGGTCGGGTCACACCGCAGGGAGACTTGAACGAAATCTCCCCCACCGACGGCTCTCCTACGCCATCTCCTGTGTCGATAGTGGCAACCTTAGCCACCGTGGCCACGACCTCTGCAGCCTTCTGCAAAGCCTTTGGTTTAGCGGCGACCACCACGGCACCAGTGGCCATGGCCCGGGATACAGCGGACACGACCCCCGTAGCGTCGTCCAAAGGCTGGGTAAAAGCGGTCGTAGGGTCTGATTGCCGAGATGGCGCCAAACACGGCCACCAGCAGCAGAATCTGAAACGGAAACAACGCAACGTCGTAAAACCGGCACATTCACTTTGACGTTATTCGTTCAAATCATAACGCTGCGAAATCATTGAAAAAATGCATAGAATTTAAAACACCTCAAGTAATGCCGCAATATACGAGGATCTCACACCTGAACTGCTTGTAAGCATGCAAGAAGTCTAATTGATTATTGATATTTTAAACATCGTAGCGACAAAACGAGGAGGACATTGCAAGAAAGGAACATTTTCAGGAGAAGAAGCTACAAAGGAAGAACGGAGGGAGCGAGGGACGGAGCGATAGAGGTACGGAGTAATGGAGGAAAAAGACAAAGGGATGCAAGGGCAAAGGGACGGAGGGGTGGAGGCATGGATGAATGTGGGGAGGGAGGGACTGACAGACGCAGGGCTGGACAGCTGGAGGGCTAGAGGGAGGAAGTGACAGACAGACGGAGGGAGCGAGGCGCCGAGGAATGAATACACAGAGGAATGGTGGAAAGGACAAAAGGCTAGAGGAATGGACGGACGTAAGGATGGAAAGACAGAGAGCTGGAGAGTTCTTTGACCACGATATTTGATTCGTCAATGACTCTGGAAAATCTGTGCATAGCACCAGAAAGATGCTCAGCTCTGAGAGCTTCTGCGCATCAAAGCTTGCTTGGAAATAATAAAAAAGCTTGCTTGAGAAAAAAAGAGAAATAGAGAAAACAAAAATGTGTGCCTTAAATGTCGCTAAAATGTGTGCGTGCTTGAGATGCTCTGAATTCAGTCTGGTCTTCACCGGCTTTTGAGCAATTGTGTGATGCAATACAATCTACCCCACGGTGTGGCATAAGTTTCACGGTCTCATTACTGAAGGGTCAGCATCATCCAACAACAACCATTATTGTAACGTTTATGTCGTGACTGACTGGAAGTGATCCGAAGCATCTGACCATGTTTTGATGATCTGCAGCTAGGAAAGCACATATCTTCACTAATGATGAGCCGGTGAATGATTAAAAGATATCATCACTCTTACAAGCGTAGTATCGATCAGAGAAAAGCTGATTGAAGATAAGAAAATATAGCCAAAATACTGCACTATAATAAGCCTAAATATGTACATAAATGCTCTACACATCGAGTGATCATTCATCACAGATTGCATCTAGCGTTGCGTAGTAAACTTGTGAGGGTTGCAAAAATAACTGCAAAATGATATCCATAAGGTGCATATATCCGTTTCGCTCAACAAGACTAACGCTGCAGCTGTGCGCTTAGCTGCAGCTCAAGCAGTGCTGGTCTAATGGCATTGATACACATCGGTATGTTGATTGATGTGTCGATCAAAAGGCATCCCCTACAAGGTTCTTACTGTTAAACATGTTTGCAAAGCAACGCATGGAGCGGTCTCTTTATGGATGTAGTCACTGACCGGCCGAGCCGATAGCCGAGGTACTAGGACTTTGCAGTGTTTGCTCGGAACGGAATGGGGGGATCGGTTCTATGCTAATCTGACGTTATATTTTTGATTGACGCGATATGCTAACCTGGAAACTCCTAACCCAGACCTGCTCACATATACAGATGTTGGGAGTGTGGGTTTCCTTTATAACACTGGCTTGGAGGCTCAGGTAATAAACTTGACATAGCTTATTTGGAATCATGATTTCTCCCGGGATTTCGGACACTTTGATTTGCGCTCCTAATGACAAAGAGAAGTTGAAAGTTATATCTTGTCGGTTACATAATCGTTTATGATGTTAAAGAATGATTTCTCGCTGGAAATCGCTCTGATATGATCGTGATGATAGATGATCATGGTTGTATTGGTATTAATGCGTTTAGGTAGCTGGTGTATCATTAGTTCAGACGATCACTGCATTCCAATGTCCAAGCGTGCCTGTTTTGCTCATATTCATTTGAGGCCTCAGAAATTCACTGGTAAATCTCATGTCAACATTACGAAGAGCACTCAGCGCCCTCTCAGTAGTATACAAATTTATATCCCCGAATGAAATATATGGGATATCAAACAAGGCAAACATTTTCATGAAACATAATTGTAAACTGGTGACGATCATATCAAAGGTGAAGCGTACCATACGCAATAGCCTCTTTACCGTACTCGTAAGGTGTATGTTCTTCACCACTATATCAATTTGACAACAGTTCTGCATGTACTAACCGGTGACTAAAGGCGCTATTAACAAGTGAGCGAGGCTACTTGAATGAGAAGCACACGGCTTGCCGTTCATTTCATTGATCATTGGTCAGTGATCATGATTATGAGAGATGGCTTGTGTATAAAACAAGAAATCGTAAGCGCACCTTCCCCTTCAAGCAACCGCCTCCAACCGACCGCCGTGGGTCGCAGACATTTTCAGGTATTTACAGGTACATGGGGAACAGGTATTTTTCTAGTTAATATAATTGGCCGCGAAAAGCTGGCCCGGTCTTGCCGTCGGCCTGGCCAGAAGCCCGCGGACTCCTGTGGATCAGATGAGGCGGGTTCGCAGGAAGAAAAGTTGTGTCTCTGGTAGGGACCAGATAGGGAGAAAAGGTGAGAGGACTAGAAGTACGGGAAAGGAAGAACAGGAAACGAGAAAGGGGAGAGCAAACGCGAATGAGATGAAGAGGGACGGTGCCAAAGATCATAGTCCTGCGAAATCACTGAAAGAAATGCATCGATTCACAGCGTCACAAGTAATGCCGTAAGATATTGCAGCAATACTTGCAGAGGAAATACCAGACAGACGAATGGAGCAAGACACCGAGGGATCAATATACGGATGAATGGTGGAAAGGACGAAAAACTAGAGGGATGGAGGGACCTAAGGATGGCAGGAGCGAGGGGTGAAGAGCTGGCAAAAGCGAGAGAAAGATGTTGGAAAGTGGCGAGTCGGCGGGGGGGGGGGAGGATGTTGAGATGAAGGGGTAAAGACAGGGAAAAGAAGAAGGAAAAAAGTGAAGAGCTGGCAAAAGCGAGAGAAGGATGTTGGAAAGTGGCGAGTCGGCGGGGGGGGAAGATGTTGAGATGAAGGGGTAAAGACAGGGAAAAGAAGAAGGAAAGCAAGAGGGACTTAGAGATTAAGTGGGACGGAGAGCGTTAACGGAACAGAGAAAGCAAGATCGATTGAGAGAGTAATACGGAGAAGGAACGAGGGGAGGAGGGAGGGAGGGTGGAGGCGGGAAGGTCGGATAGAGGGAGAGAGCAAGGGTACCTGTAAAGTACATTTTAATGTACGCAAACTACATCCCAGAAGTCAAGATAGAACGTGCTCCTTCACACATACTCTACGTGATGCATTTTGGCTTTCGGTAAGGTAGGCTTAAAACGTTATCAGCCATGACCTGGTATAATATTTCATTGATAGGCAATATTTTCCAAGTGCATTGATCACTTCAGGTTTTACCACCGTCACCGGCGTAATATTTCCACTTACCAGTAGCTTAAAGTTCATCTCTGCACCTTGCGAACAAGTGATTAGCAGTGCGAACACCAGCCACGAGTGGACACGCCGCCCCGCGGGTTGTCTTATATAGGAGTCTGACGAGCTTCAGTGGGGCACCGACAAATATGGTTACCTGGGCAGAAGGCGAGTTCTTTGACCACGAGGATTAATTCGCCCACAATCCTGGAAAGTCCGCACATCGCACCAGAAAGACGCTGAGCTCTGAGGATTTTCTTTGCATTGAAGCGTGCTTGAACATCTAGAGGAAACACAAATGTGTGCCGTAAATGTTGCCTTAAATGCGTGCAGGCTTGGATAGTTTAAATTCAGTCTGGTCTTCACGACTTTTTACGCACTTGTTTGATGCAATAGAATGGTCGCATGGTGCGGCATAAGTTTCACAATCCCGTTACTGAAATGGCCGGCATCATCAAGAACAACCATTTTCGTAATGTATATGTCGTGCCTGATTGGAAGTCATCGCAAACATTTGATCATGTTTTGGTAATTTTTCAGCTAGGAGAGTACACATCCTCACTAATGATGAGTCAGTGAATGATTAAACGATATCATTGGCATTACAAACGCAGTATACACTACAGAAAAGGTGATTGAACAGCACCAAACATAACCAAAAAGTTTCGCACTCTAACAAGCATAAATAACTACACCAATGCTCTACACATCGAGTGGTAATGCATCCCAAATTGCATTCAGCATTGCACAGCAAGGCTGTGATGGCTGCAAAAATGAGTCGCATATTGTATGCTTTAAATGCACATGTCCCATTTTGCCCAAAAAGGCGCGCGCTGCAGCTGTGCCAATAGCTGTAGCTGAAGGCACTACTGGTCTGACGACATTGATGCGCATCGGTATATTGATTCATGTAATGATAAACACATACCTAGCTACCTGGTGCTTATTGCTAAACAGTGTTTGCAGCGGAATGCAGTGAGTGATCTCTTCATGGATGTAGTCAGTGACTGGCCGGATAGCCGAGGGTACGAGGGCGTTGCAGTGTTTGTTCGGAACGGGATCATTGCGACGCGCATCAAAACAACCGCACCCTTGTATCCTGGCAGCAAGCTTGAGCCGCTTGGACTCTGTCCGGCCCGATGGTAGTTGAGAGTCCCTCCTGGGCTCCGTTTATTGGCCTCAAAGACGCGCAGTGACTGACCTGAGGGTGGACTTTGCCGAACCGAAGATCCAACACGAGCGTCTGCTGACCGACTTTTTTCAGAGCCAACGTTGTGAAATCTACTGATCGTAGCCGTGCTCTTAGACTGCTTGTCCACTGTGCCGGGAGAACATGTCTCAGACATGTCCATCTCCGGTATTCTTTCGAGGCCATGTTTTACGCCGCACTGGAACAGCATTTACCTGTTTCTTCTCAGCTTTGACAGGATCGGCGCAAGATATCCACCTGGTTTACTCGACCCTAGTCATTTTCCGAAATGTACGCATCAT
>NW_023595962.1:18221678-18272519 GCF_011947565.3 Pollicipes pollicipes
GTCGTTGTCTGGTAACATCGATGCCTTCTTGCTGATTTTGTTGGATCAGTGCTGACTCGATCGTACAGGTAACGCGAGCTGAATCATATCTCGCTCTTAAGTCGTATGTTTCAGCTAGGCATTCCAGCCAAGCTTGATTAGCATAAATTGTGATAGAACTGAATACTGACCAGTAGCGCATTAACAATTACCCCGCCTTAGCCCTTCTCTGTAGCCACTGTACCGGCTGGGACCAGATGAACCCCGCTAGAAGCTAATGAAAGGTCGCTCATAACAATGTGATGATCTGTCGGAAACTATGCTTATGTTTGGACAATGCTATCAATGACAATGCCTATGCTATTCCTTTCGTGCTATCCGCTAGTTTCATCTGAAACCTGTAACTGAAACGCATGCAGACGACGTGTCTTCACTCACGCAGCGTTTCCACTTCATGGAGAAAGGGTATTTGCTGTTTAAACATAACTCAGATACGCCCCAGGCCTACAGGCTTCGCGATTGGGCAGAAACGGGTATGTTTGACCACCAGCCCAACCCCCAAGGAGAAAACAAAAAAGTCTTATCCTAAAAGTAAAAGTAAAGAAGTCTTATCGTACTTGAGGTGAGCAAACCACATGCGCCTTTAGAAACGCATGGAATGGCGACCTGGTCGGTTGTTTCGCGTCGTGCGTCAAGGTCAGCAATATTTTCGCTCGCAGTGTCAAACATGGCTCTTATTCTGAAGGCCAAGACATCCTAGCCTGCCTAGACGGAGCTAATCACCCGTTCATGAAATGATGGCAAGCTAGTGGTGTTTGGAGATACACAATAAATGCCCGAAACTTTTGAAGTGTCAATAGACAAAAAAGTGACTCTGACAAATCTTAAGGATGTGTGTAGGCAACAGCGAACTGACTGGTTCTGAAAAGACTATGTCGGCTGAATGGTGTGTGTTACTGGATGATGTCATATGGTGAAACGTCATATGAATAAGGCATTTATTATACTAAATAATCAATGAAACATTTCACATTTGACGTTTCGCACTGAAAGCAGCAAGTTAAAAATGCTTGTAACCCTAATGGGGCACTAGAGCAATTTGATTAAAATACGTCTACCTGTAACGTGCGACGAACAGAAGCACGAGCGTGGATAATGCGTCTTAATTATTCGCCACGTTGAATATTTCATAACTTGAACCGTTGGTAGGTTGAAACGGTTACCATTCACCTCTTATCGGTCAACAGTAGGTTTTGGCTACTAATTGTGTGGTCTGAATAGCATTGCTGTTGACAAAAACGTTCTGATGCTTCCTTGTATTCAAAGAGCACCGCAGCCTAGCGTTTTTGAGACTCCCTATCTGGGCAGAATCGGTGCAAAAGTGTGTTCTCAGCTTCTTTGTGTGCTCACGAAATGTAAGACGAATGTTTGAAGTGCTTGAGAATCTGGTATCAAGCGTCATGATTACAGACTTTCTACCGTGGCAAATAACAAGACATCGAAAGAGTATCTAGCCGTACCAAAGCCCGCATACAATAGTGGATAGTGGGTAGTGGATAGGCACTATTTTTGACGATTACAGCTGCACTTACATGGCCCGTTTGACCCATGCCACTGATATCAATGTAATTCATGACAGAAGAAGGAGATTTGCCTTTGCTGTTTTGTTTCAGAACAGGTGAACGACAGCGTCGGCAGTGCTTTTACGGTCATAAAAAGGTCGTGCTTAGAAACTAAAGGTGTTTAGGTCTTAAAAAGGACAGGATTGTTAACAACACCGAGAGGTCTTTAAAATAACTATTTCTGGGGGGGGGGGGGGGCAAGGGCGCAGGCAGGATTTGGAAAAGGGATGGGCGAGCTCGGAGGGCATCACGCTGTAGACGTCCTAATTAAGAAGCTTCCCATAAGAAGCCGTGTATGAAATTAAATAACATAACAAGGGTAAGTCTATGGGAGCCCCTCCCCACTCTCTCGTCCGTCCTGCACTCGGCCGCACCTGTGGAGAAGGATGCCAGACAGCCCAAGGAATTACGTTCCGAGAATTTCGCGTCGCTCACCGCGTCGTGTGCAGCCCCGCAAGCCATGCAGTGGCGTGCCGAGACGAAAACCCTCAACATTCTGCCGTTCTGCTGGCACGTGCTGATGCCTGATACCCCATATTAGCCAGAACTGAAAACGGCTTTAATAAAAGCTTACGCTTTGGGACAAGTCTACAAATAGCACTGTCCATAACATTCTATACCAATGAATTGCAACGCATCGATCTACGCAATTTCGAAAAGCTGTTCGTTGTTTATATGCCATTTGAGTTCCTGTAACACCCTAGATCATTTAATGAGTTAAGAGCGAAACAAAATGTGCGGCATTTGCACCAAAATTGAAATCAACTTCACCTTAATCGTCGTTTGATGTACCACAAAGATATGCCCGTACACGTTATCGGACATTGGGAATCTGCGTGACGCCACTCTGTTAGTTCTGAAGACCGCACACAAATGCTATAGAAGGGCAGCACAAGCGGTGTCCATGTTGGCCGAAGGCTATTGGCCAGGTAAAACACGTGCAGCACTAGCCGATGCGACCAGCGCAAGAACGACAACGAAGAGCAGCAGCAGAGTGAACCACTTCATGATGATGTCTGCCCTCGCCGACAGAGCGGCGCCAATATATACCTGCTGCTCGGCATGGCCCCAGACAGCTAGTATGACAAATGAAACCTGCATGTTTATATAAGTTGTTCAGTGCATTAGCAGGGAGCATTCTCCACATAGATAAGACAGAAGTACTGGAGAAAAATCACTTTTGTTTTCGTGACAACATCGTACAATTAGCTGAAAGCGTTGGCGACCTTCATTATCTTCGCATGACCAATGCCGGTGCAGAACTCGCACTTCCTAACATGAACCCGATTATTTAGGGCAAACACCATACAATGTTGGTATCAGCAGATGTAGACACCAGTTTTGAACACCTCTAGCACCTTCATTTAGCTTTATATGGAACGTGTTGGCAACCAAAGGCGTTTTATTTCACTCCTGTTCACAGATCAGTGCGCCAAGTCTGTGTGGCTATGGGCAATGTGAGAGCGATGCTCGGCCTCTTACCTCAAAGCCGCTGTTCCTCTCAATAGCAGGAAACCCGGGATGAATCCTTGACATGTGTCGCTCCAATGGTTTACCAATGGTCGCTCTGTTTACCTCTTGAGCTACAGTTCAGGTATCCACAAACAACAATCTATATCGGCAGGGATTCTTAATGATAATACCAAAAAGAACAAAACGAACAATTACCTACGCCGTTCTAGGTATTCACATTTCACGACATGGATACAACCAAAAGCAGCCGATAGCCCTGCGCTATACCCAAAGCGTGGCGAGCAATCAAGTCATCTGTCTTAAATGGCGCGACGTTTTAAAACGTTGCGTCGCAAACTGATCACGTTCGTCGCTAGATGCTGTGGCCAGCCACAGCTCATACAATTAGAAATACGCCTCGTTTTTTGGTGTTTCATGTTGTCTGGCGTGTGAAGTGAATGTTAGCTGAAAAATCAGTGAAAAGCACTGATCTGAGCGGCATTCGTCAAGCACTGAGTCACCACTGATCTGTAACGTCAACACTGATATAGTATAGCCTGTACTATGTTTCTTGCACCTGCTAAAAACTATCCTGATTAGAGCTACTTTGTTTGGCAGCATCTGATGACTTGATTTGCTCGTGCAGCAAAACGTCAACGTTTTGACATGTGCTTACATTACAGGCGTTAGCGAGTACAGACGGACCCCAAGCTTTGACTTTCGTCGAGCTGGGGTAATCCATTGTAATATGGTCTTTTCTGTTGAAATTTGTTTTGATTCTTGTAATTTTGTGACCTTAGCTCGCAAAAATGTCCCTTTTGTCACTGATCATATCCGTTAAATCAAAAGCTTTTTCATCCCGGCCGCGACAGCGAATCGGTTAATGCTCACAGGGAGTTGAGGGCGTTATTGGCTTAATTCTAATCTAGTTTTGGCTTCTTTATTGAGCTTTTGTAGGCTCCTTGAACGTAATACCAATTAACCGCCCCGAGACATCTCATTCTATTCAGCTAGAATTGGTACAATTGAAGTCGGATGGCTGTGGTGCTGCAGCATCACAGCCATCCGACTTAACAACACGTTTTGGAATTCCCCAGCTGCCTGTCACTTATCTTGCTCCGACATCTAAATGCTTCGGCAGCACAGAGAACGCAGCGTACGGACCAGGCTAATTCCTTAAAACGCTGGCGGTCGGGCCGCGTCACCAGCTTGCCGTTAAAAATCAATCCGCTCTTGAAAGTTGGCAACCTCGGCTTACTCTCTACTATCAAACCCTGGAACAGCGCGCTTGGCTCCGAGGAAACTCATCTTGGACCGAAACCTACGCGATGAAATACACCGGCGCAGGCAGGTGACACAGTGCGTCGCTTCTTTTCCGCTTTTTGGTACGCATGCCCGGATCGCTCTTTTTGAAAGCACTGGACACCGCTGACGCAAGAGAACGGACAATTGTTGCACAGTGTCTCATGTGTTGCTAATGCAATGTCTTCTTCAATGTGGAACAAGTGGAAAAGCTGCCCGAAATTAAGAAATGAATGGATCACTAAGTGATTTATGCATGCTTAATGAGCACTTGTTCATACACTATCCCAAAAATCCGGACATAACTTGGTCCTTTATTCCTACCTTACACAACCGACTTGGTAACTCAAAACGTCATCGATAATACTCTGGTAAAATAGTCCGGAGACAAGCTGGGAATCTCCAGTGGCATGCGTCACTTTATGTCCGCTTACCGGCACCGGCTAAATATTTCCACTTACCAGTAGCTTGAAGTTCGTCTCTGTGCCTTGTGAACAAGCAATCAGCAGGTGTGAACTCCAGCCAGGAGTGTGCACGGTGCCCCGCGGGTCGCCTTATACAGGGGTCTCACAGGGAAAACCTCAGACATTGATCCAGGCAGCACACCCATTCCCCGAATTCCGGCCTTCGTGGACATGGTCCAGAGCGGAAATCTAGATGGGATTGCCGACAAGGACAACTTTGGCGATGCCGATGACACTTTTAATGTACATTTTGAAAACATTCCCCGACTATCTCAGACCGCTGTAAGCCGGCTCGCCTGTCCCTGCCGCCATAAGTACGTGCTTTGCGGCATGGCAAGGTCACGGGCGGTTTTAGCCGACTCTGATTTGTTCCTGCACACAGTAACACATGCTCTGCTGCAGGGAAGGATCACGGGCGATTTTGGATGTTTTGCAGGGCTCCATGTCAGCCGCAGCTGAGCCAGTGTCACGGCACTGAACGGGCGCCTCATACTGGGCTGGTAAGAGGCACATCAGCAAAGGCATGGTCAACACCCAACTCCAATTAGATAGCCGAGCGATCCAAATGAACATCATCGATCGAGATCTCAATGAGGGCATCAAAACGGGACGGAAACCCTTGTGTTCACATGCATTCACTTAATTCTGGTTTATGTGTACACGGCTACTTTTCCAGGCTATAGGGACACCCTAATCAGCAGTGTAAGAGGGTTGAAACTGGGCATGGTGGTAGACGAGGACGCCATCAATGATATATCCACAGGCCTCTTGTCCAGAGCCAGTAGATCGTCCTCAGCATTGTCCAGAGAACTAGTAGCCAAGTACGCTTAGTTGGGTGTCAGAGAATGCACAAAGGCCTTTAAGTGCATCTGTGAATTCGGGTTGTAGATATTTTTAAAGGGACGCGTTTCTAAACGTTATGCATTACTTTCTTACGTGGGTGCGTACGGGAATAAAAATGAGGCTACGATCGGAGCCATGGTATTGCAACAGTACGCCAAGTGTTTAGTTAGATCCTCCGGTTAACGAGCAATGCGGGTAATGTCATATAAGGGGTTCTACCAGGCTCGTTACTCTCTGGTCCATCTGCAAAGGAAGCTTATCCTATTTCTTCGCAGTTATGTGAGCATAGAGAGCTGCTAAACCGCAGTCGGTATGGCCTCCACACAGTGCTTGGAAATCTCGTACCCCACATCCGTGCATCTGGAAGAAAACTTTATGATTTACACCGTGAGAAGCGTGCCTAATATTTAATGGTACCCTCCCTCCGTGTCAGGTACTTGCAGCAATGTGGTAAATACCTAAGTGTTGCATTATTATTTTATGCTTGTTATAATAATAATTATTTTCAACTTTTATATTATGAAAGTGATGCGCTATCTCACCTTTGTATTCGTCTCAGCAAGTTTCCAATGATACTCCACATAAGCCACCAGAACGTAAACAACCCACGCGATCTCCAGCACCGCGCCACCATAACAAAAGACTAAATAAAGCATGTGTGTGATCCATGAGATCTGATAGGATATGTAGGAATGTTATGTCGTCATTTCTTCCTTGGACCCATCCTAAGTGAGAGAAGGAAGCTTCAATAATCGCATAATAGATATACCTCGTAGATGACGAATCTTCCTTTCACAAAGAGTTCAGCGCAGCAGCGGGCGACGACGCAAAAAGACAAATTGGGTGGAAATGAAGTCGAATAATGGGGTCGTCCACTTCCGTGCACTTAACATATTCGGCCTATCCCTTCACCGCCGTTCAGCTAACACGACATAGGAAGAAACTTCCAGTTATTCTTCAAAACGATTTCTTTCGGATTCTTCAAACTGCGTTGGCCGCTGACGTCTCCGCACAGTTTTACGTACCCTTGAACCACCCACAGCTATCGATTTTGTACACGCAAGCCCAAATGAGGTAACCGTTTATGTTCGACTACAGTGAATGCAATGTACCAGAAGGACGCTGAATTGTAAGAATTTGTCCCGCACTAAGGCTTGCTTGGGTTTTTAACGTCTTTGAAAAATTAGAGACCTTAACATACCGCAAAATTATCCGCTGTTTGCCTGAAATATTGCAATTAATATGTGGAGGCTTGATGTTCAAAATTCGGTCCTCTCTTGACTGTCTTTTCAGCATTTTTCTGATGCAATAAAACCTGTTGACACGCGCCCGGGTGACCGGTTGGGTAGCCTTCGCTCGTGTGTGTGTGTGGGGGGGGGGGGGGGAATTTGACCCCGCCCTGAGATATTAGGAACTAAGAGAGACAGAAACACCAAATTCGCAGGGCGTGTTAACCTGGGCGTGAAATCACGTAGGTCAACATTTGAGGTTCCTGGGTCATCATCTTCAGGTCAAATAAAGGTCGAACAAGGTCAACTTCCAGATTGGTTTCCAAAAGCCCCTAGACCCTACATAACTGTTCTAAGGAAAAGTTCACCTGCTCATCTGAAGTAAGTGACCTTGTTTGACCTATTGAAGGTCATGGTAGCGAAAATCGTACAACAACGCTCTCATCTTTGCATTTGGATAAGCGACAAACATTATGCTAGGCCGTATGTTCTTTAAAAAAAAAATGCTGACCTGGGTAATCCTACGTCAGTGACCTATTCTGACCTTAAATAAGTTTATGAAAGGTGTGTTATGTGGTTCCTGTTATCATCTATTTCGAACAGAGCACCAGGATTCACCCTTACAGCAGGAGCTAGCGAAATAAAACAGGCTGGTTTTGACCTTTGTCTGACCTTCATACCTCACCTTAGGTCAATGAAACTTGTTCACTTCATTGCTGTGTTGCCTAAGGAAGTGTCTCAGAGATATATGGCTTCGTCTAAAGCTCCGTTGTCGGATCAGATTGAACAAATCCCTAGAAATTACCTTTGCCGAAACCATGGCCTGACTTGCCCTGCCAGAAGTCAGCAGAACTTACAAGACACGTATCCATTTTTCATGCCAGACGATTTGCTATTCAATTTTCGACAGCCATGCAGAATTTGGAGTGGCTGCGCCGTGCCGTTCGGAAACTATTTTGGAAAATTATTCGAGGGGTTAAATGGACCTTCGCCCAAGCGCGTGTCAAATGTTGGCGCGAACTAGATCACATATAGTCCAACACGTCTTATTAATTTGGTGTCTCAGGCTACCTTAGTTTCTGAGATCTCGTGGTCCCATTGACACCTCCACCCGAGCGAAGGGTATTTAACTAGCTACCCGGGGGCGTGTTAAAACTGAAATTTTAACAGCGCATATCCTGGTTTTCAGATTATTTTAGTTGTTCCATATATTGTCAGGACCAATATTTACCTCTTAGTTGTTTAGTCGCAAAATATAATACAAGTTTGGAGAAATCAGCCATATGAGAGCATGCCATAAAATTTTGTGCAAAGTAATATACAGTCTAAGTTCACTGATAAGCATTCACTGGCAGTCCTAGCCAGCATCAGATAGCATGGAAGGCTCACAAGCTGTTTAGAGCCGAGTAAGTGCAAATGAGGCTATATAGGTATATGTACATTTAGTCAAAGCCAAGGCATATTTTGGTAGTAATGTGCAACTATAATTTTAAATAATAACGTTTTAAATCAACACAAATCATGTCATCATACTAGAACCTCGTGACATTAATCATTGACATTCAGAACTTGATGGAAGGCTGTCTAATGGCATGTCCATTAAATATATATTGATTTAAAGTGTGCATACATCCTAGATATGACACTAATCAAGAAATTTGTGGAAAATGTTTGGCATATTGGAGGCATGTGACACATTTTTTATCAATATGCGCTGCCAGTGCTAGCCAATGTCTAATTCATTTGAAATTTCGTAAACTGAGAATTACATGTTCCTAAACGCTTATATGGTAGTTAACTGAAAAGGATGGAGCACTTATGTACATGGTTTGTTAACGGCAAGGGAATCTAATGCCATTTTTTAGCTTGACACCTTGAGTGTAATTTGTATAGCAATTTCTTGTCCCAGCTGCACAATCTGAGCTCTTCACCTGCAGAGATAAAAAAAAACGAACACAAGTGAGCATTGATATGTTAAACATGATGCTGGCCTTTTCAACAGCAGCAAATGCTTTCGAAATGATTCTGGATGTAGTAGCCTGCAGCTGCACCGCTGAAAGCAAGACATGAAGCGGTGCATGTTGCGGCCACAACAGCTAAAAATCAGGCTTTTGGCGTACAGGCTACCACAAGCGTTAGAGAGAAATCACATGCTATAACCATTGCACCGGCAAGCAGATGGACATCGAAGACGACGGGTGGAGCTAGGTGTGCATAGTGATGACTGTGAAAAGACTAGAGCAATCTGACGGATGTTGGCTGTTGGTATTGCGCCCAAGGTCTCTTTGGATGTCGTGATACTGTGTGCCGCGACGATGTTTGTGCGCCAAAGGCCTTGTCTGTATTTGATAATTGACCTCTGATTTGGCCTTGAATTACACCTCGTAGCCCGAATAAAAGCTCAGAAATGGTCTCACCACCCGTGAAAACATCAATAAAGAGATGTTATACGACCATCTATGTTATCTAGATCAAAGGAGAAAAGAAAAGTGGTTGACATTCAAGATGTCGGTGGGAACCATGCTAATTTGTAGTTTTCAACTTAAAAGAAATTATTTCATTGTGGACGGGTGCGATATTTACCATTGCGGGGTAAACATTCTGGCAATTTGGCTACATGTGCTACTCCCATGGAGCTGACGAGTGACTAATTAAAAGCTTAACCCTTACACACGAGGTCTTGGTATGAAGGACGGTGGTTTGTAAAATCCGGGGAAAGGCCCGCAATGTACTGCCAAATGGTACTTCAAACTGAGTCAGCCACAGTCATATCTACACGTAACTTGCTGGACCGCAGCCAGAAGGCTGCCGTGTTAATCGTCAGGATCGGGCCGAGCAGCTGAGTAGTATTATCCAAGCTATTATTAGATCGGTCAAGGGTGTGCTGCGGTGGCTGTTGTCAATAAACGTTCATCTCGGCCTGGTTGTTGCGGTTTAAGCGGCATTCGCTTCTGTACTAGACTTTTGGCGTCATGATCCTAAGCCTGGCTTTGGACGGATCAAAGATAGTTTTAGCAGCCAGAGTATACACGGCACCAAGCGACTAGAGAGCCGAGTCGGTCTCATGACAACGCATCTCTTTTAGCCCAGCCTGGGGAGAGCGTCGAGAAGACCGGCCACACACACAAACGTCGGCCACGTCGGCGCGGGACTTGTTCCGGCTTCGGTCGTGTTGTGTACGGTGGCGTCCGCGCGTTACAGCGCCACGCTGGCAACACGTGCCCTGGAAGCGGACGCGACGATTGGCACTGGTGACACTGGTGATAGACGGCCGACCGTGCGGAGCATGGCTGTTCATCCTGTCGGTCATCTATACTAGTCGCTCCTCCTCTACTAGTCCGTCCTGTCGGTACAGTCCGTACTAGTCCGTCATGTCGGTCGTCCGTACTAGTTCGTCCTGTCGGTCATCTATACTAGTCGCTCCTGTCGGTCGTCCGTACTAGTTCGCCCCGTCGGTCATCTATACTAGTCCGACCTGTCGGTCATCTTTACTAGTCCGTCTTGTCGGTCGTCCATACTAGTCCGTCCTGTCGGACGTCTATACTGGTCCGTCCTGTTTGTCGTCCATACTAGTCCGTCCTGTTTTTCGTCCATACTAGTCCGTATGAATGTATGCAAGATTCTGTTCGCATTGCTACATTGCATATTTATTGATAAAAATTCATCATGATTCATTATGTAAGTTATTTTACAAGGTCCCCAAAATCCAGAAAAGATCTGCCCACGTTTCGCCGAGCATACCGCTCTACCCTTGCCGCAGCTGCAGTACTTGAGGGCGGAGAGGAAGGGATCGTGCTCTGTGCGATTGGTGCAGCGCTTGCAGGCGCAGTCGAAGAACTTGCTGTACTTGATGTACCTCCTCTGGGTGAACGTGCCGACCAGACAGTGGGTGTAGGAGATGAAGATGGTGTCACCCTGTGAGAAAGTCGGACGGGTCAGGACATGTCAGGACATGTCAGGGCGGGTCAGGGCAGGGTTCAGCCCAGGTGCCGTGGATCCGTACAGGCCACTGTTCATTAGCTAGCAGGTCAGCAGGAGCTCCTGTTAACAGGTCGGCAGGGGCTTCTGTTGACAGGTCAGCAGGGACTACTATTGATTGGTAAGTGGGGGCGGGGGGGGGGGGGCATTTTCGATACGTCGATAGATAGGCCTTTGACTCTCTCGGCGTCTCGGGTCGCACCGTCACTCATTCTCTGCGCCGGCCTCATGTTAACCCGGGGTCAGATTACCCCAGACCCCGGCGTCACGGTCTCAGATGGATGACGCGTCCCGTACCCCCATCCCCCCAAGTTTTTGCTCAACGAACTGTTGCCATGTACGGCTGCCCCACACCTGCTCGTGCTCACACTCGCTCGCTATATACAGCCAGGCTCAACATTGGCATGGGAGCACTCCCGGAGAGCTGGACCCCACTTTGCGTGTGTTGCGACCGATCTCTCTGCGTGCGTTGTTTGCTGGTGCTACGTCGGCGCGGGGAGGTTCCGGCGCCTCCCCTGCGTGTTCGGTGAGGTAGTGCCGGCCGTGGCAGTGTGCCCCGTTGGACTGTGCTGACGTCACACAGCGGCGCCCGTGCCGGCGGCGCGGCGGCTTAGTAGCGGCGGGGCCGGGCGTGGCGATTGCCACCCGTGTCGGGAAGGACGGCACAGAATTCCGAGAGCTATGGGGTCATGCCATAAGAGCAGAGCGGTGTCGAGGCCCTATGCGAAAGATACAGTCGCGGCAGCTGTGATCGTGTCAAGGGCAGGTCGCATTTGACCGTTCCACAGCACTTTTGTCCATATCCACGGGCTCCGTACAGTTTGTTTACGAGCAGATGGAGACCGTCAGCGTCGATGTACAAGGCTTCAGCTTGAGCGGTGCTCATGCACGACGTTTCCAAACCGGTATTAGGCGTCCAGAGTGCTGAGCCGGTCCAGTCATGATTCATTCATGATATCCGGACCTGGAGAGTTCATCGAGAACATAGGCCACAAAGGCGGACGTCGGGACGACGGTGAAATGCTGGCAGAAAGCACAGATCGGGGCGATTTCGCGCGAAGCCATGAGGTAGTCCTCAAAGTCTCGTCGCCCGTCTGCTGCCTGCGCAGCAACTCACGCTGGTCCTGGATGCTGGTTCATTTCTGACGCCGCTCACACTGCATGCCATGGATGACGAACTGGAAGTCGGAGGTGTTCACGCCGAAATCCGGGCCGTGCCGGAGTGTTCGCGTCCACCGGTCGTCTAACTGAGCGACGAGTGTGGCGGTGTGGCCCGCCGGCGGGAGGTGGTACAAACAGGTGAGGGTGGGGTATACCTCAAGCACGCCCCGACGTGACGTGAGCACACACAGCCTGGCACCCTCCATCAGCCTGTTGGCGGGTGTCGGCGTCGCACCCAGCCGTCACGTGACGCTAGCCTGGCTGGCTGATCCGACCAGCGTCAGTGCCCGCTCCCTTCTGTGCTGAGACCTTGGTTCTGCAGCAGGTCTGTCAGGCGGGAGAAGGTCTGGACGGGGACGTCCGGGTCAATGGCTATAGACCCTGCCGGCTGCGCCATGCTGCAGCTGCCACCGCTGGTTCGAGGAACCACGCCACGGAAACGGCCGTATGTGGACGGGGGTGTCGTTTCATTCCTCGACGCCTCGGACGTGACTGGTGGACGCGTGGGGATGCCTTTGGGCGTCTCAGCGTCTCAGGCCACGTCGTCGGCAAGGCGTCGACACGCATTCCGCACCGACTTAATTCAGCTCGGCGTCAGATTTCTCCAGACCCGGCACCACGGTGTCAGATGGAAGATGCGTCGCGTCAGGGTGGGAAATTTAGTTTTTTTCGCTGGTGGCGGAGTACAAAAATTTTTGTGGTCGGAGTACAAACTTGCCTGCAAGCAAAGGTCTGTCTAATGTGGAATGAGTGTCTGCACAATGGGCCTTGCTTGAAGTACATCACATACTGCCTTTAATGGGTCAACATTCTCCCAATATTTTTCTGGCAAAAATTAGTGTCAGCATGCAATTTTGCATTTCCGTGGAACAGAGCACTTCTTGTGAGTGAGGGCGCCACACTGATCCCATCCACATTCCTGTAGTGCTATTTGCTCACCTACACATGCAAAGATCGATTAATGGTACATGTTAATAAGAAATACAGTTAGAGAGGTTAACAACAAAACTTTATACATATGCATTCACAGGTGCATCATACGAAGCTCAGTTACTTATCATTACCTATCTACATGCAAACTTACACAATATCAAAATGATAAATCAGGTGCATCCTCAGCTTACTGACAAACTGAATTGCGGACAACCACTGTGCATCACACCCTGGTTTTTTAATGAGTCTTAGGCAGATGCAACTGTTTATGAAAGCCTTATGTATGTGACATCACTAACATGTTGTCCTTTTGGCCTTTACATAATTAATATAAACATACCAAAAGTGTTCCTCTTCCTATCCTTCTCTTTCTGCTCTTCTCCTCTTTCAGCTCCTCACCTTCTCTTTCTGTCACTTTTCTCCTTCCACTCCTCCTCCACTTCTGCTCCTCCTCTCTTCCTGCACCTCCTGTTATCCCTCTCCCCTTCTCCAAGTTCCCTATGATCTTATGTAGGGACAATTTTAATACTGTCACTGCAAGACCTTATGCCTGACAGCAAGGAACATGGCAGCATTGCCACCTGTCAGGTTACAGCAATTATAACCACAGGCTGAAAAGAGGCCAGCCTCATATTTGATCCCACATGGGAAACCCAAGCCTAGCATTAATGTTGTATATAGATACCTTAGTACCTACATACCTACCCACCATGCTGTAGGTAGAGCAGGTTATACCAAGGTGATTCTGCACCAGCCTGCAGTGGTAAACATTTATAGATCAGTCCCCTGGTATTTATTTACCTTTTTTGGAATGACTTAATAGCGGTCCAAAACTAAATCCCAAGTAACTTTAGAGGTGTGGATACATGCTGTGTGAAAATTGAAGACAACCAATTCCACTTTGCCTCACCTGAATACCTCAAACTCGCAGCTACGATGCACATAATCCCAAGCAGCTTCACTCACCCTCCGCCCTCCTCACTCCCACCACATCAAGACAAACAACTAAACCATGCACAGGAGTTCTGGCGCATTCACAGACATTGTGATGGCATTCTAGCACTCGTCAATGGGCAACCAAGTACAAGTACCACGGGTCGGTCCTGAAATGACAGGCTGTGATGAATAGTCTAAGAAAAACCATTTGTGCAGTTGCGGCAACACAAATTGTTAAGTTTGTGGTAGAAAAATCATAGAGCTTTACAGTCATGCATTTAAAGTTGCTATTTTCCACCCTACAAATATATATTATCTTCTGGTGGCGCAAGACAACGCCGAGATAATGCAGTACCTGTACTACAAATCTATAGATATTTCTCATTCTAAGGCATATCATGCCATTTCAACACCCTCTGAGGAGGGCCCGTATCTGGGCGATACCAAAGCACGTAAATTTTTCAATTAAATTTGGCTAACTTTGCTAAAAACTTGCTGTTCTCCGGCTTGTACTCCGGCTTGTTCTCCCCGGGTCTCCCCATAGGCCCCATTGTGAGAAGGGCAACCAAGTACTGCGATTTTTTCCCACCGGGTTATGGACCATCTCTATCTTACAAGTATAGGTACTGGTTGAGCCTGGAGACGTGATACCGTTGTTAAATAAGTAAGATATCCTCGAATCTTCAAAGACCGGCATTTGCCGATTTCTGAAAAAGTGGTTGACGTGCTATCATTTATACAATAGTAATAAGTTCTGGAATGCTGCATGCCACAAACTCCCATTTTGGGAACGTAATTCCCGATGACATTTAAGAACCCAAAAGAAGCCGTTACCACCAAAAGTGCCGCCCACGAACGTGATATTTGGGTGCCGTTTAATGTCATGATTCTATCTCAAAAGTGCCGATATGTGGTGTGTTTGAATGCTATGATTTTGAGTTTAATTGCAAGTTAGATGGTGATTGGTGGCTGGTATGGCAAGAGCAGGAATGAAACAAGCGCTTTGAAAAGGATGTGCAATGCTGCAACCTTTGGAATTTTCCCACCAAACTGTTTGCAAGATGCACGTCCTTTGGTAAAATCGCTAACATGTTATCTTAATATGAGGTAAGTTTAGAGCATAGTTGGCATGCTGGACTTCTTGCTCGGCGAGTCTTTGAATGACCTAGTTGAAAAAGATGTGCCAGCGGTGATTTTGGCGCTGCTAGTGATTTCTGGTCGAACGAATATTGTTGTAGGTTTCTGTTGCGACGCGGACTTTCACTGCCCGAAAATGCACTCGTCAGTTGCAGGAGGATGGGCTGCCGCTGGTTTCGGGTACGGGAGGCGATGGGTTCGTCGCGTAGTGGGAGCCAGAGCCGTGATATGTTTGTCCGTTTCTTGAAAGGTATCGGTAGGTGTGTTTGTCGTGGAAAATGCGGTCTTACTTACTCAGGTGCGCCATATATTTTCCCCACAGGTAATGGCATGCGAGGTATGTGGCAGCGGTAGGTACTTAAAACAAGCACATTTCATATTTCAGTTTATTTCATTCCCACAGAAGTAACTCACATGAGTTGTCATCACCATTCAGGAGTTGCATAGGCTTGTACAAGTGCATCTGACCCATGTAATACAATGATGAAGGACATTGACATGAACGCCCTGGACTGGCCAGCTCCTGCAGGATTGCAGATGCTTGTCTCCATTTCTTGGTGCTCCATATGTTTGGTCCCTGGAAATCAAATAAAAGTTACAACTCACTTTATGAAAGCAAAGTTCATGCACCCTCCTGGCTATCAAGACAGCAAAACTGTCTGCCTTGGTACTTATACTCAGGCTCATACATTTGCAATGGTGTCTGCTTTGTGGGGCGACTGCAGTGTTTGTCTGGAGTACAACAATTGTCATTCTTACCAGTCAAGAGCCTGGAGTACAAAATTTCCTGGTGTGACATCCACCAGAAAACGGAGGTTTTTCCCACACTGCGTCACGTCCCGAGGGGCAATGTTGACGGGTTAGCAAGGGCACTATTCACAAGCCAGTAGCCCAATGTTGAGATTAGCAGGGGCACCATTGACAGCTCAACAGGGTTTCTGCTAACAGGTCAGCAGGGGTCACTATTGACAGAGGGAACTATATTTCATGCATGCGAATAGAGGCGTAGGACGACAAGACCAAAAGTTTCATGCAAAAGCGAGAGCCGCTTAAACCTGGACACCCCGGCTGAGATGAATGTGTCCAGACAACAGACACCGCAGTACGCCCTTGAACGATTTAAAAATAGCTTGGATAATGCTGGTCGGTCGCTCGGCGCCATCCGGACGGCTAGCACTAGAGCTGTTTACCTGCGGTCCATGAAGGCATGCATAAACGGTGGCTGTGCCTGTTTCAGTTAGAAATATTATTTGTCCGCACATTGCATGCCTTTCCAAGAATTTTCCTGCCCACCGCCCTTCATACCAAGGCTTAGTGAAGTAAAATAATGGAGATTCAACTTCACGTACTCATCAAGTGAAAAGCGTATTCTACAGTACATGCGTTGTGTACGTAGAGCATGCTTATTTGATAGTTTATAACATACGCAGATTACGTGGGTGCATCTCTTACAATGGGTACGGGAGGACAACAAACGACTTATTTCGATTAGCAGAGGCAATTCTTCTGATTCATGATCAATTTCGATCTTTGACCTTCGGTTTGGCCTCGACTTTGACCCCGCAAATTGCAAATAACAGCACCAGTGGAATTCACAGACATTGAAAACTTATCAAAACCAGGTCAAAACCTTGCCAAGCGTCTTGTCACACGATCCATCGGGTGGTTGAGAACAAAAACTTCGAGTCTGGAACGGCATTCAAGATAAAGGCAGCCACCATCTTGGATGATGATAAATGTCCAGAGTTGCACTTATAGTTACTAAGCTAATTTAGATCTCCTGGCTACGCAAAACATACTTCCATGAAAAGTACGCCGCAGTCAACATTGCAGGGTCTCATATACGACCTGTCACGATGGCACTCGACCATTATAGCGATCTCCCACTTACTTCGACGGAAACTCATGCAATAGAAACAACATGACAACAACAGTTTTCATCTGCACCATATCTTTCTGTGGTTTTATACCTTTCAAACAATGGGGTATACTGCTCGTTACGATATCACATTTAAACCAGTAGTTACACCCATCAGTGCGGGCACATCCAGCAATAAACATGCAAGTCAAGCAAGAAAATAAAGACACAAAGCCATGTGGACTGCAAGCATGACAAGGCGGAAAGACGAGAGACTGCGTGCGAGGTAACAACAGACTGTGAGGCAAGACAAGCTCACGAACACACCGTCCTCTCACCATGCCACGATCTCGTGAAGGATCTGCTATAGCCTACCTTTTTAGCTTTGCGAAACGTATCTTTTTAATGGGCTGCGCGGCCCGCAGCTAAATGACGCACTCCCAGTCGACCGTGCAGCGCACGTTGGGGCGGGAGCTGTGCGGCGGAAGGCCGGGTCGGGGAGCATGCAGCACAAATACGAGCCGGGACCGCGGCCGCGCGCCTCGAAGGCGTTCATCACCAGAAAAAAAACTGTGTCCTGTAAAAACTGTGGCTTGCTGTTTCCAAAAAAGCTGAAAAATTGAGTAGGGTTATCAGCAGGCAATTTTGAATTCACTTCCGCTACTTTTTCGATAAAGGCATGTTGCCGAAGTATCAACTGATCTATATCTTCATTCTCCGGGTCTTTCTTCGACCAATAAGGCTATTACTATTGTCTTAGCTATGTAAAAATGCTCCTGGCTAATGCTCTGAAAAGCTTATGTTATCTTGCACAGCACTGTGCGCCAACCGACGGCCGTTGCGTCTGAAAATCTATTCACAAAGCCAGATATGAACGACTCAACAAGGATATGGTGATTTGCCTTGATCGCCCCATGGCACATGAAAAAGCAGAATTTGAAGCCATTGTGCGTCGTGTGTGCCTGGGTGACCTTAAAATAGTAATTACGAAATAACATACGCATCTTTGCAGGTGTGTAGCTCAGAAACTAGAAAAGTTTAGAAAACTAGAAGAAAACTTAAGAATGGCAGGGCTGTGTAACATACTGAATGATCTTCAAGATGGCTAATTTCAGTTGAAACCCATACAAACGTGGAACACTCCCTTTTATGCTCTGGTATCTACCACACACTCAGGTTGCGATGCATAGAAAACTTTATGTTTGGAATGATTTCCCCTTCAAGGCTAAACTGATGCCTGAAGTCTCTAAAAACGTGTTGCTCTAGGGGTTGGGGAACGTGCCAAGTACCTATCCACAACATTTTGGAAATGTAGCACAACACCTTATGCAAATGCATGATAAAAACTACACGCATCCCCCTTCCAAACGTCTGGTCTAGCGTGCTAAACCTACCCAGACAATTGCATGTTATTGCTGAAGTCAATCTCTTCGACCACCTTCAAAAGCTAGCACATTGTTTGACAATGCAGGAACTATTCCTATCAGGGCACCAGATTCCAATCAGTTAAGGCAGATCAGTCCTCTATTAGCTACAGTTGTCGGTAAAGAGGGTTCACCAATCCCTTTCGAATATTCACTATTCACTTCTCAAAATCCTGCTGGACGACAATAACTCATGTCCAACTTAAACCCAGTCTTCTCGCCCGAGAGGGCACACACCGCAATGCCAATTTCCTTTCCTAAGCAATTTCCCGACCAAATTCGATCACGTGGGGTGCAGAAGCTGCTTTAAAAAAGCTTTTACTCACTAGGAGTCTCAGTTTTTTCATTGTATGTGAAATGTGTATGGATTAGGGTGCATGCTGTAGCATTGTTTCTTTAATTATTTCCCATGAATAGAACGATCGAACCAAGCATTGGATCATTATTATATGTTGTTTTACGCATTTCACGCCGGGACCAATGATGTATGTATGTGTATATATATATATATATATATATATATATATATATATATATATATATATATATATATATATATATACATTTATACATATATAATGCGATGGTCAGGTCAGCGGGTTGGTTGTCTGGTCTTTTTTTGGAATGTTTGTTGATGCATTCACATATAGTTTGCAATCACACCCACAATCCACATTCCATACAAAATCATAAGTCAAATACATCATAATACCTGCATCATGGCGCACACTACCTTCATCCTGCACTACCCGCGATATGGCAGTCATCAGAAAACTGCCCACTCTTACCAACCAGCCCGTAGACATAGACTTGGTCTAGGGCGGCGTACTCGTCCGGGGGCTGGGATGACGGTCTGTGGGCCACCGCCGCCTGTCTGTCGTCGTTTCCTCATTTCTTATTGATGCATTATTTGAGCTTGAAGGCAATCAGCTTTTCACCGCGGCTCGTTTCGGCTATGCTTCGTTATCTTACGACTGTTGACCGTTCGACATGCACGGACAGCGTGACATGGGCAGGGCATTGTTAGCCTAGGACATCAGGGCATTGATTTGCTTTTGCCGCATGCGGCCAGCGATGATACTGGAACTGTTGCTCTTCTCTGAATCGATCCTCCCAGTTGTGCGTGCGTGGCTGCAAGAGTGAAGACAGGCACGCTGTAGTTTGCCGACGGACGCGCGCGTACCATGCATGAGGGCCGTCCGAATCACGGTAGCTGCTGATCGTGTTGACGATGAGCGCTGGTGACACTGCTGTCGTTGGCCTAATGCCAGGTTAAGTTCGGCTGCGTGCCTGTAACTTAACATGATTTATTGCTGCCCCCCCCCCCCCCCCCGCCGCCCCCATCGCCGCCCCATCACTTCCTTGTTCTTGACGGCAGTGTATGCGCACTAGCATCGTGGGTAATAAGCACGCGCACGGGAGGCCTGCGACCTCCGTATCCATTCACAGTTTTTGTTCTGTGAATGGAAAATTGTCTTTCGGGACACGACTATTGAACAGCTACGTTAATTGCACCACCCATGAGCCATCAGCGTGGTGCATGTCTACGGTTCAAAACGCAAGCACAGCTTTGTATCACGTGGGGGTCACAATACTGTTCTGAACTCAAATGTCTCATATCTCACCCGTGTTCGGCTTTCCAGACTGCTCCCCGGGAGCGACACTCGTTAAAGATGTAAGTATTTAAAGTTCCGCTTTGAAGCATTGGACGGCTTGCAAGTTACCATTGCAGCCAAATTTTATGCATTTTCTAGGTGATCTCAAATATGGAGCAGTATTCTACACATGTAGTTGTGCATAGTGTGTAGTTCGTAGATTACGAAACAGCGGAGAGAGAATGCAGTTGGCGTTCCGTTTGGGGTCAGTTGCGTTGTGTTTTTTCTTTTTCCGTCTTTGAAGGTCGGTGTGCTTGATGCTCAAGATCAAAGTAAAATGTCAGGAGCAGGCTGCGATGTCATGCGTGTTGCATAAAGCCAACAAACCATATATTTGTCACAGGAACTGCGCAAAGTCTTCCTATCGGAAATCTTGCCAAGGAAGAAGAGCCAGTTGACATCGAACGGGAGTCTGGACTGGATTACTTCGACGCGATCGATGTGAGTGAATGCGTTTCGTCGTATTGTGGGTACTCGTTTCTTTCCGGTGGATACAAATATGGACCCATCAATCTAGTTTGACATGCCCAATAACCACAACAAACAGCCACGGACAACGCTAGCTTTTTTGGGAGTGGGTGATTTGTGATAATAAGTTGAGCAAACAATTGCTCAATAGATCACTTATTCACCAAATTTCTCTTTATGTACCCTGCTGTGTTGTGAGCACCATTAAAGGCGAAACTAGACGGAACTGAAGTTTGTGCAGCCTATGTCCCCCTCCCCCCCCCCGTGACGAAAGTGGCCACGCAGCGGCGCGCGCTAACAAGCGCAGGCTATGGGAGCATCGGAAAATCCCTCGTGACTGGTGGGGAGCGGAGGAGGTGGCTGTTCTCCTCCGTAAGGTTTCAGAAACCATAAAAGTCGTTCATAAAAGACACATACTTGTGTTTTCTTGCGAATCATACCCAGGACGCCCATTTCAAGGTGCAACAAAACTACTATGTTGCTACTTATTCGTTGCTATATGTTACTTCCCTTATTCGTGTTGGAGCTAATAACGGAAACTGGAAAGTGGGCAATTTTTGTTATCCCTCCACTCCTCCAGAGCGCATGTCAACTTCCTATCAATGTGAAGCTGATCCAAGGTGTTGCATTCGACCCGCTGTTTTTTTTGACTTCTAAAATGGTTGAAATAGTGAGGGGGAACTGGTTGTCTTGCTTAGATGTCCTGCTATGCTGAAATATTACGAAACACTAAAATAAAGCAGTCAGCTGAAGGCGGAATGATAGAGCAATAAACTGTGTGATATAGTGGACAACTGATCGTTGATGTCGGCTCGTGTGAGCCGGCCCATTATCCACATTCGTAAGCGCTCCATTCGCCTCCGCTTAAACATGGCACGCGACTTTTGATTAGTCATACTTATCTTCCTTTTAAGCAATACTTTAATCGTTGCATTTAATATACATTTTCACTTGACGTACCCTCAAATACAGATAATCACCGAATGAATCCCCTGCAAGTCGTCGGCTACAACATCAGAATGTTGTCGGATTTACTGGTGGATTGCTGCTTGTGTACGCGTCTCGTGAGCCTTATAATGTGTCCCACGAGGTCTTCAAAGCGTAACATTGTGAAACCACTTCCTGTTTGCTCTTCGAATGGTCTTGTTAGCCATTTTGTATTTTACTGCTTTCATTGATACCTTGTCCATTCTGAGCCTTAAATTTTTGTCATGATCGATACCCCGTTCTTTTCCAGCGTGTTGGAGAAATCAGCTACTCCATGAAGTCGAAACCTCAAAGCATGGCATGATAAGTAGCTTGATGTCGCCTGAAACCATCGTTATCTTGTGTGTATTAAGATATAGAGCGTGATGAGACTCACGGTATCTTACCGGTCAGGTCTGTAGCTTTTCCAGTTCCAGTTCGAGTCCGGGTTCAGACGTTTTACCAGTTCAAGTTTTTCAAGTTTGTGGGCGCCACGTCCCATGGCACTTCGATCACACGTCGTCGTTGATTTAGGCGACATTCGCTCAAGTGTTGACTGCATGTTATTGAGCCACTAAGCGGGTCGCTTGCGCTCAGTGTAGAGGAACTTTTGGTTTCAATAAGCGAAACCACGCGGCAAAAAGCTTTCGCTGGAATTTCTCAGCAGGCAGTGTGCGATCCAAGAATTCCTGGAAGAATCGTAACATTGCAATAACACTGTTGGTGATCTTGCGGTAAAGCTGTGTCGTCTTAAACGGCTGTTGCGTACAAGCATTTTTTCTGCATTGGTGCTTGACAAAGCAAATTGCCGAGAATGAGAAATGAGTAAAAAGAGGGAACTTGTCCAAAACATTTGTATTTTCAATTCAAGTAAGGTCCTCTTTGAGGAAATACCACTTTAGAGAAGGTGTGCAAGTGTTGCTCAAATGCGATTTCTTATCCAATGATTTGGGGTTTTAGAGCGCCGCAGTTGAGCCGTACAGTGAGTATAGCCCCATGAATTTCGTCACGAAACATTTCACGGAAACTTCGGCTGTTTTTGTGAATTATTGCTTCATTCGGTAGTACGCACCCTGCCATATGAATCCTGTTGGTCGGCTCATTAACATAGCGTTCAGAGAGGCTGTATTGCTAGTTATGGTACAAGTGGCAATAGTGCTCCTGGTAACCAAATGCCTATGCTTTCCTCAGGGTTAAACCAACGCCACAGCCTACTCACGCTGAACCGTGTAAGTTCATCCTTCTACATTCTTGTCTCATTTCTTTGATGTCCAAGACATACCCACTCCCTTTTCTTACTCCACTAGCATGCTGACTTTAGCAGGTACTTTGTTGTAAGCTTTTGAGAGGCGCACGAAATTGACCTTGGTTCAAGCTGGGAGGAGGGTGAAAGAACGCATGAGGAAGCTCAGATGCAATAGGTCATTCGTGCCGTAATCGATTGTATTGATATGGCAAGTGTTCCGTCCGGAAGCAAGTAAGTGTACCTCACTTTTTACTCCAGCAAGCGTAAATAGTCCGTGTATTCGAACTTACCCCGGCGTAGGACTTCGCCTCTTCCCTTAGCTGCGGACTACGGGCCTCCAGACTCGCTAAACCTCGCCCTAATGGAGGGAGGGGGGGGGGGGGGGGAAGCGATGCGCCCTTCCCCCCAATAAGGTTTATTGAGGATACATCACCGCCATGGTTTGCGATCGCGCACAAATTTTCAGTAGCCTGTGGGGAATTTCTTGCGCGTGTTTTGGCACCATTAATGTAGCAATGTCGGCCGACCGTGTGCGTTTCGTGGCACTGTCAGTTGCCGCCCGCCGGGCGCGCAAGCCGTAGATCGCCGTGCAGTGTTCCTGAAAAACCACCGCTGCTCCTAAACCAGAAAGGCTAGGAGCACATTGGCGGAGCCATATTTCATAGATACATGCACAAAATGTAAAAATATGCACCATTACACCCATAAGTAGGTGAGGCATACTCCCGTTTAGATTTCGTGTAGCGAAGAGGCATGTGCATAAGTTCTCGTATGTACAATGTTGTAAAGCTGCAAAAACGCTATTTTCAGAAAATGTTGACTCGACCTGGCATAATGTGGTCAATCTTTGATCTAACATGACACAAACCAGTGTCAATTGCAAGATCTCGTTGAGGCCAATCCAATAGCGTTTTCCCCTAAGGTCTATCTGCATTACTTTGGACACGTCAGGGGGTCACATCGACTCTATCAGTCCACGTTGTCAAAACAGTGAATGAGGGCGAGGGGTAAGATAGCCCAAGGGATCGCATTTGGAGGTCCCGAAGATCTGTTTGGAGAATAGGAGGGGGTCGGTTCACGCTTTTTTCTTCTCTTTCTTCCTTCTGTTCCTTCGTCCTTTCCTTCGTCCATTCTTGCCTCCCCCTTCTTTCCGTCTTTCCTTCCTTTTTTCCTTCCCTCCTTCCTCCCTTTCAGCTTTCTGTCTTTTGTTCTCCCCTTTTTCCTTTCTTCTTTCTTTCTTTCCCCCTTCCTTCCTTCCTTCCTCCCTTCCTTCCTTCTTTCCCTACTTTCTCGCGTATTTCTGTTCTCTTTTGCCGCCCACTTTTCTTCCTTGTCTTCATCATTCCGTACTTCCTTCGTTCGGTATTCCCCCGCTATTGGCTCACTTCGGCTACATAGATACTACGTTCGATACGCCCGTAATCGTAAACCATTACGGCTCCATGTTCAGAATAGCCTTCCCGGGAATTTTTACCGTAGGGAGGATAGAACGTCACTTCATACAGGGTGGCTTGGTTCACTCGAGAGCGTCCCCATCCATAATGTCTTGTGATTACGCGAACCAATACAGTATCAAGTATGTTCTCTATTTAAAACGGATCTATGAAAATTATGCTTGAGTCTTCAAATGCTAGTTCGCACATGTCTGTCATTATTTATGGTGTAGAGCTGGCCGGAGCTGTGATATTTCATTTGCGCTCGTAGTGAGCTAGGAAAATACTGTTCCAGAGGGGTTTGCCATGGGAATGAATGCATGTGAACCAAATATTCCATTCCAGGCGGTGAGCACCAAGAGGAGCCCCTTCATCGGATGGCTGTGACCCGGCGTGCGACGATGATGCTGTAGACCTGGACTACGTCCCATCGGACGACTCCGTCTGCGACGATCTGGAGAGCGCTTTGCGGTCACGTGATCTCACTGCCAACGATCTGGAGTGCACGGAACATCTCGATGGTGATCCAGCAGATAACCCTGCCATCGTTCCACAGTCCAGACGATTCTGCGAGTGAAGACTCAACCTGTGCTCCTGCGCCGGTCGCATCGCATGAGATACTACTTCTGCCGGCTCTTGGCACCGAGGGCAGCCAGAATTCCAAAAATCACGGCTCACCTACAGCTGGGGAAGTAGCCAGTACGAGGAATGTGGAAAAGCGTGCGTGGGATCGCGGAAATGTGTGCTACTATTGCGACGAACCACAGCTGAAGCTTTCCCGGCCCCTGCAAAGGCACCACAAGGACGAAACTGAAGTCCAGAAGGCCTTCGTACTCGAAAAGGAAACCAAGGAGCGACCGAGGGCCTTGTATAGCTTGCAGCTGAAGGGCAACTATGCTCATAACGTCAAAATAAAATGTGGCATGAAAAAGTGTCAGCTGATATCCTGTCGGAGGGCAACGACTGAGAAAAAAGCTGAGGATTTCCTGGTTTGTGAGAACTGTCACGGCTTTTTTTACCGCAAGGCTCTCTGGCGACACAAAAGGTACTGTGCCAGCCAGCTGGGCATGCAGAACACTGGTAGGGTCCAAAGTCACGCTCAGTCTTTGATTCCAGTATCAGGGAACGTCAGCGAGGGTCTTATACGATGACGCTTGATACCGTATCACTATTGTGCAAGTCGGACGCCATAATCCTGCAGTACGGGGAGAAGTTGTTTATGAGGCTTGGTCACGACAAGCACAACGCCCAGCACATAAGCGTCAAAATGAGGGAACTCGGCCGGCTTCTGAACGTCCTCCAGGAGAAGGAACCTAGCGCGAAGCTGAGAGACTTCTTCGTCCCACAGAAATTTGCTACATGGACAGCCGGTGTTCGCAAGCTTTGCAGCTTTGAGAGCGAAAGCCATAAATATAACATCCCGTCATTGGCCTTGAAACTGGGCCACAGCATCGAAAAATGTGCTGCCATCGTGAAAGCCCAGGCAATGGGGAAAGGAGAGGGCACAGAATCGGTAACGAGATTCATGGAGCTGAAAAAAAAATGGAGTGGACGGATCAGGTCTCCCGAAGGGCGCTAACGACCCTACATGAAGAAAAATGGAACAAGCCTAAAATGCTCCCGCTGACTGAAGACATCTACAAGCTACAGAAGACTCTGGACGATGCAATCACTTCCAAGAAGGCTGAGCTCGAAGCAAATCCGTCCCCGGCATTGGACAGAGCTTTCTCAGAACCGGTGCTCGCTCGTATTATCCTATTCAACCGCACGCGACAAGGCGAGGTAAGGCGGATGACGCTAAAGGGGTTTGAAAACAAGCACAAAGCAAGCGCGCATGACGCTATCGCAGAATGCTTATCGCCACTGCAAAAGTACCTCTCGATGACACTCACTAGGGTGGTTATCAAAGGGAAAAGGGAAAGGGGGCGTGCCTGTTCGGACCGAAGAGCTTCGTGAGGGTATAGAAACTCTTATTGAAAAGAGAGCGGAGGCCACTGCCCATACATATTTGTCAACACGCTGTCGGCTGGCAACCGAGATATGCGTGGAAGCGACGCCCTCAGAAAGCATGTGTTGCAGTCCGGAGCGAAGTCACCAGAAGCGATCACGTCGAGCAGCCTGCGAAGACACATCGCAACGTTCTCGCAAATACTGAACCTAAGAGAGAACGAGTTGGATCAGTTGGCGTCGTTCCTGGGACACGACATTCGCGTGCATAGGGAATTCTACCGACTTCCAGATGCCACAATCCAAATCGCACCATGATAAAATGGAGTTAAACGATTTTTATATTACAGATTTATAATATATGCAGCAGAAAGCCTACGATCCGACGTTATTTGCCTATATTTGAACGCAAACCAACGGCCTGACGCGCAAGCAGTAGCGCAGGGAGGGAAGGGCACAGGGGGCACGTTCCCCCTGCCTAAGGTTTCAAGAGACCTGAAGGGCCTCGGGATTTACGATTAAGGACCTGATTTGAGGGCCCAGAGGGCCAGAAACGTCGGCTGGAAGACTATTCAGAGCCCCGGGCGGCACGGCGGGGCACTCCAAAGCCAGTATTTTTTTTTTGGGGGGGGGGAGGGCCTTTAACTATTGAGGGGCCGTTTATCAACCTTGCGCCAGCTTCTGGCCCATTGCCAAGGCTCTGGCTGCGCGCTTGTGCACAAGGTAGCATATTGATATGTAGCCGTGTTTGGTTTTTCGCCGGCGTCGTCGCCAGCATTTTTCGAAGGTGGCCGCGATACTGGCTTATGAGATTCGTTGCCTCGGTGATTAATTATCATGTTGTTTTCAAGCGATGCATTTGTGGACAAATATCCAAAACAGACTGTTCGACATCGTCCAGCACCGGTATAGGGGCCCTTAGTTTCCCAGCAACCCCCCGGAGCCCCTCTGAATGATGTTCTAGGCCCCCGACCTGAGAGCCTTTGTCCCTTTGTCCTTAATTTTCAGGTGCAGTTTTACATTTCTGGTCCTCAATACGCAGCTGAATATGACACAAAAGTCACGCACGGTCATCTGTTATCACTATGTCCTTGGTATTTTCAATTCCAGTGTAAGCTAAAGATGGCGGTTTTCTCCCTCGAACAGCGCATCCTGTTCTTTAACGGCCAAATGGCTGCATTGCCTTCCAATTTGGCGGTGATGCCGCTATTTGTTCGGGTGGTTCTCGGTAGTGACGGTTGAGTCAGGTGTCTCATAAAGCACGGCACACAAGTATGTGTGTGTGTGTGTGTGTGTGTGTGTGTGTGTGTGTGTGTGTGTGTGTGTGTGTGTGTGTGTGTGTGTGTGTGTGTGTGTGTGTGTGTGTGTGTGTGTGTGTGTGTGTGTGTGTGTGTGTGTGTGTGTGTGTGTGTGTGTGTGTGTGTGTGTGTGTGTGTGTGTGTGTGTGTGTGTGTGTGTGTGTGCCGTGAAAACAGAGGACAACACCCGCTGACACACCCAATAACACGTCACTGTCGGGATCCGGCAGTCATTACCGAGGCCCAAATGTCAGACTTCGGTTTTGAGAAGGCTTACTTGGGATATTTAGTCTGCTCTGAACACGTTTATCCGAGTTTTAACTGGTTTTCGAAAGACGTCGTTTTGCGGATTGTTACTTCCGGTTGTGTAAAGTGTGTGATTTTAGACGAACTGCGCGGGTGTGTAAGTTTTTCAGGCGCCAAGATCACGTGGAATAAAATAGCGATGATTAAAGAAATGGGGAGTCACGCTGCTCCAGGATATGATCTCATCACTTGTAAGTTGTTTGCGTTTGGTGTAAGCATTGAAATCTAGTCGAATCACGTTGAAACTGGTGTTAGTTAAAGATCTTAGTGTAAATGTGATTAAACCACATGACATACGATTGCCGCCACTGCGGGTTCTTGGAACGAGTTTGATGGTGTCATTGCGGTGTCTGGCCTCACAAACGAGAACACTGGGCATAAGTTGGGTGTAAGTTGTTGTCGTGCGGCAAGATTATGAAAAATGAGTAGCGAATATACGAACGGGATTGGGAAACCCTCCTTACCGACAACTGTAGCCAATAGAGCGCTGATCTGCTTTAATCGATTAGAGTATGGTATTTCGATAGGGGTAGTTCCTGAAGCAGTACACAAGATCCTAGCTTTTAGAGGTGGTTGAAGACATTTACCTCAATAAGAAGACGCAATTGTCTAGATAGGTTTATCACACTAGACCAGACGTTTGGAAGGGGGATGCTTGTACATTTTCTCAAGATTCGCAGTGGGTGCTGTGCTACATTTCAAAAATGTTGTCGGTAGGAAGTTACGGACATGATCCCCAACGGCTAGAACAACACGTTTTTAGAGGCTTTGGGCACGACTTAAGCATTGTAGGGGGAGTTTTTCCAAACATAAGGTTTTCCATACATAACAACTTTAGTGTGTGGTAGGCAAAATACGCTCAGGCTGAAATCGAGGAAGGTATGAACCCTATGCCCCTTTTAGAGCTCAAAGTCATCTACAGAGCACGAGGCCACCAAGACAGGAAAATAAGTGAGTCTATTCATATAAAAATCGGCGACCAAATCTTAAAATGCAGGGCTCATGCTGCCCGATTATACGTAGATGGTATGTGCTTTAAGGTATGTGTGCAAGCGTAAAATCGTTGACATGTGTAAGTGATCCTTGACGCGTGATGTGCGATGCCTGCTCAGTTGATACCGCTTGCATGTATAATTGGTGCCCGATGTGCGGTGCCTGCTTGCTGCAACTTGCTTGCGCGTTGAATGAAGGACGATGCTTGATACCTATTTGTTTGAATTCGTTTGCATGTACACGTATGTTCGCGCATTCTAATTCTTCGATAGGCACTGTATCGTGGTAATGACTGTCAATCGCTCTTCGTTAAATCCGCTAAATGTTGGTATCCTGTAAAACCGGTGGCTTACTGTTTTAAAAAAAAGAGAAATCGAGTGGGATCATCCACAGGCAAATCGAATTCCCTTGAACAGTTTTTTACTTTGTTCACTATTTTTTTCGATAAAGGCATGTTGTCGAAATATCAGCCCATCTATATCTCCATTCTTCGGGTTTCTCTCCGAGGAATAAGCCTATCACTACTGTCTTATCAATGTTGTGTATGGTATTATGACATAATCAAACAATGGCATATTGAGGAACATTTTTACTAAACCGAGAAATTGTGTTGTCTTAAACAGCCTTTTGCACTTAAAAGAACACCAGTAGGTAGCAGTAAGCTTATCTTATCAAATCCCATCCTTGTTTTGGTGTTTTCAGTTGTGGAACATTGCCTTTAAATAGAAATGGTATGGGATGGAGTGTGGTATTTTTCAAGATAAACTTACTGCGTTTTGATCTTACATTTTTGCCTGAAGGAACCATGCAGTATTTTATTAATTTAGCTTATGTTGACAAATACGATGTGTTTCGGAGCATTGGTAGTGAACTGACTGTTTCACTAGTGTCTGATCCTGCAACTTCACCAATATCTGCCCCCGCTAGCCCCATGCAAGTCTCAATTTCACAATTGTCAAACCTCACCATCTTGCTAGTGCCTCATCCAACCAGCCCTACCAGTGTGTGACTACAACAGCTCCTGCATGGTGCATGAGCTCGGTGTAACGTCACGTTTGTATCTCATTCCACCAGCCCCATTGCTGTGTCCCAGCTCCACGCAAGCATGTGCAGACTTTGCCAGCCCCACTTAAGTCTGCAACCAACCCCACCACCACCACCACCACCACCACCACCACCACCACCACCACCACCACCACCACCACCACCACCACCACCACCACCACCACCACCACCACCACCACCAAACCCAACCTCATCCTGGCCGTCACCTTCACCATCACTGTTATCCCCATCCCCACTGTGGCGTTTGACCCGACCAGCTCCACTACGATGTTTTTCTCAAGTGCGATGTCCCTAGAGTGTCTCATCCCACCAGCTCACCTTCAGTGTCTGGCTCCCCAATAGCCCCACCACAGTGTCTGATCCCATCAGCTCAGTCACGACGTTTGATCATATAAGCTCCACAATATTTTCTGATCCCACCGCCCCACTGTAGTGCCTCAGTCTAACCCAAATAACTGCAAGATGATGTCTGATCCCACCAGCCGTACAACACTGAACTCACTGAAACGCCAATGCGTTGTATGATTTCGTTAACTCCATCACAGCGTCTGGCTCTATTAGCCCCACCACGGTGTTGGAAAGCACGAACCGTGTAAAATATTTTCACACATGCAAGAAAGCATTCACTACCTCGAAGGCGGCCAGCAGACTACCCGGAAAGTCTGGTGTGCGCCTTATTTCGTTTCTGTCATAAAATTGTCCTCAAAATATCGTGGCAGGCGAAAATTTAAGTACAACCGAAACTGCGTCATGGAAATGTTTTCTCGACTTTTTAATTTTCCTTTGCTGTGGCACCACCGGTGCATAGGCGCCATTCTTTAATTGAAGCATGTAAACACAATTGTTTTTTTCAGGCGGCTTATACGGGTTCCATTGGGAGAGTTAAAGAAGGACTTGCTCTGGAAAATGTATTGCGACGAAGGTAATTCAGCTTATATTTGAGATGTTTTAGGACTTCCGCGCAACACCGTTTTCATACGCTATTTGTACTAATGAGTATAATATTCTTCTGGGTGGAGCGCTTCTGGGATGTTCGTGTCGATAGTTTGAGCTCATTGTCCCTCCAGATTATTCGCCGCGGGCAGGGCTACTCGAAGAACAATGGCAAGCAATGGCAATGGTGGAAATAGCCTTCGTAAGTGATTTTCCAGCCAAATTCAGTCAGGTGGGGTACAGAAGTTCTTTTAAAACCATTTCTACTCGCTGGGAATTTCAGGTTTTTTTCATTGTATGTGAAAGTGAATGATATAGGATGTATGCTGCAACATTGTTTCTTCAATTATTTTCCATGAATGGAACGATTGAATCGAGCCTTGGATCGTTGCTATGTGTTGTTTGACGCATGTTTCACCGGTATCAATGATATTATATATATATATATATATATATATATATATATATATATGATATGGTATGGTATAACATGGTATGGTATGGTATGGTATGGTATTGTATGTTATGGTATGGTATTGTATGTTATGGTATGGTATGGTATGGTATGGTATGGTATGGTATGGTATGGTATGGTATGGCATATGATGTGATATGATATATGATACATGCATATATAGTTTGATATATACGCACTAACGACCTGAGCGATAGGTCGTGGACGGGAAGCCTAGACGCATTGTGGCCGCGCATTATTCCCATCAGCATAATACGTAGCCACGCTATATAACACAAGCACGGATTTTTGAGGTGGGGGTCATAGGACTGTTCTGAACTCAGTTGTTTTAATCACATCCGTTGTTTTCACTTTTCAGATTACTCCCGATAGTGACGCTCGTTAATTATGTGAGTATTTGAAGCTCTGCCTTCAAGTACTCGACGGTTTGCAAGTGACCGCTAAAGCCATATTGTGTGCATTTTCTACATGATTTTAAATCTGGAGTGGTATTAAACACGCATAGTTTTCCATGGTGTGTAGTCTCTGGATAACGAAGCAGCGGAGTGAGGGTGCGGTTGGCATACCGCTTGGGCTCAGCCGTGTTGTGTTTCCTCTTTCCATGTCTTGAAGTCGGTGTGCTTTATGCTCAAGATCAAAGCAAAATGTACAGGAATAGGCTGTGACACGATGCTTGTTCTAGAACACCTACAAAACATTTGTGTCTTAAAGGAACTGCACAATGTCCTCTATCGGACACCCTGCCCGAGGAGAAGTCAACTGACATTGAGCCGAAGACTGGGCCGGACTACCTCGACACGAGCGATGTAAGTGAATGTGTTTCGTCGTATCGTGGGTGCTTGTCTCTTTCCAGTGGATGCAACAGTGAACCAATCATCCTGGCCTCACATACCCAACACCCTCAACAAATAACAAACAATCCTCAGATCTCGTTGTATTTCTGGCGCGATGCGCGGGCTTTCCAGGATTGTGGACGGATTAAGCCTCGTGATAAAAAAAACTCGCGTGCTGCCGAGGTAAGCGGATTTATCGTGTGAGTGCCTCGATGAAGTTCGTGAGAGCGCCATAAAAGACAAACCACGGGGCAGTGTGTCCACTTTTGGCTGGTGTTAGCGTTGCTCGTCACTTGTACGCGAGGTGCAGGAATGAACTTTAAGCTACTGGTAAGCGGAAATATATTACGCCGGTGCCGGTGGTAAGGCGTGAAGTGATCAATGCACTTGCACAAATCTTGCCTATCACTGAAATATTATACCAGGCCATGGCCGATAGTGTTTTGAGCCTGCGTTACCGAATGCCAAAATGAATCGGGTGGAGTATGTGTGAAAGAGCACGTTCTGTCTTGATTTCTGGAATATAGTTTGTGTAAATCAAAATATATTTTATAGGTGCCCATGCTCTCTCCCTCTCTCCGACCTCCCCGCGTCCACCCTCCCTCCCTTTCCCGTCTCCTCTTTTTCTTCCCTGAGAAATACATTTTGCCCATGTACCTCTAACTGTAAATGCCTGCGACCCATGGCATTTATAAATGCATTTGACAGTCGCTTAGAGTGGAAGGCGCGCTTAATATTTCTTGTTTTATACACAAACCATCTCTCGTAACAGTATCATTGATCAATGGTCAATGAAAACAACGGCAAGCCGTGTGTTTCTCATTAAAGTATCCTCGCTCACTTGTTAATAGCGTCTGTAGTCGCCGGTTATTACGTGCAGAACTGTTGTCAAATTGAAATAGTAGCAGCCTAAATTTTGTAGATTTATTAATGAAGAATAAACACCTTACGACCTCGGTAAAGAGGTGACTGCGTGTGGTACGCTTCACCTTTGATACGATAGTCACCAGCTAACAAATATATTTCATGAAAATGTTTGCCATGTTTGATTTTCCATGTCTTTTTCATTCGGGGATATAGATTTGTGTACTCTTCGAAGGGTGCTGAGTGCTCCTCCTAATGCTGACCTCAAATTTATCAATGAATTTCTGAGGCCACAAACGACTATGCGCAAAAAAGGCACGCTGGGCCAAGGGAGTGCAGTGATCGTCTGAAATAATGATACACCAGCTACCTAAACGCATTAATACCAATATGACCATGATCATATATGATCATAATCACATCGGAACGACTTCCAGTGTTTTAATTCTTTAATATCAAAGCGATTATGCAACCAACAAGAAATAACTTTCAACTTCAATTTGGCTTAGGAGCAGAAATCAGTGTCCGAAATCCCAGGAGAAATCCTGATTTCAAATAAGCTATGTCAAGTTTATTATCTGAGCCTCCAAACCAATGTTATAAAGAAAATCCTGCTTTCAATATCTGTATAGGTGAGCAGGCCTGGATTAGGAATTTCCAGGTTAGCATATCTCGTCAATCAAAAAGCATAGCGTTATATTAGTACAGAACTGATCCCCCCCCCCCTCCCCCGTTCCGAACAAATCACTGCAACGTCCTCGTACTCTCGGTTATCCGGCCGGTCAGTGACCACACGCATGAAGAGATCACTCACTGCGTTCCGTTGCATACATGTCTAACAATAAGCACGTGTTAGGGGATATTTTTTGTTCGATACATCAATCAACATACGGAGGTGTGTCAATGTCATTAAACCAGCACTGCTTCAGCTGTAGCAAAGGGCACAGCTGCAGTGTGCGTTTTGGGCGAAAGGGACGTGTCAACTTCATGCATATAATTTTGCACTCATTTTTACAACCATCACAAGCTTGCTGCACAACACTAGATGCAATCTGTGATGAATGACCACTCGATGTGTAGAGCATTTATGTACATATTTAGTCTCATTGTAGTACAATATTTTTGGCTATATTTTCTGTTCTCCGATCAACCTTTTTTCTGATCGATACTACCTTTGCAAGTGCGATGATATCTTTAAATCATTCACCGGCTCATCATTAGCGAAGGTATGTACTTTCCTAGCTGCAGATCATCAAAACATGGTCAGATGCTTGGATCACTTCCAGTCAGTCACGACATAAACGTTACAATCATGGTTGTTGTTGGATGATGCCAACCATTCAGCAATGAGACCGTGAAACTTATGCCGCACCATGCGGAAGATCGTATTTCATCAGACAATTGCTCAAAAGCCCGTGAAAACCAAAATCAAAACAAAAAAACTAAATTTAGAGCACCTCAAGCACGCACACTTTTTAGCAACAATTAAGGCACACATTTGTGTTTTCTCTAGATCTTAAAGCAAGCTTTGATGCACAGAAAACCTTCAGAGCTCAGCGTTTTTCTGGTGCTATGCACGGGTTTTCCCGAATTGCAGGCGGATGAAACATTGTGGTCAAACAACTCTCCAGCCCTCCCTCCTTCCATCCTCACGGCTGTCCATCCCTCTAGCCTTTCGTCCTTCCCAGCATCCCTCCGTGTGCGCATTCCTCGGTGCCTCGCTCGCTCTGTCTGTCTGTCACTTCCTCCCTCTAGCCCTCCAGCTGTCCAGCCGTCCAACTGTCAGTCCCTCCCTCCCCACATTCATCCACGCCTCCATCCCTCCGTCCCTTTGTCCTTGCGTCTATTCGTCTTTTCCACCATTACTCCGTACCTCTATCGCTCTGTCCCACGCTCCCTCCGCCTTCCATTTGCAGCTTCTTCTCTTCAAAATGCTCCTTTCTTGCGATGTCCTCCTCGTTTTGTCGCTACGACATTGAAAATGCTGATATTTGATTAGAGTTCATGCATGCTTACAAGCAGATCAGGTGAGAGATCCACGTGTTTGCGGCATTACTTATGCCGTTTTAAATTCTACGCATGTTTTCAATGATTTCGCAGCGTTATGAGCTGAACGAATAACGCCAAAGGGAATGTGCAGGTTATACGACGTTGTGTTGTCTCCGTTTCAGATTCTGCTGCTGGTGGCCGTGTTTAGTGCCATCTCGGCAAACGGACCCCACGGCCTCTTTAATCCATTCGGTGGACAACGCTGGAGGGGTCATGTCCGCTTTAGCCCGGGCCGTGACAGCTGGAAGTGGAAGAATGGTGGCCGCTAAAGCACGGGCTATGGAGCATGCTGCAGCGGTCGGGGTCACGGCGGCTGAGGTCGCCAATATCGACACGGAAGATGGCGTAGGAGAGCCGTCGGTTGGAGAGATTTCGTTCTAGTCTCCCTGCGGTGTGACCCCAACCTGACCCGTACAATGATCGCTGTGTAAACTGACCACTGTCCGGCTGACTCTGATCGTTACCTGGAGCTGCCTCTCCGCTGCAAAATAAATCTGCACATACACTGTCTCTTTTAAGCAACAAGGGATGTATGACTTGATCACACTGCGGCAAATGCCAACGTTCGTGTGCCTCGCGGAAGACACCGCAGTGTTGAAGCAAAGCCAGCAGACTGAAGCCCTGCATGAACGAGCTGCATGAGCGGCACGACCGGTCACCCTTTCAGGCGTGCCTGGTCGTAGTGTGGGGTGCGATGTTTTGTTAATACACCAGCCAGTTTGTGCCTCTCACTTTATCTGTGCCTGTGGTTCGTGCATCTCGTATCGCTGTGCTACGGCTGGCGCGGCTGGCCACAACACCATCTCCGCACGCTCCCTTACCCCTGAGACTGTCATTTTTGTACAGGGTAAGCGCAGCCTTACACCGCATTACTGACGGAGCGATGGGGAACAGAAATTAACATGTCAATGCCAACTTCTGTCTTTCCGGTTTATCTCTGCGGGCGCAACACTAAGAATACGCAGCTGAGTCCATAAACTGCTATGAAAATTACACACCAGGTGTAAAGTTAAAAGCCAGTCTCAGTCTCCACTGGAGGCGAATGCCATGGGGCTGGGCGCTGGAGCGCCGGAGCAGATCCGGCTAATGACCGAAGGCGGAAGGTGAGAGCTGTCTCGTCAACCGAGGTCAGCATAGCCTTATTCAAAAGCCGCGTTGGCCTGTTAAAACACAGCGTCTTCGAGATGGCGGAGGAAAACTTAACGCTTTCAACAGTCGAGGTCAGCAAAGCCTTATTCAAAAGCCGTGATGGCCTGTTCAAACACAGCGTCTTCGGGATGCTGGAAGAAATCTTGACGCTTTCAACAGTCGAGGTCAGCATAGCCTTATTCAAAAGCCGCGTTGGCCTGTTAAAGCACAGCGTCTTCGAGATGCCGGAAGAAAACTTGACGCTTTCAGCAGCGTTGAAAGTAGTCCGAAGCAAAAATGATCTCATGGGAGAGCACATCGAGGCCATCGATATTATTCAAAGTAGGTTTCGCTGATAATAAGGTACTCTTACTTGGCTGCAGGGCGCGGGAGAGGATACCGTAGGAATGGCAGGCCTTATCCCGAGGAACCATTTCCCCCATTTTGAAGTGAGCTGCAACGATACCCAAATCGCCTATCGTTTGCGAAATGGGAATACGGCCATCTGCAACTTTTATCAGAAGAGCCTTCGTGACGAGATACACGGAAGACGATGTGAGTGAAACGGGCCTGCAAACCAGAGTCGCGTGATTCTCTCTGAATTGGTGACGAACACCAAACTGGAAGCAATGAACACGTTCCTGCCTGCCAAGAAAGAATGAAAAACAAACATATCGTTCAGAAAATATGGCCACGTCTATTTTAAGCTGCATCAGGACTCTAAAAACAACGCGTGATTGACGGAAGACATATAGCACGCCCTGGGCGGTGCTCGCGACGAGCTCCGCATGCCCGGACCCGGGTCCGGCCGAGGCGGAGGCGCCTCTGGAGGCGAGGCGGCGGGAGCTGTTTTCGGCTGCGGCGGAGGCGGTTCGAGAGGTGGCGCTGCGTCCACCCCGCACGACGGGACCAAGCGCGACCGTGACGACGGAGCAGCAGCTCTTACGGCTGGATTGCGGTCTGATCCTGACCGGCCTGAAGACAGAGCTGAGGCCTCGTTATCGGGCCGGCCGGAACCTGCTGGACGGACAGGCTACAGCGACGGGGACCAACACTAGGACAAGGTGAATGTCAGCGGCGTCGATGGTGTGTTGAGAGACAGTCTCTGAAAGAGCACGTTTGACCTGGAGCCGCTTTGGGCGCAGTCTGTCCCATTGGGGTAGAGGCAAACGTTGCGAATAACCAGTCGTCAGATGCCTTATCAGCCGCTCGGGTGGGTGGGAGAGGGGGTTCAGATTGAGCCCCGTCAAGGTTTTTCCAGAAACGTTTCCGAACGGCGAGGTGTAGCCGCGTCAAAATTTGCAGAGCTGTAGCCAACTGAACTGCAAATCCTTTGATGAAAAGATTAGATCTACCTTGTAAGGTCGCTGACCTATGGCAGGTCACAATCAGGCCATGACTTCAACGAAGTCAATTCCAGGAAATCGTTCAATCGAATGCAACAACTGAGTGTTCGTCGAAGCCATATATCCCTGAGATGCTTTCTTAGGCAACGCAAATATTGAATGAGCTATTTACGTTGACCTTAGGTCAGGTATAAATGACAGACCAATATCAACACCATCCTCTTTAATTTCTATAGGGTTTGCTGTATGGGATAGATTTTGGTGCTCATTTCTCATTTTTTTTGGCAAGAACCGCACTATACATCTTCTATGGACTTCTTAGAGGTAGAACTGGTCATTGACCCACAGTGAACCAGATCAACATTTTGCTTTTAAAAACCTACTGCCTAGCGTGCTTATTCAAATGCAAAGCTCAGAGCAGTCTTGTATGATTTTGGTCACCATGACCTTCAAAAGGTCAAACAAGGTCACTGATCTGGAATGAGCGTGTGGCCTTTTGCGTAGAAACAGTTATCTAGGTTCTTGGGGCCACTTTGGACACCAACTTACAATTTGACATTGTTTGGCCCTTTCTGACCTTTTGGACGTGGATTGCGACAAGGAGCTTCAAAACCACAGGAGTGAAGTGGTGTCGGATTTTGAACAGGGATGCGAGGATTGCATTACAGCTCCGAACGAGAGAGGAGATGTGGGGTTTCCAGGTGTGGTGGTGGTCGAGGGGTACACCCAGTACCTTCACTGAGGATGATGAAATGACCGTTTGTGCCGGAGATGGTGATGTGAAAGTTGCCAGTCTCTGTGATAGAGGGTTTGGTGCCGACAACCGTGAGGTCTGTCTGTTTGGAGTTCATTTGAAGGCTATTTGACTGAAACCAGTTTTGAAGGCGCTGAATGAACTACTCTACACGGGCTTTCAGGATGGACAGGCCGACGGCATCGGGGGTAGCGAAGTCAAAGAGTTGGGTGGCATCGGCGTAGGATAGGCGGTGGTGGGATAGGAAGCTGGATAGATCGTTGATGAAAACGAGGAACAGGATTTAGCAGACAAGAGATACCTGAGCTACCCCTTAAGATAAAGATAAGCTAACCGAGTCACCGCCGATCACCTGCTTCGGGCCGCTAAGGTAGTCCCGGAACCACTCCGAGGACACCCCGTACCATTCCGGTTTGTTGAGGAGGGCACCGTGATCAACGCTGTCAAAGGCTTTGCTAAGGTCAATCGTCATTCTCGGCGCGACGCGGCCGTTGTCGGCAGCCCGTGCCAGCCACCCGGCGGCACCAATCAGGGCGTCCTCCGTCGAGTGACGTGGACGGTGAGCATATTGCGGTGGCGTCAGTATGTCATTGCCAAGAAGGTAAGAAGCGGGACGGAGGGAGTGACAGACAGAGTGATGAAGGTACGGAGTAATGGTGGAAAAGACGAAAGGCTAGAGGTGTGGACGGACGTAAGGATGGAATGAGGGAGGGCTTGAGAGCTGTCTGACCACGAGACTTGATTCCTCAACGATTCTGGAAAATCCGTGCATAGCACCAGAAAGACGCTGAGCTCTGAGAGTTTTCTGTGAATCAGAGCTTGCTTGAAAATCTAGAGAAAACACAATTGTGCGCCTTAAATGTTGCTAAAATGTGTGCATGTTTGGGGTGATCTAAATTCAGTCTGGTTTTCACGGGCTTTTGAGCAATTGTCTGATGCAATACAATCTTCCGCATAGTGCGGCATAAGTTTCACGGTCTCATTACTGAATGGTTGGCATCATCCGGCAACAACCATTATTGTAACGTTTATGTCGTGAATGATTGGAAGTGATCCCAAGGATCTGAGCATGTTTTGATGACACTGCAGTTAGGAAAATACATACCTTCAATAATGATGAGCCAGGGAATAATTAAAAGATATCATCGCACTTAAGAACGTAGTATCGATCACACAAAAGCTGATCGAAGATCAGGAAATACAGCCAAAAAAATTACACTATAATAAGCCCACATATTTACATCAATGCTCTACACATCGAGTGGTCATTCATCACAGATTGTTTCTAGCGTTGTGCAGCAAGCTTGCGAGGGTTGCAAAAATGAGTACAAAATGATATGCATAAAGCGACATGTCCCTTTCGCCCAACAAGACGAACGCTGCAGCTGAAGCAGTACTGGTTTAATGGCATTGCTACACCTCGGTATGTTGATTGATGTATCGATCAAAATATATCCCCTACTAGGTCCTTATTGCTAAGCATGTTTGCAAAGCAACGCATTGAGTGATCTCTTCATGTGTGTAGTCACTGACCGGCCGGATAGTCCAGGGTACGGGGACGTTGCAGTGTTTCGCATGGAGCGGGAGGGGAGGGGGGCATCAGTTCTATACTAATGTAAAGCTATGTTTTTTGATTGACGCCATATGTTGACCTGGGAATTTCTAACCCAGACCTGATCACATATACAGATATTGAGAGCGGGGGTTTTCTTTATAGCATTGGTTTGGAGGCTCAGGTAATAAACTTGGCATAGCTTACTCGGAATCATGACTTCTTCCAGGATTTCGGACAATTTGATTTGCGCTCCCAATGGCAAATTGAAATTGAAAGTTATATCTTGTCGGTTTCATAATCGTTTTGATGTTAAAGAACGACTTCCCACGGTAGGTCACTCTGATGTGATCATGATGATATATGATTATGGTGATATTGGTATTGATGCGTTTAGGTAGCTGGTGTACCATTAGTTCAGACGATCACTGCGTTTCATTGACTCAGTGTCTTTTTCTGCTCATAATCCCAGGTCAACATTACGGGGAGCACTCAGTGGCCTCCCAAGAGTATACAAATTGATATCCCCGAATAAAAGACATGAACATCGAACACGGCAATCATATTCATGGAAAATAATTGTAAACTAATGCCGATAGTACCAAAGGTGAAGCGTACCATACGCAATAGCCTCTTTACCATGGTCGTAAGGTGTATGTTCTTGAATAAATCTACAAAATTAAAACTGCTACTATTTCAAGTTGACAACAGCTCTGTATGTGCTAACCGGTGACTACAGGCGCTATCAACAAGTGAAATGTTATTGGAAGTGGAATTAACAAGAGATGAATGGTCGAAAGGACGACAAACTAGGAGGATGGAAGGACGTGAGGAAAGAATGACCGAGGGCTGGGGAGCTGGCAAGAGCGGGAGAAGAATGTTGGGAGTGGTAAGTCGGGGAAAGGATGTGAGGAGAGAAGAAGGGAAATGTGTGAGATGAAGGAGTAAAGAGAGGGAGAAGAAGATGGATAGCAAGAGGGATTTGGAGAGTAAGTGGGACAGGGAGAGCAAACGGAACAGAGAAAGCAAGATTGACTAAGGGAGTAAGACGGGGAAAGAACGAAGAGAGAGGAGGAAAGGAAGAGGGAGGTAGGGTGGAGACGGGAGCGGTCGGAGAGAGAGGGTGAGAGCAAGGTCACGTGTAAAATATGTTTTGATTTGCGTAAGCTTTATGCCAGAAATCAAGATAGAACATGTTCCTTCACATATACCCTACGTGAATCATATTCGCTTTCGGTAACGCAGGCTCAAAACGTCATCGGTCATGGCCTGGTATAATATTTTAGTGGTAGGCAAGATTTTCCACGTGCATTGATCACTTTACGTCTTACCACCGGCACCAGCATAATATTTCCACTTACCAGTAGCTTGGAGTTCATTTCTGCACCTTGCTAACAGGTGATCAGCAGTGCGAATACCAGCCACAAGTAAACACACTGTCCCGCGAGTTGTCTTATGTAGCGCTCTCACGGCCTTCAGTAAGGCACCAACGAATGCGCTGATCCGGGTAGGCACGCGAGTTGTTCGACCACAAGATTTGATCCGCCCACGGTTCTGGAGAATTCGTGCATCGCACCAGAAAGACGCTGAGCGCTGTGGATTGTCTGTGCATTAAAGCGTGCTTGAACATTTAGAGAAAACACACATGTGTGCCGTAAATGTTGCCTTAAATACGTGCATGCTGGGGATAGTTTAAATTTCATCTGGCCTTTACGGGCTTTTAAGATATTGTTTGATGCAATACAATCGTCGCATGGTGCGGCATAAGTTTCACAATCTCATCACTGAAGGGTCGGCATCATAAAGTGACAATCATTTTCGCAACGTTTATGTCGTACCTGACCGGAAGTCATCCCAAAATTGGACCATGTTTTGATGTTAATTCAGCTAAAAAAGCACATGTATTCACTAATGATGAGCCAGTGAATAATTAAACGATAGTCTTGGCGTCACGCAGTCAGTATCCATTACAGAAAAGGTGGCCGAACAGCACCGAACATAACGAAAAAGTTTCCCTCTATAGCAAGCCTAAATATCTACACATAGCATAGCTTCGGCTAGCTTTACAACACAAATATTGATAAACAGGTGCGAACTAGCATTTGGAGATTCCAGCAAAAGATCCATGGGTCCGTTTTTGCATCGCAGATTTACTTGATATTGTATTGGTTCGCGTAATCACAGCATATTATGGCTCGGTTTTCAGAACACCTTTTGCTGCAGTCTCAACATCGACAGCACGCGACCATATTACGGGATGGCTTGGTTTTCACGGTTGCGAACTCGTGTGAACCAAGCCATCACGTATGAAGTGACGTTCTGTTTTGCCGACGGTTAAAATCGCCGGGAGGGCGTTAGAATCGCCGGGAACTGATTAAACTCCGCTCTCGTGATCATTGGCCTGGCATGTACCGAGACATGGTTCGGTAGTTGAACACTTGCATAGCCTGTAGCATGCGAAAATGGCGACAAAAACGACCTCCTCTGCTAAGCATGCATATTATATATATATATATATATATATATATATATATATATATATATAACGGCCTCCTCTGCTAAGCATGCATATATCATTACATTCTTACAGGTCAGATCAGGTTACTGACCAAACATAATCCGGGTCGACATTTTGTTTTAGGAGCATACTGCCTAGCGTAATGCTTGTCGCTTATTCAAATGCAAAACTCGGAGCGATCTTGTATGATTTTGTTCACCTTGACCTTCAGGTCAAACAAGGTAACTGATCTGAAATGGGCTTGTGACCTTTTGCTTAGAAAAAAGTTGCCTAGGTTCTGGGAGCACTTTGCAGACCATCCTGGAGTTTGACGTTGTTTGACTTTATTTGACCTGAAGGTCATAACCTAGGAAGCCTAAACTTTGATCAAAGTGGGTACACATATAGGTCAAGATGTACTTATGTACTTGAGTTTCAGGGGCGTCCACCTGGACGCCCCTGAAAATGTACATTTTGCACACTTATTCAAAAATGTAAGAACTGTGCAAAGTAAAAGTAAAAACTGCTCTAAACTGCTTGTCCAAAAATGTCACAAAATTGAGCCTTTGGTGGGTTGAAACGGCTACCATTCACCACTTATCGGTCAACAGTAGGTTTTGGCTACTAATTGTGTGGTCTGAATAGCATTGCTGTTGCCAAAAACGTTCCGACGCTCCCTTGTATTCAAAGAGCATCGAAGCCTAGCATATTTGAGACTCCTGTCTGGCCGGAATTGGTGCAAAAGTGTGTTCTCAACTTCTTGGTGTGCATATGAAATATGCGACGAATGTTTGAAATATTTCAGAATCTGGTAGCAACGATCATGTTTACAGAGCTTCTACCGTGGCAGATAACAAGACATTGAAAGAGTATCTAGCCGTACCAATGTCTGCATACAATAGTGGATAGCGGATAGTGGATAGGCACTATTTTTCACGATTACGGCTGCACTTACATCGCCCGTTTGGCCCATGCCACTGATATCAATGTAATTCAGTACAGAAAAAGGGGATTTGCCTTTTCTGTTTTGTTTCAGAACAGGTGAACGACAGCGTCGGCAGTGCTCTTACGGTCATGAAAAGGTCGTGCTTAGAAACTAAAGGTGCTTAGGTCTTAAAAAGGACAGGAGTGTAAACAACACCGAGGGGTCTTTAGATGACTATTTCTGGGAGGGGCAAGGGCGCAGGCAGGATTTGGAAACGGGATGGGAGAGCTCGGAGGGCATCACGCTGTAGACGTCCTAATTAAGAAGCTTCCCATAAGAAGCCGTCCATGAAATTAAATAACATAAAAAGGGGGAGACTATGGGAGCCCCTCCCCACTCTCTCGTCCGTCCTGCACTCGGCCGCACCTGTGGAGAAGGATGCCAGACAGCTCAAGGAATTACGTTCTGAGAATTTCGCGTCGCACACCGCGTCATGTGCAGCTCCGCACGCCGTGCAGTGGCGTGCCGGGACGAAAACCCTCAACATTCTGCCGTTCTGCTGGCACGTGCTGATGCCTGATACCCCATATTAGCCAGAACTGAAGACGGCTTTGATAAAAGCTCACGCTTCGGGACAAGTCTACAAAAAGTACTGTCCACAACATTCTAGACCAATGTATTGCAACGCGTTGACCTATGCAATTTCAAAAGCTGTTCGTATTCATATGCCATTTGATTTCTTGCGCCACCCTAGATCATTTAAGTAGTTAAAAAGAAACAAAATAGGCAGCATTTGCACCAACATTGAAATCAACTCCACGTTTATCGTCGTTTGCTGTACCACAAAGATAGGCCCGTACACGTTATCGAACATTGGAAAGCTGCGTAACGCCACTCTGTTCGTCCTAAAGACCGCACACAAGTTCTATAGAAAGGCAGCACAAACGGTATCCATGTTGCCCGCACGCTCTTGGTCAGGTAAAACATGCGCAGCACTAGCCCAGCGACCAGCACCAGAACGACGACGAAGAACAGCAGCAGAGTGAACCACTTCATCATGATGTCTGCCCTCGCCGACAGAGCGGCGCCAGCATATACCTGCTGCTCGGCATGGCCCAGGCAGCTAGTATGACAAATAAAGGAAGATCGATATCGAATCGAATATGTATATATAAGAATATATAAATATATATGAGAATTATATATATATGTATATATATACATATATATATATATATATAGATATAGATATAGATATAGATATAGATATAGATATAGATATATAGATAGATAGATATATATATATATATATATATATATATATATATATATAGATATATAGATATATAGTTATATAGATATATAGATATAGATATAGATATAGATAGCACACTTCACAGTCTTTATTGTCACAGCCTCGATCCATTTGGAGAAACTGTCAGCGACGATCAGTATCATCGTCCCCTGGAACGGACCAGCAAAGTCAACGTGCAGGCGCTCACCGGACCCTGAGGTCGGCTCCTCCTGAGGCTCCTCCTCACCGGGCCCTGAGGTCGGCTCCTCCTGAGGCTCCTCCTCACCGGGCCCTGAGGCCGGCTCCTCCTGAGGCTCCTCCTCACCGGGCCCTGAGGTCGGCTCCCAGGGATGCAGAGTTCACTTCGGCGGTGCCGCTCTCTTCTCCACGCACGCTGAGCAGCTTCTGGCCAAATCCTCCAGCTCCGAGTCTAGGTCCGGCCACCACATGTAGCGTCTGGTCAGCTGCTTCATCTTGTTGCTTCCTATGTGCAAAGTGTGTGCTTCCATCAGCACCATCTTCCTCAGCTTGGTGGGCACTACCAAGCATCCGCCCCAGATCAGGCAGTCTCCTTTCGTCGACAGCCCGTCCTTCTTCTTCTGGTGCACCTTCAGTGCGGAGTGCAACTTCTCAGGCCATCCGCTGCGCACATAGTGCAGTACTCGTCACAGCCCTGGATCCCGGCGCGTGGCAGTCCCCGCTTCTGCAGAACTCAGTGGCTGTCCTTTGTTCTCTGTGTTTGGAACACGAGGGCACCACTTCTCTTCTTCTTCTTCTTCTTCTTCTTCTTCTTCTTCAGCGGACAGATGCATCCGTGACAACGTGTCCGCGATCCCCATCTTCTCCGACTTGCGTAGCTCCACTTCGCACGAGTACGCTGCCAGCTGTAGCGCGTATCTCTGCATTCGCGCCGTCGTCAGACTAGGCAGCTTTCGCCGTGACTGCAGAATCATCGATAGCGCCCTGTTGTCGGTTACAAGGCAGAAACGGCGTCCGTAGAGGTACTGGTGAAATCTCTTGATCCCATATGATACGGCTACCGCCTCCGTCTCGACGACTGCGAACTTGGTCTCCGTCGCCGTCAGCGCTCGTGACGTGTAGCAGACCGGTCTCTCGATCCCGTCCGGCAGTACATGGACCAGTACTGCACCCACACCGACCGAACTGGCATCAGTGATGAGCTTGATGGGCAGGCTGATGGCATATCTCATGAACACCTTCTCACTTCCCAGGATCTGCTTCACTTCCTTCATCGCTTTTCTGAACGCTGAGGTCCATTTCAACTTGACATCTTTCTTCAGTAGGCTGTAAAGCGGAGCGAGCGTCGTTGACATGTTTGGGGCCAGTCGCTGGTAGTAGTTAACACTACCGAGTAGCGTTCTCGGCTCACTGACGTCTTCCGACTCCGGCATCTTCTGCAGTGCTTCAATCTTCTCTGGCACTGGTTTTAAGTCCGTTCCTGATATTCTCCACCCCAAATAGGTGACTTCCAACAGGTTGAACTTGCACTTGCTCTTCTGCAGCCTCACTCCATGCTCCTTCAGTCGTGTCAGCACCAAATCCAGGTTCTTCAACACCTCTGCTTCCGTTTCACCCATTACCAGGAGATCATCCGATAGCCAACACAGCCATCTAGGCCTTCCATGATCCGGTCCATTTCTGACTGGAAGATATCTCCACAGGAACAGATCCCGAACGGAAGACGGTTCATCCTCAGCAGTCCCTTGTGCGTTGTGACTGTCGTCATGTCCTTGGACTCATCGTCCAGCACCATCTGCAGGTATGCATCCTTCAGATCCAGCTTGCAGAATTTCGTCTCGTTCACTCTAACGAACAGTTCTTCTGGTGTCGTCCAGCACCATCTGCACGCATGCATCCTTCAGATCCAGCTTGCAGAATTTCGTCCCGTTCACTCTAACGAACAGTTCTTCTGGTGTCGGCAGAGGATGCTTCTGCACCATCAGCTGCGGGTTATCTGTGATCCTGAAGTCAGCCGCCAGACGGACAGTTCCATCAGCCTTTAGCACAGGGACCATTGGTGTGCCCCAGTCAGTGTTGACGCTCCTGCCCACCTTCTCTGCCACTCCTTCACTCAGTCATCTGTCGAGCTCAGCATCTACCTTTCATAACAGGGCATGTGGTACTGACCGTGCTTTCCTGAATACTGGTCTGGCATCTGGCTTTAGTGTCAGGTGGACTTTGATGTGGACACACTCGAGTCCTTCTTCGAGCACCTTGTGTTTCTCAAGAACACTCTCCAGAAGAGGCACTGCTTCCACGGCTTCAGGGATCACCCCCTGGCACAGGGATCTTCAGGACTTCAATCCAACTTCGTCCCATCCGTCCCAACCCCAAAATCCAGAAAAGATCTGCCCACGTTTCGCCGAGCAGACCGCTCTACCCTTGCCGCAGCTGCAGCACTTGAGGGCGGAGAGGAAGGGATCGAACTCTGTGCGATTGGTGCAGTGCTTGCAGGCGCAGTCGAAGAGCTTGCTGTACTCCATGAATCCCCCGGGGTGAGTGTGCCGGGCAGACAGTGGGTGTAGGGGATGAAGATGGTGTCACCCTGTGAGAAAGTCGGACGGGTCAGGGCATGTCAGGGCGGGTCAGGGCAGATTTCAGCCCAAGTGCCGTGGATCCGTACGGGCCACTGTTCATTAGCCAGCAGGTCAGCAGGAGCTCCTGTTAACAGGTCGGCAGGGGCTTCTGTTGAGAGGTCAGCAGGGGCTACTATTGACAGGTAAGGGGGAGGGGGAGCATTTTCGATACGTCGATAGATAGGTCTCTGACTATCTCAGCGTCTCGGGTCGCACCTTCACTCATTCTGCGCCGGCCTCATTTTAGCTCGGGGTCAAATTACCCCAGCCCCCGGCACCACGGTGTCAGATGGATGACGCGTCCCTCCCCTCCCCCTCCCCCCAAGTTTTTGCTCAACGAACTGTTGCCATGTACGGCTGCCCCACACCTGCTCGTGCTCACACTCGCTCGCTACATACAGCCAGGTTCAACATTGGCATGGGAGCACTCAAGGAGTGCTGGACCCCACTTTGCGTGTGTTGCGACCGATCTCTGCGCGCGTTGTTTGCTGGTGCTACGTCGGCGCGGGGAGGTTCCGGCGCCTTCCCTACGTTTTCGGTGAGGCAGTGCCGGCCGTGGCAGCGTGCCCCGTTGGACTGTGCAGATATCACACAGCGGCGCCCGTGCCGGCGGCGCGGCGGCTTAGTAACGGCGGGGCCGGGCGTGGCGATCGCCATCCGTGTCGAGAAGGACGGCACAGAATTCCGAGAGCGATGGGGTCATGCCATAAGAACAGAGCGGTGTCGAGGCCCTACGCTAAAGATAACGTCACGGCAGCTGTGATCGTGCCCAAGGTCGCACTTGACCGTTCCACAGCACTTTTGGCCATATCCACCGGTTCCGTACGGTTTGTTTACGATCAGATGGAGACCGTCAGCGTCGATGTACAAGGCTTCAGTTTGAGCGGTGCTCATGCACGACGTTTCCGCGCCGGTATTAGGCGCCCAGAGTGCTGAGCTGGTCCAGTCATGATTTATTCCTGATAACCGGACCTGGGGAGTTCATCGAGAACATAGGCCACAAAGGCGGACATCGGGACGGCGGTGAAATGCTGGCAGAAAGCACAGAGCGGAGCGACTTCGCGCAAAGCCATGAGGTAGTCCTCAGAGTCTCGTCGCCCGTCCGCTGCCTGCGGAGGACCTCAAGATGGTCCTGGATGCTGTTTCATTTCCGACGCAAATCACACTGCATGCCACGGATGATTAACTGGAAGTCAGAGGTGTTCACGCCGACATCCGGGCCGTGCCGGAGTGTTCGCGTCCACCGGTCGTCTAACTGAGCGACGAGTGTGGCGGTGTGGCCCGCCGGCGGGATGTGGTACAAACAGGTGAGAGTGGGATATCCCTCAAGCACGCCCCGACATGACGTGAGCACACAAAGGCTCGCACCCTCCATCAGCCTGTTGGCGGGTGTCGGCGTCGCACCCAGCCGTCACGTGACGTTGGCCTGGCTGGCTGATCCGGCCAGCGCCAGCGCCCGCTCCCTTCTGTGCTGAGACCTTGGTTCTGCAGCAGGTCTTTCAGGCGGGAGAAGGTCTGGACGGGGACGTACGGGTCAATGGCTATAGACCCTGCCGGCTGCGCCATGCTGCGGTTGCCACTGCTGGTTCGAGGAACCACGTCACGGAAACGGCCGTATGTGGACGGGGGTGTCGTTTCATTCCTCGACGCCACGGACGTGACTGGTGGACGCGTGGGGATACCTTTGGGCGTCTTAGCGCCTCGGGTCACGTCGTCGACAAGGCGTCGACACGCATTCCGCGACGGCGTAATTCAGCTCGGTGTTAGACTACCCCAGCCCCGGCGCCACGGTCTCAGATGGACGATGCGTCACGTCCCGAGGGGCAATGTTGACAGGTTAGCAGGGGCACTATTGACAGGTTAGCAAGGGCACTATTCACAAGCCAGCAGCCCAATGTTGAGAGTTAGCAGGGGTGCAATGAACAGCTCAACAGGGTTTCTGCTAACAGGTCAGCAGAGGTCACTATTGACAGAGAGAACTATATTTCATGCGTGCGAAAGGAGGCGTCGGATGACAAGACCAAAAGTTTCATGCAAAAGCGAAAGTCGCTTAAACCTGGACACCCCGGCTGAAATGGATGTGTACTGACAACAGCCACTGCAGTACGCCCTTGAGCGATTTAAAAATAGGTTGGATAATGCTGCTTTGTTGCTCGGGCCGATTCGGACGGCTAGCATCACGGCCGTCTGCCAGCGGTCCGTCAAGGAATGCGTAATCGGTGGCGGTTGCTGTCTCAGTTAGAGGTATTATTTGTCCGCACATTGCATGCCTTTCCTCGAATTTTCCTACCCACCGCCTTTCATACCAAGGCTTAGTAAAGTAAGATAATTGCGACTCAACTTCACGTACTCATCCAAGTGAAAAGCGTCTTCTACAGTACATGCGTTGTGTATGTAGCGCATGCTTATTTGATAGTTTATAACATATGCAGATTACGTGAGTGCACTCTTACAATGGGTGCGGAAGGACAACAACCGACTTATTTCGATTAACAGAGGCAATTCTGCTGATTCATGATCAATTTCGATCTTTGACCTTCGTTTTGGACTTTACTTTGACCCCGCAAATTACAAATAACTGCATCGGTGGAATTCACAGACATTGAAAACTTATCAAAACCAGGTCAAAACCATGCCAAGCGTCTTGTCACACGATCCACCGGGTGATCGAGAAAAATACTTCGAGTCTGGAACGACATTCAAGATAAAGGCGGCCATCATCTTTGATGATGATAAATGCCCAGGGTTTGATTTATAGTTGCTAAGCTAATTTAGATCTCCTGGCTGCGTAAAACATACTTCCATGAAAAGTACGCGGCAGTCAACTTTGCAGAGTCTCATATACGACATGTCACGATGGCACTCGACTATTATGGCGATCTCCCACTTACTTCGATGGAAACACAGCAATAGAAACAACATGATAACAAACAGTTTTTAATGCACCATATCTCTCTGTGTTGTTATGCCTTTTAAACAATGGGATATGCTACCCGTCAGGATATCACATTTAAACCGGTAGTTACCCCCTCAGTACGGGCATATCCAGCCATAAACATGCAAGTCAAGCAAGAAATAAAGTCATGTCAAAGTCAATAAAGTTGGTCATGTCAGTTTCGGCTCACCAGAGGTCATGGTGGTGGGTTGAGACCGCCGGGATTTAGCAAGAGTCTCTGAGATCGAGAGGGTTGGGTAGCGGCGGGAGTGTCATACGGGTTCACAATAAATCAACGCTGGTCAGACACGAATCCACCGCCAGGATCACTGGTGTGTGTGTTGTTGGTGTGTGTGTGTGTGCGTGTGTGTGTGTGTGTGTGTGCTGTGTGTGTGGTGTGTGTGTGTGTGTGTGTGTGTGCCGTGAAAACAGAGGACAGCACCCGCTGACACACCCAAAAACCCGTCACTGTCGGGATCCGGCAGTCATTACCGAGGCTCGTGTATTAACAAAACATCGCACCCCACACTACGACCAGGCACGCCTGAAAGGGTGACCGGCCGTGGCGTTCATGCAGCTCGTTCATGCAGAGCTTCAGTCTGCTGGCTTTGTTCGCGAGGCACACGAACGTTGGCATTTGCGGCAGTGTGATCAAGTCTTACCTCCTTTGTTGCTTAAACGAGACTGTGTGTGTGCAGAGTTATTTTGCAGCTGAAAAGCAGCTCCACGTAACGATCAGTCAGGCGGACAGTGGTCAGTTCAGACAGCGATCATTGTACGGGTCAGGGTCGGGTCACACCGCAGGGAGACTTGAACGAAATCTCCCCCACCGACGGCTCTCCTACGCCATCTCCTGTGTCGATAGTGGCAACCTTAGCCACCGTGGCCACGACCTCTGCAGCCTTCTGCAAAGCCTTTGGTTTAGCGGCGACCACCACGGCACCAGTGGCCATGGCCCGGGATA
>NW_023595962.1:18272619-18286764 GCF_011947565.3 Pollicipes pollicipes
TGTACGCGGCCATGACACTCTGTTCAAGGTCAAATGAGGCTCCTTCGGCCATGAAGCCCGCTTCACGGAAATAGTCTAGCTCTGCCGGTGCTCCGCTGGCGTCTGGGTGCAGGTAACCAACGTAACAGCCTCGACTATATCAGCTGACGCCTCGCCATCCGAGCCCATCAAGCGCTCGAGCTCACCGTGACCTTCGACCTGTTCTCCGTCGAACCCGTGACCTTGAGCGGACCTTGACCCTTGCTCGCCCTGTGCGCCGCAGCGTACGAGTCCCACGAGGGTGTGAACGCGCGCAACATGACGCTGTTCCTGTTCCGCCGGTCGGACCGGCCCAGTCACTACGTGGACCGCACCAGCGGCACCGGCACGCTCTACACCAGTGAGTACGGCCTGCACCAGCCAGCGCCCCAAGATGGCCCCACCTGCATCGCATGCGGGGATGTTCTCCTTTTCCGCTGAGTGTGCTTCGCGCCGGTCCATGTGGTCATCGACACAGACGTCATGGTCAAGTCGCTCAAGCTCAGCGCTCGTCTGATCCCCCTTGTGTTCACACCAACATTGTGGAAGTTTTCAATCAATTTGAATAGGATGGAGCAGCCGAAGTGTTTAAACTCTAATCAGAGCTTTCGGGCGTTTTTTGCAGAAAATGTTGTATTAAATATAAGTGCTATGTCGATGTAATACTGAACATGCCCCACCCTTGTCTGTTGAAGACACCGGAAAGTACCTCGCGTGCGTGCGTGCCCGCTCAGCGTGCCCGCTCAGCGTGCCCGCTGATAACGGCGCTGACCGATGCCGTGTCCGCCACAGCAGTCATCAAACCTGAATCAATACAAATGTACAGGCCTGGAATTGCAACAAGCGTGGGACTTCCCTGGGCTTTAAGGTCAATTCCTTTTGCATCATTCCCAAGAAATGCAAAGATCGGACCGTTCACTTGGGAGGGGTTGAGGTGCGCTGGGGCTCCTTCCAATATTTTTTTTTAAAGATTTGATCCGAACCTTTTGAATAGATGGATTTCCGGGATCAGAGCTCACGCTAAGCAGTGCTTGTTGTGTGAGCCCTGACCCCTACCATCCGATCGCGCAATCCCAGGTCAACGGCAGAATTTGGTGGCGAAAGCTTAACGTGCCGCAATGCTCGGCACGGTCCGTCCTGCCCTCTGACGTCAACTGACCTTTAACGCGACCGCTGCCACCGGCCGCAGGCCATACCTGTCAAGGGCAAATAGCGAGCGCCCTAAAGCGACTCGAACCCACCCCGCCACGGGTGGGTGGATGGGAAGGCAGGCACTCTAACCAACTGAGCCACCGGGACGGACAAAATATGAAATACTTCTTACTCGGGCTCCTCCTAATATGGAAGGTTCCGCGCTCGGGCTCCTCCGAACATAGAAAGCCCCGTGCTCGGGCTCCTCCTAACATGGAAGGCCCCGTGGTTGGGCTCCTCCCAATATTGATGGCTCTGTGTTCGGGCCCCTCCCAATATTGAAGGCTACGTGTTTGGGCTCCTCCCAGTATTGAAGGCTCCAGGTTCGGGCTCCTCCCAATATTGAATGTCCCGTGTTCGGGCTCCTCCCAATATTGAAGGCCCGTGCTCGGGCTCCTCCCATTGTTGAAGGCTCCGTGCTCGGTCCGCACGCTTCGCCTCTCTCTATCCCCGCCCGGCGCCGCGTACCGGAGCTCTCCGGCAGAGGCGCGGAAGCCCACATCAGCTCGTGGTCCAGCTGTCCGCCATGACTCGCTGCCAGTCATCTGCCTGCCCCTCACCGCAGCCACGGCACACATGAGCGAGCAGCCGTAGCCTCTGAACTGACGGCGCCCTTGCGCTGTTGACTTCGCCGTCTGACCTTGACCTTGATGGGCAGGCAGGCGGGGCGCGTGTCCGGCGATGCCCCTAAGTGGGTGCAGTCCGCTGCCGCGCGGCGGTCTGCCGCGCTCGTGCGCCAACGACTACCAGTGTGGCGACCATCTCAAGTGCTGCTACGACCCGTGCCTCACCATCAACAAGTGCGTCCGGCCCGTGGCGGGCTGACCGAGGCTCCACGGCCAGCTGTCCAAGCGATGGATCGGGCATACTGGGCACCGTGTTACTGCTAGGTTGCGCCCTTGTGATATGTGCGTTAAGGCATTCGGATGGGTTTTCTTACGTGCGTTCGAAGCGTCCCTTTGCTTAAGCTTTAAGCGTCGTAGTTGTTTGCAGACGTGTTATACGGACGGCTTCTGTATGGCAGTCATCGTTCCTCGACGGCGAGCGGTGCTGGCTGGGGTGCGCATGCGCACCGCGCTCCTGCTCGTGCCATCTGTGCACTCGGCCGGCCGGGCTGTGATGCCGGTGATGATAGTGATAGTGCCTGGTCACCTGCCTTGATGGCGACCTGTGGTGGCCTGCCGGACCACGCTCGCATGCCGGCCAGGCGCAGGCCCAGCTGGCGTCTGCTGACCAGCCGCAGGCACAGCTGGCGTCTGCTGACCAGCCGCAGGCCCAGCTGGCGTCTGCTGACCAGAGGCAGGCCCAGCTGGCGTCTACTGACCAGGGGCAGGCCCAGCTGGCGTCTACTGACCAGGGGCAGGCCCAGCTGGCGTCTGCTGACCAGGTGCAGACTGGCATTTAGCCCTGTTGTTTTCGATGGCGATGCGAGCTAGAATCTGCACAGAAGAGTCAAGCTTGTGTGTACATCCAAACATGTGTTTTATTTGATATGCGCGTTCCATTTGTTGCTTAGTGGTTTGTTTTTGTATTGATTTGGCGCTGATCTTGAGTGTTGTTTTCGAAGACTGTCTTGTTCTTTGGTCAGGCACTGATAAAGCAAGTCCAGCTGCTATTCCTTGGAAAAATGTGCGTTCACGATCTTAAAACTGGTCATATAATGATATTTGTGGTGTTTTGTTACAACGAATGCAATGCCAGGCTTTTGTATTTGTAACTATTGATAAACCATGCATTACAGCGTCAAGATCAGTGTGATATTATGCTTCCAAATCCCAGCTGAGCACAGGTTTCGCTTCAGCTTGACATACATGTGTTTCAGTGCTTCCTACTGCTGTTTTCCGAGCGTATTCCCATATGACATTCTGTATCTTTAACAAATACATAAACTAGATAAGCTATGACGAACGTTTCTCAGTTGAGTCTTCAATGAGATAGTTCACGTAACGTTTTATGGACAGTTTGGTTCCAAAATATATGCATCACTACATGGTATGCATTTTCATGGCGACAAAGATACCTTTGTGACTGTACACTGCCAAAGGCTGGTGTAGTAGATCACCAGTAACATCACCCTGCTATAGTCGAGTTGCAAGCGTGCGTTTGTCTGATGGAAGGGTGTCATATCTTCGCCGTTACCGCCGCCATGACGACCGTACCACATCCTCACACCCACGGCCTCAGTGCACCACGCGGGTCCAGCACTAGAAGCTGCCGTGGGCGGCGACAGCGGGAGGGGGGGGACACGTCCTTCGCAGTCTCAGAGATCCAAGGCTGTCGAGCGCGAACGCGCGCTCTGATGAAGCAAGTAAAAGGGAAAAACTCCACACTAAACGTATTTGCAGAGGCACAGGCAGAGCCGTAGCAAGATGAGGACACATGGATCACAAACGGCCCCTAAAAGTGAAAGCCCCCAAAAGCTCCGGACTTTTTTCCGGTTTTCCCTCTGTAAGTAAAACAAAAGCCAGAAGCTACCCCGAAACCACTTCTGCCCGAATTTAAAATTCGACAAACTTAAATCAAGCATGAAAGAACTGCATGCAATCCATCACCGTAGCTTTTCATTTAACCATGGCACAATGGACTCTAAGCCGACTCTAAAGAGACTCTAACCCGATCGGACTCACGAGCTTTGCCAGTATTTTGATTTGGATTCTTCAGAGATCTCAAGGATTCCACGAATGCGGATTGTGTGTAGAAATGGGCTAACGGTTTATATTCATATGACCAAGCCATGCCTGTTCGGAAATGGCAGTCAGCCAGAATCGATCAGTGACACAAGTTATGCAAGGCAGTTTTGAACGTGCGCACTCGCAAACCTCAACACAAACCCGATGACAGGCATTGCAGTCTCCTCAGGCTGTGCGACGTCGGCCCCGCGGCTAACACTTAGGTATGACCGAAAATACGAGAAAAATGAAAAATGGCAGAGTAAATTAATGACGCATCTGAAATAAATACCTTGGTACGCGTTAGAAAATCACATCGTACATTTAGAAACTAGTCCGGGCGGATAATTGACGTGTCCAATTTTGTATTGATGACGAGAACAGATTGGCCTTTACAGCACCGCAAAGTGGTGCTGTAACCCGTTGGTGGGACTGGAAGAGTGAAAGTGGAATAATTACTTTTCGTGTTGCCGTAGCTGTTAATCTGTCCAAAGCACAACCTTGCGACTGTAAAAGAGATACGTGTAGTCTAATCTTTTAACCTACGAACTAGTTTTGAAAGGCATTGGAGTTCATTATTTCACGACGGCCCATCTCGCGCGCACGGCGCCCGCTAGCTGATTTTACTTGCATTTATTTACAACAATTTTACTTGCAGCGGCCGACGATTTATGCTCGTCAAGTTAGAGTTGCAATTGCATCCAAACTCAGTTTCGAGCTCTCAACAATTCCCAACAGCCTTCTGAGCAAGTCAGACCCATTGAGCTACTCACCACTCTGCAGTCCTCTTCTCTCAAAGTCATGTAGTTGACCTCTAAAACTACAGAAATGGTCAAAACCTAAATACATTCGCATTCTATTGTTTGTCTAAGGAATATAACACCATGGGTATTAACTTGTGATGTCCAGTGATGTCCACATTCGTCTGTTGAAGATCAAAGTCACATAAAATGAGATTTCCGGGCATTTCTTTTGCTCATGCAGAAGTCAGCTGAATGAAGTGATTGAAAAATAAAGGAGAAGAAAAACAAAAGGGTTGACACCTTGATGCCCCCGATGTTCTCTTTTGGTACACCTACAAAATTTACCTTTCCGAGTCAAAAGCAAAGATCACACAAAAGCGGTAACCTGGTATCTATTCCTTTGCCAAAAGAATATGACAAAAAGGTGTCAAAGTGATGCTCGTAATGTCTGCTTTTATCACATTTAGGAAATAAAATCTCTGAAGGTTCAAGTTCAACGCCACACGGAGCACGGCACCCTGACAGCTATCTGATTACGTAGGATAAACAACAAAATGGGCATCATAGTGATGCTCAGGATGTCCGTTTTCGGAGCTTGCCGCTTTCTAATGTGCCATTAAAGCAAACTAGCTTACATTGCAAGTGAAAACATTCACACTGAAAAGTTTATTATGTTTCTCGAGCACACAGCCCACAACCTCTGCACACAGAGTCCAGCCACACACGCCAACAATCTAACGACGACTGTCGCGACCGCCCTCGCTTACGAACGTCAACCACCCACAACTTGTAGTACTACAGGCATCCGCTAGGTAGCAAACCTGCAGTGCTCACGTACGGGCCTCGAGCGTCGCCACAGGGCGCCTCGAGCGCCGCCGTCACCGGCACCGCTGCCTGGCTGCTCCAGCTCGCCGTCAGCCCCGGTGCGGCCAGGTCCTCAGCTCAGCTCCCGAGGTCACTCCTTCAGTCACGGCTCCTGCCTAGCTTCTCTCGCCGCCTCCGGATCCCGCACCGACGAAGTCGTAGGGGCACGATCCGGAGAGACCTCTACGTGCCGCCGGTGCAGCACCACTAAACGATAGCCACTGTCGCCGGTGCATCACAACGGGACGAAAGCGCCGCTGGACGGTCGCCCTGCGCCGCTTTCGGCGCAGGGCGACCGTCCGGCGGGACCACCCCGTCCCTGACGCAGGGCGACCAGGCAGGACCACCGCCGTCCCTGACGCAGGGCGGCCAGGCGGGACCACCCCGTCCCTGACGCAGGGCGGTCGGCCGGGACCAACGCCGCCGGTGCTCCCAGCTCCGCGGAAAGCTCAGCCGGCTGTCCAGTCGGCTAGCGACGAACCGGTGCAGCCGTCCAGCGGGTGGGACGCTCAGCGTGTGCCTTGGTGCAGCCGTCCAGCGGGTGGGACGCTCAGCGTGTGCCTTGGTGCAGCCGTCCAGCGGGTGAGACGCTCAGCGTGTGCCTCGGTGCAGCCGTCCAGCGGGTGAGACGCTCAGCGTGTGCCTCGGTGCAGCCGTCCAGCGGGTGAGACGCTCAGCGTGTGCCTTGGTGCAGCCGTCCAGCGGGTGGGACGCTCAGCGTGTGCCTTGGTGCAGCCGTCCAGCGGGTGAGACGCTCAGCGTGTGCCTCGGTGCAGCCGTCCAGGGGTGAGACGCTCAGCGTGTGCCTCGTGCAGCCGTCCAGCGGGTGAGACGCTCAGCGTGTGCCTCGGTGCAGCCGTCCAGCGGGTGAGACGCTCAGCGTGTGCCTTGGTGCAGCCGTCCAGCGGGTGAGACGCTCAGCGTGTGCTTTGGTGCAGCCGTCCAGCGGGTGAGACGCTCAGCGTGTGCCTCGGTGCAGCCGTCCAGTTCGTAACTTGCCATGCATTCACGAGCGATGATGCACACGGGGTTGGATAACCGGTGTCTTCGCTTCTTCAGTGAGGCGCACCGCTCCTGGCACTCCCGAATTCTCACCACGTGCCTGCGGACCTCTTGCCGTTTTTTTTGGTGTCGCGGTGAGGTGGCTACCGCATCCGCCGGATACAGCCTGGCCCTCGGCCGTCTACCGTGCAGCAGTTCAGGCGGGCTGACACGGGTGGTTGTGCGTGGCGTGCTCCATTACTGCTGCAGGAAATTCTGAAGATCTTGACGCGTTTCTCTTTACTCTGGTCCGGTGCCCACAGGTCTGATTAGCCCGCCACCCTGCGCCTGACCCAGCAGGATGGTGCGGCGTCACGTGGATATGACGAGTCCACACGCTCTGCTGGTACTCCCAGAAGGCGCTCGACATGAAGTGTGTGTCCTTGTCCGAGACCAGCTCCCAGGTGTAGCCCCCTCTCACAGCTGCCACCTCCAGGAACGGATGGCGGCCTCGGAGCTCGGCTCAGCACAGACCGCCACGTTAATCCACTGGAACTGATAGTCGGCGAGGACCAGCGCGAACCGCTGGCTCCGTGGCGCCTTCATTGGGCCGATGCAGCCCAGGCCCACTCCGTCTCACGCCGCTTGTGTCGGCGGGATGGGCTGCAGCGGTGCGCCGCGCGTCTAGACCGTCTTGTCCAGCGCTGAGCACACGTCGCGGGCTCCGGCGGAAGCTTCCACACCGCGGCGTAGATTCCAGGCCCCTGGTTTACCCCTCTGGCACGCTACTTGGAGCTCGCGATCCCCTGGTGGCCTTCAAGCCAGAGGGACGATCCTGGAGCGTACCATCGCGGGGATGACCACCCGCTGACCGCGCAGAACCAGGTCGCTGGATCGGGAGAACGGTTGCAGCTTCTCCGACGGTCTCTGCAACGGCCTCTGGCTGCGCCCAGCGGCCGTCTGGCGTACGTACTATGTAGCTGCTGTAGAAACCGGATCCTTACGCGTCGCTTCAGCCAGCTCGTCCAACGCACGGCCTAGCTTGGCCGTCACCGCTACCTGTAGCTGTAGCTGGGCGTCACCGACCTGTAGCTGGGCCGTCACCGACCTGTAGCTGTAGCTGGGCCGTCACCGACCTGTAGCTGTAGCTGGACCGTCCACTGGCCTGTGGCTGTAGCTGGGCCGTCACTGGCCTGTGGCTGTAGCTGGGCCGTCGCAGACCTGTAGCTGTAGCTGGGCCGTCACTGGCCTGTGGCTGTAGCTGGGCCGTCACCGTCCTGTAGCTGTAGCTGGGCCGTCACCGACCTGTAGCTGTAGCTGGGCCGTCACTGGCCTGTGGCTGTAGCTGGGCCGTCACCGACCTGTAGCTGTAGCTGGGCCGTCACCGACCTGTAGCTGTAGCTGGGCCGTCACCGACCTGTAGCTGTAGCTGGGCCGTCACTGGCCTGTGGCTGTAGCTGGGCCGTCACCGGCCTGTAGCTGTAGCTGGGCCGTCACTGGCCTGTGGCTGTAGCTGGACCGTCACCGGCCTGTAGCTGTAGCTGGGCCGTCACCGGCCTGTAGCTGTAGCTGGGCCGTCACTGGCCTGTGGCTGTAGCTGGGCCGTCACCGGCCTGTAGCTGTAGCTGAACCGTCACTGGCCTGTGGCTGTAGCTGGGCCGTCACCGACCTGTAGCTGTAGCTGGGCCGTCACCGACCTGTAGCTGTAGCTGGGCCGTCACTGGCCTGTGGCTGTAGCTGGGCCGTCACCGGCCTGTAGCTGTAGCTGGGCCGTCACCGGCCTGTGGCTGTAGCTGGACCGTCACCGGCCTGTAGCTGTAGCTGGGCCGTCACTGGCCTGTGGCTGTAGCTGGGCCGTCACTGGCCTGTGGCTGTAGCTGGGCCGTCACCGGCCTGTAGCTGTAGCTGGGCCGTCACTGGCCTGTGGCTGTAGCTGGGCCGTCACCGACCTGTAGCTGTAGCTGGGCCGTCACTGGCCTGTGGCTGTAGCTGGGCCGTCACCGGCCTGTAGCTGTAGCTGGGCCGCCACTGGCCTGTGGCTGTAGCTGGGCCGTCACCGGCCTGTGGCTGTAGCTGGACCGTCACCGACCTGTAGCTGTAGCTGGGCCGTCACCGACCTGTAGCTGTAGCTGAACCGTCACCGGCCTGTAGCTGGGCCGTCACCAGTCTGTGCCTGGACGGTCAGTCTGTGCCTGTTTTTGAGCCGTCACCGCTGCCACCGCAACTACGTCGTCTTTCTGCACCTTCTCGGTTCGAACTGGAAGCCCTGACAAGCCATTCACTGGGTTATCTGAGCACTTAAGCTTGAACGTGGAGTCGAACGCCATCAGACGCGATGCTCACCTCGCGATTCCGATCGCGGCTACATCCACACCTGGTGACGTCATCGACATACAGAGCGTGGTGTGGTGTACTCGGAGGCAAAATGAGGCCCACAGGCTCCAGTGGTGTGCTGCAGGCAGGCGCGAGCCGAATGAAGACTCCGTGCTGGCCGAGCATGGCTTGCAGGTTTTCGATTCCCATTGGCGGCTGCGGCTCCGTCAGGGCCTAAGCCCGGGCTGAGTTCACAGCCACACCTCGTTGGAAGACGACCAAGTCCAGGTTTTCCACAGACAACTGCCTCATCCTGCACTTTGTCATGTTGAGGGTGACATTTTGACACTTGATCCTCTCCAAGACGAAGAGCCGCTCGTCGTGCTCACTTGGAGAGCTGCCCTAAATGATGATGCCATCCAGGTACACCTCAAAAGCAGGGATACCACGGAGGACGGCTTCCATCGCCTTATGAAAGGCCTCTTCAGTCCAAACGGACTGCACCTGAAGCGCTTCAGTCCAGGGTGTGTAACAAACTCCGTCTGTGCCCTAGCGTCCGGTCGCAGGTCCAACTGACAGAAGGCTGACTCCATGTCCAGACTTGAGAACATGGCCGCCCTCTGAAGCTGCTCCAGCATGTCCTGCATGTTCGGTAGGGGATGACCACTTGCCTCCACCACCTTGTTCACCCCCCGGAGATCCACATAGAGTCCCAGGCTGCCATTGCGTCTCTGAAAAACCACGGTGGGCGAGATCTATGATGGGGAGTCCACTGACTTGATGGTCCCAGCCCGCTCAAGCTCCTCCGGGTGGGCTCGCGCCTCCCCTCTGATAGCAAATGGCAAAGGTCGTGGCCGCTGCTGCGCCGGCGCTACTCCTGGCTCCAAGCGTACCCACCGAACGAACAGTTTCAGTCACGGAAGGTTGTCAGAATCCTGTTGATGGACGGTGCAGGTCGGCTACCAGCTACCGGCAGCTACCCGACCGAATCGGGTAGCTGCAGCACCTCCTGAAGGTCCCTGCCCAGCAACAGGACTCGAGCATCCACCACATACAGGGCCCCGTGGGAGCTCCTCTCCAGCATTCCAATATTCATCCGGAAGGGTGTGCAGGACGTAGATATAAGGCCACGCTGCCAGAGCGCTGGCTCTCCGGCGACCTCCGCACGCAATGCCTTGGCGCTAATCCGTTGCCCTTCCCTGAATCCTGACATCTGACCTGCCTGCCTGGCCCATTTGTCAAGCCCGAGGAGCTTGGATGCTTGAATGACCGCCGTGCGGTTTACGTCCACGGTGCTGATTGACCGATTTGAGGGAGGGGAAGGGGCAACAGGCAATGAGCCCGAAGCCTGGATGTAATAGCACGCAAGGCGCACTGCAATAGGTAGCAGAGGTAGATGCAAGAACCACTGCCACTACGGCTGCGATGGTAGGATGCTCACTGCCAACCTGGTGTCCGCCACCATTCGTACCCACTTGCCATATATCTTCACTTCAGTCCACGGGCGGATCCTTAACTGCCTCTACAGGCAACGCCTCTAGTCTGGGTCCTGCCCTTGCTTCTGATGACCTGCCGAGCCTTGTAGACTTCGGCATGGTGACCCAGCTCCCCACGATGCCGGCATTAGCGTCCACGACCAGGACAGCTGGCATCTATCGTCCTGTTCGGGCTGCTGATAGGTAAAGCACATGACTCCAATGCACATATCTTCTTAGTCACAATGTTTGCTACTTCCAGCTGAAGCCGTGACAGCGTGTGCTGGACAGGCTGGCAACAACCAGCCTGTTGAGCTCTAACACCAGACCCATGGCTGCTGTAACCTCCAGTACACAGGATACAGTCAGGACTGAGTCCCCACACAAACGCTCCCTCAGTTTGCCTGACCGGCATCCCTCAACAAAGTGCTCGCTCAGGAACTGTTGCTGGTGATGATCAAATCCACATATGAACTTTTGCAGCTCAGTCTTGTAGACTCCCGTTGACTGATGCTCCTGCTGTAGACGGCTTCAGAAGAGCACTCGCTTCTCGCGCCCCGATCGCCTGTCTGCGAACATGCGCTGGAAGGCAGCTGCTACATCAGGAATCCGGTGTCCGGCCTTGCCCCTGGCTGAAGCTGCTTTGCCCTTAACTGAGTCCTGATCCCAAACTGCGCGGCTTCCGCCAACACCAGCGCCGTTTCTGCCGCAGCAAAGTACACACGGGCGCGCCCCTTGGCCGATGCAGTGCAGCAGCAGCGCCTCGCAGCGAGTTACTGTCCAAGGTAGCCAACTACTGGTCACAGCGAAGATCTCAAACTCTCTCTCGAGACCACGGAGCTTGGGGGCCGACCGGCCGCAGCCAAATATGGCGTCAGGGCCCAGCAGAGGTCATCACGCAAGTCCAACTGTCCTCGTCGCCACGTGTAGAGTTTGTCACTTAAGGCGAGCTAAGTAACTCTACCGGTGAAAATATTCTCGTTAAAAAGGTTATCATGTCACCCGGGCACAGGACCAACGGCCCAACCCAACCAACAACCCAACCAACAGAACAACATCGACACGCAGAGCCCCTGCGCGCGCGAACGACAGGGTCTAAAAAAACGACACATGAAACAGACACACTCGCCCTCCGAAAAGACTCGTCTGATAGTCTCGAAGCCTTTACCGATCAATTCAGTGCGATGAGGTGAATCATGGAGCGGTAATATCAAGACCTGACCTCTGGTCAAACAGCTTAAAAAAACGCGAACGGAAAATTTCGCATAAAACGGAGACAACTCGGATCTGAGAGTCCACTGTGCCGATCGCTGTGACACATTTACCATTGGATGCACCATGCCTCATTCCCTGTTGCAGCTGGAAATTTGGTGACCCTAAGTCAAGTAAAAAATCATCGAATATTGCTTCTAAATTCTTGCTTGCAGACAGTTCAGTTCTCAGAACATACCTAAGCGACCCCTGTGAAACCTTTGCCCTTGGATGCACCATACCTGATTTTCTCCTGAAGTTAAAAGCTTGCGACCCTATGCCAGGCCAATTCATCAAATTTCACAAATTCCGAAAATCTTGTTTGCAGGCTACTCAGTTTTCATACACTACCGAAATGATTGCTACGAAACCTTCATCATTGGATGCGCCATATGTAATTCCCTGTCAAAGCTGCAAATACGATGCAATTCATACGCGTGCCTTTTCCTTCTGTGCTTAATCCCCCAAAAATGTGCGACTTTGTTAGGCTGGCCTTGCTTGGTTAGTGACGTCATTTGCTATTTCAAGTTTTCCTTAGCAGAGGTGTTGTACTGAAAGTCACGCGCTGCGTTGTAGGTGTTGCCGCCGCTGTCGTAAGGGCCGTGGCCGTGGTCTCGCGTGGCAATTTGATGTGTGTGGTGCGTAAATGCCGTTATGCCGTGATTATATACATACCTCTTCCGCGGCCTTTTGTTGGTTGACCGCTCCAATCTGCTCAAAGTCCGCCGAATCGAACTGAACCTGGGCCGCGCCTGTAGCGGATCCTGTAGGTCCGACATGTCCAACTGTGACTGCACGCTCGATGGGCCTGACCGAAATGGACCGGCTCGGTCAGTGTCCTGCTGCGACGGATCTAGCATCCAAAAACCCGTCTTGGTGATTTACTTTCTGCACTCCGTGTCTAGCGTGACACCGAGGTACAAGTCCCAGTAGCAAACGCTGACAAGAATGACCAAAACACGTCACTGCTTCTGTCAGCGGTTCCCCTGAGCTTCCCTATGCGTGCTGCGCACAGCCGTGTCAATGCGTGATTACGGCCATTTCGACTGTCCAAAATGTGCCGCAAATTAAATACGTCTTGTACAATGTACTTTTGTGTGTCTTTGCTCACCAAAAAATAAGACGATGCACTTGCATTTGCGTACAGAATGTGTATAAATATCCTGTAATGTGCATAACCGCAAAAATCCTCAAAGCCTGCGCGCTTATAAGTATTTTACAAGGACTGTCGTAAGCTGTCAACACCCCATCCCAGCCTACACAAGAACGCCGTAAACTGACCAAAACCTGATTAGCCAGTGAGCCTCAGTCGGCAACGAAAGATCCTAGCGCTGAAGAAGGTCACGTCGGCCGATCAGTGATTTAAATTGGTGTCCGATAGTGGTCCAACAATCACATTGCTTCCACGTGTTCCCACACGCTGATCATGCCTAAACGTATTTTTGATAGCCAGCAGTAGCTCTAAAAATAGACGCGACGGGCGGCTCCTCAACACTGAGTGATACGTCATTTAACATCCGCCAAAACAAAAATAGATGACGTCATCAAACAACATCTTTCATACGTGCCTGAAGGCATTGTGCTAACGGAGCGGTGCCAACAAAAACACACAGTGGCTGTCTTATGCGTGCGTATGAGTGTTTTCCAGTCATGCCGTATGCTGGCCTTCACGCCGCCGGCCGTCGGACTTCAGTTGGAACCATGTCGTCAGAGCGTGGAAAACGTCAAGTCGTCGAAAATGGAAAGCGTTGAAAACGAAGCCGTACGATAAATTATCTGTATTTTAGTCCTATAGTTCTTTAACAGCGATAATGCGTGACCATCGTTGCAATCGCCAAGCACGCATCAAAGCGTTGCAGGTGGTAATTTACGATGTTTTTAGGTGTGCCCAGCGGGTGCGACCACGCGCAAACAATGCCGCTACAAAAGCACTATGGGACATCAGTATACGCTGCTGATATGCCTACGTGGCCGTCTCCTATGGCGGTGCGGTGCCGGCTGCGGCCCGACGTCCGGTAACGTGATGGTCAGCATACGGTGGACAGGGAAAAACGCTCAAAGCGTGCGCAAACCCTTCGTACACTTGTTAGCGATTCTCTACGGCTATCAGCGGCCGGAGCAACAGCAGTATTTGGTGACGTCACTGTTTGTTCGGTCGATGCTCCTACGGCGTGTCACTGCATGCCGATGAGCCGCTCGTCTCTGCCATTTGTGGAGTTCGGCTCCAAATTAAAAACAATCATGGGTGCATAGCGGATGAAACCAGGTGCGAACATTGCCAGGGCGGAAGCACTGTCGGACGGCGATCTAAATCGCTGATGAGTCGACGCAGCCATGTTCGCGTTTACGCCGTGCGTTGCCAACAGAATTCCGCTGGCCGGTAGCATTATGGCCAGAATACGGCGCCCTGTGAATAATACATTTATGCGCGTCCCAAGACGGCCACTGTTACTGTTTCTCACAAACTTGTGGCATAATAGCCCTTTCAATGACGTCATCAATGTTTGCAATCGACGCCCCACGGCGTTCACTCAGTGTTGGTCAGCCAACCGCGGCAGCTATTTCTAAAGATAAGCCTAGCAATTTAAAGGCAGTGCTCCTTGTTTGCATGGAATTTGGAAGTGAAATAACCATCTTGAA
>NW_023595962.1:18287006-18337006 GCF_011947565.3 Pollicipes pollicipes
TCTCTCTCTCTTTCTCTCTCGTTCTGACCTTCTTTTTCCTCCGTCCTTTGTTTTTTTTCTCTATCACCTTCATCCCTCCTTACGTCCTTCTCTTACTCGCAGCCTCCAAACACTCCTCTCTCACGCCTTCCAGCCCTCCAGCCCTCCCTCCTTCCGAACTTCCGTCCCTTCCACCCTCCGCCTTTTCATGCTTTCTACCATTCATTTGTACCTTCATCCCTTCGTCTCTCGCTCCCCCTTCCCCTTCCCCCGTCACTCACTCCTTCCGTCCCTCCCTTCCTCCATTGCTCTCTTCTAACTGCTCCTTTCTTACAACGTCTCCCTCATTTTGTCGCAGCGACATTAAAGAAACTGATATGTGATCAGACTTCAAGCATGCTTTTCTGGAGTTCAGACGTAACCTCCACTGGCCTTCAACTACCACTTTCCATGTTTTGACCTGCATGCATTTCTTTCAATGATCTCGTCGCACTATGATTTAAACGGACAACGGCAATATGATTGAGCAACTTATACGACGGTATGCTGTTCCCGTTTCAGATCCTGCTGCTGGTGACTGTGTTTGGTGCCATCTCGGCGCACAGACCCTACGACCATGATGCCCCCTATAGCCGAAGCTCAGACTATGGAGGAGGCTCCAAAGGTCGTGGCCACACTGGCTCGGGTCACAGTTATAGCGGCTATGGTCGCCACTAACGACACAACAGAGGGCGTTGGAAAGCGCCAGTGGGAGAGATATCCTGCTAGTCTCCCGCGGCGTGACCCGATCCCGTCCTGCACAGTGACTGTTGTCGCAGCTGACCACTATCTGATCGCCACCTGGAGCTGCAGTCCTCGTGCAAAATAAATCCGCGTATTAATGGTCTATTTTAAGGACCAATGGAGCTATGACCTCACCACAATACCGCGAATGCCAACGCTCTTGTGCCTCCCGATAGCCACCACGGTATTAAAGCAAAGAACACAGAGTGAAGCTCTGCATGAACGGCACGTGCCCACCGCTTGGTCAGGAATGCGCCGTAAGGCTGCGCCTACTCTATGTGCAAACGGCAGCGAGGCTTTCTCAGGGGTAGAGAGGGTGCGGAGCAGGCGTGGCGACCAGTTGAGCCAGCCGCACCAGAGCGAGATGACAGGCCCGACCACAGGCACAGACGAGATGAGAGCCACAAACCGGTGCTGGTATTAAGGGACATCGCACTGCACGCTACGACCGGTTTAGTTCGATGTCACCCGCAAGGTGGACAGCTCACAGTACCTCAGCCGTCCAGCTGGAGGGTCACCACGGTGTCGTCGCCGCACGCCACCCGCGATCGGAACCAGCGGGTTACAGTTCGTTGCGACCCTGGAACCGGAATCGCATGCGGGCAGCATCGTTGCAACAGCATGCTGCCACCAGGAGCACCACCAGCGCTAGAGCGTCGAGTATCTTCATGATATCTTGAGAGGCCACCCAGAGATGGCGCTAGCGTAGCTCGGCTAGAGCGTGACACTTGAATGTAGCGGCTATCACTGCGCCAAGTGCGCCGTTCGTAAGCAAAACTTGCGCACAGCTCCATCATGCACTCACGCTCGCACGACCGGTTCCACGAGCCGAACCGACTTCAACACACTGGCGAATCGCACCGCGACCACTCACATACTAGGCAGCACATTTTCCCAGCAAAACATGCCACTGCCATATTTTTTAACTCTCAAACACGGTATAACCCACAAAGGTTTAAGTGGGATTGCTGACGAGATGAGAAGCAATGGTGACTGTTATGATAAGATGAGTTCATTCGAAAATCCAGTGACTTTGGAAGGCGTAAGAGCCCATGTTTTCCACAGCAGCATATCGGTGTGTCGATTATTCATATCAAGTTATCACTGTGGCCTTTTCATCTGAAAATTTGTTTGTGGAAAATGTGGCTGAAGGTACGTAGTACATAGCCTGTGCGTTGCTGAAAATGGAGAACACTGCATTTCATAGGCTGAAATGTTTTTGTTTTCTAAGTACTGATGTCTTCATCGACGTTCTTTCTGTGTGGCTGGCAAATTGGAAAATCCGAGCCGGCCATTATCTATTTTTGGTGAATTTTTTTAACCGGTTCCATCTGACTCATGCATTGATCAACAAGCCGTGAAATTATTTTATCAGTGAAGTGCTCTGGTCCGGTCTTAAGCGATGCTGTAACAGTAATAGTGGTAGCGGTCGGTGATGCTCTCTGCTCTCTGGTGATACGGGGATGGTGATAGTGGTCGGTGATGCTGTCTGCTCTCTGGTGATACTTGGATGGTGATGTGGTCGGCGATGCTGTCTGCTCTCTGGTGATACTAGGATGGTGATGTGGTTGGTGATGCTGTCTACTCTCTAGTGATACTGGGATGGTGATGGTGACGAGAGCGGCGTAGGATGGTCGCGCGCTGGTGGAGAGACAATGGAGAAGTGAATGGTGGAGAAGAAGCAGACACAAAGGCGTGGCTTCGCGAAATTTTGGGCAGGGCTGAACGGTGTAAAATGGCTAAATCTGCCTCAAAATACGTCATTGTGCGATCATTATGCATTTGGCTCGCTTTCCTCTCATTGTTGGCCGACGGCGGAGGGGTCAAAACCACAGTTGTGAGGCTGGAGAACCCCCGACATCCTCTCACTGTTGGCCGAAGGGAGAGGGGCTGAAGCCACTCTTGCGAGGCTGGAACCCCCCCCCCCCGACGAAGTAGAAAATTACACTCCTATTTACATTTAATCCTATTATTTAATTACACTCCTTCCTTGCCACTCCTGCTGCGCGGAGGAGTGGCAAGGAAGTGGCAGAGAATATATAGAGAAAAAACATAAAAAGGACGTGTGCATGAAAATGGCGAAGCCCAAAAATCCTAGGGACTGAGCTAGAAAAATAGAAAGTTATCATTTTTAAGATGCGAATGTACGTAAAATGCTATCCTCATTACTACATTATACATTTACTGATGACCATTTATCATGGTTCATTGTGTAAGTTATTCTGCAAGCTGTTCAAAATCAAGAAAAAAAATTTGCACGTTTCACCGACCGGGCTGCTCTACCTTTGCCGCAGCTGCATCACTTGAGGGCGGAGAAGAAGGCGCCGAACTCTGTGGGATCGGCGCAGCGCTCGAAGGCGCAGTCGAAGGCCTGCTGTACTTGATGTGCTCCCGCCAGGTGGGCGTACGGGCTAGACAGTTGGTGTAAGAGGTGAAGATGGTACCGCCCTGTGAGCAGGTCAGGACGGATCAGGGAAGCAAGGATGGTAAAAATCTATGTTTTGTCGCCGACCAAACTTCTGCGACCGACATTGTCGCCAGCAGCTTAACGTGCTACTAGATGACATGAAATGGTAATGACGTCCATGCCCACCACCGTAAACGGAAATCGGCAAATCACCGAAAGCCCCTGTAATGTATCTCTGGCACAGTACAAAAGTACTACGGTCGAGATTTCGGCCGCACTTAGCAAACATTTTGACCACGGCAAAAGACCAACAGTTAGGACTGCAGTACCCAGCTTTTGGGCTTGCGGTACCCTGTAGTACCCTGTCATTACGTTCAATGCGTTCTCATGTGCTTCTCACGTCCTACGTCCTACGTTGTCAACTTGCTGCCATTGGTTCATCATGTCCCACGTTCAACACGTTTGTATGTGATCATCATGGCCCCAACTTGGGGGGGGGGAGGGCTCGGGCCTTTAGCTTGGGGGGCGGGTCTCTGACCTTCAGCTCGGAGGAGGGATGGCGGGAGACTCAGGTCCTCAGCATGGGGGGACGAGGGCCCTGACCTTCATCTCAAAGAATGGGGCACACTGACCGTCATCTTGGGGAATGGGGTACTCTGACCCTCAGCTCGGGGGGTGGGGTACTCTGACCCTCATCTCGGCGGGCGGGGAGGTCCGACCGTCAGCTCGTGGGATGGGGTGCTCCTACCCTCATCTCAAGGGGTGGGCTACTCTGGCCCTCAGCTCGGGGGGCGGGGGACTCAGACCCTCCGCTCGAGGGGGGAGGGAACCAGACCCTCCGCTCGAGGGGTGAGGGAACCAGACCCTCCGCTCGAGGGGTGAGGGAACCAGACCCTCATCTCGGGGGCGGGAGGTTCTGACCCTCATCTCGGGGGCGGGGGCTCTGGCCCCATCTTGGGGGCGGGAGCCCTGACCCTGGCGCAGCCCTAGGCTTCAAAGCCATTCTGGCCCCTGTGGCCTGGGTTTCGTATCCCGAGTCCACTGTCGCTGCCGCTGCTGCGGCGGACCCCGCCACACTGTGGTGATGGCCTCGAGGAAGGCGGCCGGCCGACTCCAGTCCTCATCCTCCGGTCAGATGCATGTCCCGCCGACGGCCGGCAGGACACACTCCACCTGCCTTGGCGGCCATTGCTCACTGCACGGCCGGATAGTGGACTAGTGCGCCGCCGGTCAGCGGAACACTGCACCTCCGGTCAGCGGAACACTGCACCGCCGGTCAGCGGAACACTGCACCGCCGGTCAGTGGAACACTGCGCCGCCGGTCAGTGGAACACTGCACCGCCGGTCAATGGAACACTGCACCTCCGGTCAGCGGAACACTGCACCTCCGGTCAGCGGAACACTGCACCGCCGGTCAGTGGAACACTGCACCGCCGGTCAGGGGAACACCGCACCGCCGGTCAGCGGAACACTGCACCGCCGGTCAGCGGAACATTGCACCCCCGGTCAGCGGAACACTGCACCGCCGGTCAGTGGAACACTGCACCGCCGGTCAGTGGAACACTGCACCGCCGGTCAGCGGAACACTGCCTTTGAAGTGGATTTCACGATCGGGCGCCAAAAGAGATTAACAGAGTGACAAAAAATAAATGAACTGGGCTTTGGCCTTCAGACGGTAATATGGTGTCGGTCGCATGGATTTGATGAGATACATATAAAGAATGCTGTCATTTCAATTTATTGGAAATCTAAGCATCATCATGGCCTGTAAGCTGCTTCGAAGAAACAGAAATCCCATCGCCAGGAACTTGGCGGATTTGACACTTTTGGCGCCATATGTCGTTTGACAGGCAGGCAAGACAGGTTTGACAGACGCAATGAACATAAAATCAAGCTATCCTTAAGCGGTGTAGACGCACAGCCTGAAGGTCTTCCAGCGGGTGCTCGATCCCGTGCGCGGCGGTCCCGTCTCGTGAGGCTGAGCACCCTGCACCACACCCCTTCCACTGCTCTTATTTATGAAGGGTTCCTGCGAACACCCCTACTTCACTGCTATCCATAATCCTTTTGATCCCGAAGGGCCTTCAAGTGATTGTTTTGCTCTAAGCTTGAAGAGACATAATGGGGTACTCATGTGGGAGGAGCGCGTTTGGGCCCATACCTTGCCTCCTTCCTGCAGATAAGGGGCCTGCCTTCGCGGGGCCCCTTAACCAAACTTTGGCGTTTATGTCACCCCCACTACATCTCAAACATCAAGACGGTCCAATCCATCAAAATGAGATCATGAGCCAAAACACGTTTTTTTTGTGGAGAAATCAGGGCAATATTTCTGTTAGATATTTATGACACCGGAGGTGCCCCTAAGACATCTGGTTCTTTGGAGAGAGTCATTTACGTCAAGATTCTCAGAGAAAAACGATTGCCAAAAACCAAAGCGACGAAAAGGGGCCCATTGTCTGGAGGAACCGTTATAACCCGTTATCAAAGGATGCTCTGGGCCTATCTGATGGCCCCGTAAGACGTATGGTGTAAACCACCGCACGTGCGCCCATATTGGACTTAACACACTTCGGCAAATGGAAAACACTTGGATATGACTCATTTTGACAATCGGAAGACTAGTCTGCACTGTATTAACACGCTGTCAACATTCAATCTTTCATCATGAAGTTCCATTGGTGCCCGTGAGTTGTTGTAGGTATACTTGTTTGCTCTACATTCGGATACGTTCCACATACAACGCCATTGTAGCTCTCCGAGGACGCTGTTAGTGTTAGTGGACAATCAGCATAACAGAGCATAAAAGCGCCTTGGCCAACTTGGCGCCGTGCGATGGCGAGAAGAACGCGCTTGTAATGACACCCCACCCGGGCGTGTTTCTTTAAGACGCGCTCGGGGGGTCAAACTGAACCCCGTAAGGTTTTTCCAGAATGGTTTCTGAACGGTGCGACGTGGCCGCGCCACATTTTGCATAGCTGTGCACAATTAAACAGCAGATCGTTTGACATAACAAATTTAGATGTAACTCGTGAGGTTGTTGACCTATGGCAGGTCAAAGTCAGGCCACGGTTTCAGCGAAGGCAATTTCTAGGGAATCGTCCAATTTGATACAATAACGGAGTGTTTGACGAAGCTCTACATTTCTGAGGCGCTTTCTTAAGCACCACAAGCATTGAATGAGCAAATAACGTTGAGGTCAGGTATGAAGGCCAGACCAAGGTCAAAACCAACCTGATTTATCACTCGAGGGCTTCCTGTATGGGATAGTTTGTGGTGCTCATTTCGAATATACTGACAGCAGGAACTGCATTATATATCTTTCATTGACTTTTAGAGGTCAGAACAGGTCATGGACCTAAGATGACCCGAGTCGACATTCTGTTTTAGGAACATATTGCCTAGCGTAATCTTTGCTCTGAGTTTTGCGTTTGAATAAGCGACAGTCTTGTATGATTTTGGTCACCATGACTTACAGAAAGTCAAACATGGTCACGGACCTTAAATGAGCATGTTACCTTTGCTTAGAAACAGTTGTCTAGGTTCTGGTTGCACTCCAGAGACCATCCTGGAATTTGGCATTGTTTGAATTTATTTGACCCGAAGGTCATAACCAAGGAGGCTCAAAATTTCATCTAAGTGAGTTTACGTGCAGGTTAAGACACCCTGCAAGTTTGGTGTCTCCATTATTCTTAGTTCCCGAGATCCCAGGGTATCTAGCTGGCCACCCGGGCGCGTGTTAAAGAATGGAGCATATCGATTTCTGGCCTATTTTCATCACAAAGTAAACTTAATTGTCTTGGACTGATAAGCTCCTGAGTTCGTCTTTCACTTATCGAAATATTCGTGGTATTCGTGCGTTCTTTGGTACCAAAACCTAGAGCTGGATATGATCTGTGAGATCAAGTGGAAGTTTTATAATTCTCATCAATCTTCATACATAACTTGAAAATGGAAAATGCTGTGATGCAAAACTATGAGAGAATATGGGTGCGTCGTAATAGCCCAGAGCATTTAGAATAGCAACGGCACAATTTTTTACGCAAACTGAAGAAGTTTGATATATTTTTCAGCTAACACAAAGGTATTCTGAGTGCTTATGGCGTCAAAGTTCCAGGCAATCGCCAAAAAATGTCTTTTTTATCTCATGAGCCAACTGTATGTGACAGAAAATAGGCAGGTGTTTAAATGGTGCTGTTGAGCACCGTACTTCAACGACTTTGGCTGACATTAAAAGCAGTGGCTCGTTGGGACTCTACACATGTTTTTAGGACTTTCTGGACTTTCTTTCTTTCCCGACGGCACTTTTCTTCATAGAGCGTCAAACAGTCCAGTTGGGCGTCAAAATCTCCACCACCGGCGCCAATGTCATATATATATATATATATATATATATATATATATATATATATATATATATAAATATATATATATATATATATATATTCAACTGTCTCAAAAGCAAACGGGATGCTGGGCCTTCTCACGCGAAACATGAAAATGCCCCCTGGCCCTCGCCAAATGCGGTCCAAAAGCAAAGCTTTGCTGTGTACCATCAACGCTCACGTCAGAGCATTGACCTCTGCCAATAGTGCAGAGGCATTATCTTGAACAGTGCTGCCGTTTTGCATCTCGCCCGGTGAGAACGACTTCATCACCGGTTTCTCCAGTGGTGTGGCTCGAGAACCCAGTCCCGGTGTTCTCCACTGCGTTATGAGTCTCAGTTTGGCATGTAATTGCTGTCCGTCTTAGATATATCATCAGATACTGGATTGCGTGCAGTACCTGCACACCGGGCTTCTCCACAAGCCATTTGCAAGTGTCAATGCTGTTAAAAATGGATTTGTCACACGTCTGTCCACTGTCTGCGATCGTTTTCTACAGCATTCTACCTCAACTGAGTTTTTCAGTCACCAAAACCGCTGTGAGATCTGATTTGTCTAGGGCCGCCGTCACTCGTAGAGCGTTTTTTTTCATGACCGTTGTGCTTATGTGTAAGGTGAATGTGTGTGTGTGTGGGGGGGTGTCTGTGTGTGTGTGTGTGTGGGTGTGTGTGTGGGTGTGTGTGTGTGTGTGTGTGTGTGTGTGGGTGTGGGTGTGGGTGTGTGTGGGGGGGGGGTGCATGTACGTGGGAGAAGTGGTACCTCTGTCTATTTACTGGATAGCAGGCAAACATTTACCAACTTTTGCCGCTCACCATGCGCCTCACAATTTTCCCCAAAAATATACATTTACTTCAACAGCAACACAGGGTCTATCGACCCCACCAGGAGTATATGCTGCTGGAAAGACTGTAGGATGCATGACGCAAGCGAATGGAGTATATGCTCCGTCCATGCATAGGTATCATGTTATATCTGAAGCAATTTAAGACGTATCCGAGATCTTGCAACGTTTCACCCACACAAATATTTACGTTTCATGACTATTACGTTTGATAACATTTCTGCGTTAAACTTGGACTTCCGCCACTGCTGTCGAAGAAATGTCTCAGTTGAAAAACACAAAAAGCATTTCCATCCGCTTGCACTTTATCGCAAAGTCTTGCTTCATGAAAAAGCCCAGGGAGGTTTCCATTCCCACGCTCCACCAAACGCCTTCGGACACACTATTGGCCTCACCGGGTGTATACAACGGTTGGCCCACCTTGTGATTACAACCGTTGGCGTCGCTTCGTGTCTACAGCTGTTGGCCTCGCCTGGTGCTTACGGCCGTTGCATTACTGCACCTTTTCACGATATTTGTTGTCTCAGACATTGATTGCATCCCGCTGTCATTACCCGGAATATTTTTATAGCTAACGCGATCGGGCTGCGAGAGTTTACTGTTAAGTAGAAAGAGATGTCATACGTGTTGCAGGAGATAGGCGAAGAGGGTCAGACCCCTCAAGCCGGACAAGCTGCGACGCCTCTACACGTGACACCCTTGTGCGATTTAGCCATGACAATTTGTCCGTTCTGCTTTTCGGTAAACTACAGAACGGCAGTCGTGCTAGGCGTCACACGCGTCACACGCTGTAACAACGTGCAAGGTTCGTCATCCACGGCAGCGGGGTGATCGGCCGAATCGGCAGCCACGTCGCACTGCTGACCCTGGCTGCTGTCAGCTGCATCCTGCTGGTTAATGTGACGCATCCGCAGCAAGTTATAGAAGCGCGACAAAACATGCAGCAGCAGGACCAGCCGGTGACGGCATCATCTTCTAAGGGCTTATACAGAGGACAGCCAATCAGCCAGCTCTGGGCACGCAATCTTCCCGAGCAGGCTTGGCTCCCCGACCCCCAGTGTCGCCACTTTGTCACCAAGTTCACCCGTGACGATTGTCTGGAGGTGGTGCGCCTAGCGTCCTTCCCGAGGTCCGGCAACACCCGGACCCGCTTCCTGCTGGAGGCAGCTTCCGGCCTGTACACCAGTTCTGTAGGGCCAAACTACATCAGGCATGCCAAGCGCGAAAACCTAGGATATTCAGACGCGGACATATGGAACTACACCAAGACTCAAAAGACAGTTGAACTATCTCAGTTTGGCTTCATTGTCGAGTACAGCCTCTGGACGCAGGACAACACGATAGCGATAAAGACTCGCGCCTTCCCAGAGCCACCGAAGCCAATATAGTCCGATACGACTGGGCAGCGTTTGCTGCCAACACCAGACGCCAAGCCATTCTGGTTGTTCGAAACCCTTTCAATGAGCTCATATCGCTAAACGTTTACGGCAAGGCGCAATCCGTCCTCAACAATGGCAACGATTGGCAAGAATTTTTCAGGGAGATGAGTGGATTGACTTCGCAGGGTATCACGCAAGGCATTAGTACGCGTTCAATAGTCAGTGGGTAGAGAGGACGAATATGACGCACGTGGTGATGTACGAGCACCTGAAGACAAATACCATGCAGGAGCTACAAAGGATGCTTCAATTCCTGGATGTGCAGCCCGACCCGGATCGTATGGACTGCGTGCGTCGTCACTTGGAGGGACGAGCTCACACCAAGAAACATGACGTCGTGCCCAATCATGCTGTGTATCCTCTACACCTGCGTGGCGTGGTGTGGAGCTATATCCAGCAGCTAAACTGGGTGCTGAAAACCAGAGGTTATAAGCCGCTGCCTCTGGACCTCTACTCGTTTGCCGATGAGTTCGGAGACATTGGCTTGTGATAGCAGGACGGCGTTGCTAGATGTGAGTTACCATATCTCGAAACTGTGTTCAGGTTGGAGTCAAGTGCGTGCATGATGGTGAGCGTGAAGGAGAAGAATTCAGAGTTGCTGTTTCGGTTTGCTTCCCTGGAATGAGGGTTACGGCAATAAGTCTCATTCCCGGATCAGGCCATGATACAAGATGTGTGAGAAAAACAAACAGTTCTGTGAAAACATGAGGGAGAAACTAACAGTGGTGATAGAAAGCTGGAGAAAACTAGAGAAACTAACAGAAATGGCCCATTCTGGCAACCCGTGACGCGTGATAACTCACCCGTGACGCGTGATAACTCATCTGTGACGCGTGATAACTCACCTGTGCCACGTTATGACACATCCGCGCAGTGTGATAATACACCCGCGACGCGTTACAGCCCATTCGTGACGCGTGACAATACACATGTGACGCATGACGACCCACCCCTGATGAGCGCCAGCAGACTCGTAATGAGTGGCAACAAAAGCCGTGACGTGTGACAACACACCCGCGACGCGTTACAGCCCATTCGTGACGCGTGACAATACACATGTGACGCATGACGACCCACCCCTGATGAGCGCCAGCAGACTCGTAATGAGTGGCAACAAAAGCCGTGACGTGTGACAACACACCCGTGACGCGTGACAACACATCCGCTGACACGATTAACCTGTATTAGCATTTGTCTTGGACAGCGGTGTACTGGCCATCCCGCTGTCCGTCGGCTGGCCACAGTTCGCCATCCCGCTGTCCGTCGGCTGGCCACAGTTCGCCATCCCGCTGTCCGTCGGCTGGCCACAGTTGGCCATCCCGCTGTCCGTCAGCTGGCCACAGTTGGCCATCTCGCTGCGGGTAGGCTGGCCACAGTTGGCCATCTCGCTGCCGGTCGGCTGGCCACAGTTCGCCATGCACCGTCATAGCAAAGAGAAGGTCATGGCCTCCGATCGGCGATTTGTATTCGCGTCTCACACTGCTATCACGACATTCTTTTACCGTGGTTGCGCCCACCACACACGGATAAAAGCAATTTAAATCGTCACCCGTAGCTATGCAAATGGCTGCGGCGGCCGGCTCGTCAGCACTGAGTGACACGCCGCTGAGGCATCGAACGGAAATATATATATATATATATATATATATATATATATATATATATATATATATGACAACATCAAAAAGACGGCCACCGCACAGGCAGTTGAAAGCTGTAGAGCAATACTGTACACAGTGGCTGTCTTAACGTGCGCTCAGCTGTTCAGTGTTTCACCTTCCCCTTCGATGAATGAGCACGGTGGCTGCATGTGCGCAAGCTTTTCTGTTTCACTATCTGTATATTTTTATGTAGAAAGGTCTGTTGTAGACAACACTGTTTCCATGTTCGAGGAGTTGTACTCTTTAATACGTCACGTCTCAATCACGTCATCATACTTTGCACAACATTGATTGAGAGTCAATTGACGGCCATCATATCTGGAAATCATGTTCACGAACGCTAGATATAAACGACTGGACACTTGAATCTTTTTTTGATATCTATCGCCACATGGGCAATTGAGTGGCAGGTTTTGAATGACCTTTTCGTGGCGTCATGGATGTCTGGATGACCTCGAAATAGTCTCCCCGAAGTAGTCTGCATATTTTCGCTGCCGTGAAGCTCAGAGGCTAGCCGGTTTTAGGCTTTAAAAATGACAAGGCTGTGGACTGCACCAAGTGAAATTCAAGATGGTTATTTCACTTCCAAATTCCATGCAAACAAGGAGCACTGCCTTTAAATTGCTAGGCTTATCTTTAGAAATAGCTGCCGCGGTTGGCTGACCAACACTGAGTGAACGCCGTGGGGCGTCGATTGCAAACATTGATGACGTCATTGAAAGGGCTATTATGCCACAAGTTTGTGAGAAACAGTAACAGTGGCCGTCTTGGGACGCGCATAAATGTATTATTCACAGGGCGCCGTATTCTGGCCATAATGCTACCGGCCAGCGGAATTCTGTTGGCAACGCACGGCGTAAACGCGAACATGGCTGCGTCGACTCATCAGCGATTTAGATCGCCGTCCGACAGTGCTTCCGCCCTGGCAATGTTCGCACCTGGTTTCATCCGCTATGCACCCATGATTGTTTTTAATTTGGAGCCGAACTCCACAAATGGCAGAGACGAGCGGCTCATCGGCATGCAGTGACACGCCGTAGGAGCATCGACCGAACAAACAGTGACGTCACCAAATACTGCTGTTGCTCCGGCCGCTGATAGCCGTAGAGAATCGCTAACAAGTGTACGAAGGGTTTGCGCACGCTTTGAGCGTTTTTCCCTGTCCACCGTATGCTGACCATCACGTTACCGGACGTCGGGCCGCAGCCGGCACCGCACCGCCATAGGAGACGGCCACGTAGGCATATCAGCAGCGTATACTGATGTCCCATAGTGCTTTTGTAGCGGCATTGTTTGCGCGTGGTCGCACCCGCTGGGCACACCTAAAAACATCGTAAATTACCACCTGCAACGCTTTGATGCGTGCTTGGCGATTGCAACGATGGTCACGCATTATCGCTGTTAAATAACTATAGGACTAAAATACAGATAATTTATCGTACGGCTTCGTTTTCAACGCTTTCCATTTTCGACGACTTGACGTTTTCCACGCTCTGACGACATGGTTCCAACTGAAGTCCGACGGCCGGTGGCGTGAAGGCCAGCATACGGCGTGACTGGAAAACACTCATACGCACGCATAAGACAGCCACTGTGTGTTTTTGTTGGCACCGCTCCGTTAGCACAATGCCTTCAGGCACGTATGAAAGATGTTGTTTGATGACGTCATCTATTTTTGTTTTGGCGGATGTTAAATGACGTATCACTCAGTGTTGAGGAGCCGCCCGTCGCGTCTATTTTTAGAGCTACTGCTGGCTATCAAAAATACGTTTAGGCATGATCAGCGTGTGGGAACACGTGGAAGCAATGTGATTGTTGGACCACTATCGGACACCAATTTAAATCACTGATCGGCCGACGTGACCTTCTTCAGCGCTAGGATCTTTCGTTGCCGACTGAGGCTCACTGGCTAATCAGGTTTTGGTCAGTTTACGGCGTTCTTGTGTAGGCTGGGATGGGGTGTTGACAGCTTACGACAGTCCTTGTAAAATACTTATAAGCGCGCAGGCTTTGAGGATTTTTGCGGTTATGCACATTACGGGATATTTATACACATTCTGTACGCAAATGCAAGTGCATCGTCTTATTTTTTGGTGAGCAAAGACACACAAAAGTACATTGTACAAGACGTATTTAATTTGCGGCACATTTTGGACAGTCGAAATGGCCGTAATCACGCATTGACACGGCTGTGCGCAGCACGCATAGGGAAGCTCAGGGGTACCGCTGACAGAAGCAGTGACGTGTTTTGGTCATTCTTGTCAGCGTTTGCTCCTGGGACTTGTACCTCGGTGTCACGCTAGACACGGAGTGCAGAAAGTAAATCACCAAGACGGGTATTTGGATCCTAGATCCGTCGCAGCAGGACACTGACCGAGCCGGTCCATTTCGGTCAGGCCCATCGAGCGTGCAGTCACAGCTGGACATGTCGGACCTACAGGATCCGCTACAGGCGCGGCCCAGGTTCAGTTCGATTCGGCGGACTTTGAGCAGATTGGAGCGGTCAACCAACAAAAGGCCGCGGAAGAGGTATGTATATAATCACGGCATAACGGCATTTACGCACCACACACATCAAATTGCCACGCGAGACCACGGCCACGGCCCTTGCGACCGCGGCGGCAACACCTACAACGCAGCGCGTGACTTTCAGTACAACACCTCTGCTAAGGAAAACTTGAAATAGCAAATGACGTCACTAACCAAGCAAGGCCAGCCTAACAGTCGCACATTTTTGGGGGATTAAGCACAGAAGGAAAAGGCACACGTATAAATTGCATCGTATTTGCAGCTTTAACAGGGAATTACATATGGCGCATCCAATGATGAAGGTTTCGTAGCAATCATTTCGGTAGTGTATGAAAACTGAGTAGCCTGCAAACAAGATTTTCGGAATTTGTGAAATTTGATGAATTGGCCTGGCATAGGGTCGCAAGCTTTTAACTTCAGGAGAAAATCAGGTATGGTGCATCCAAGGGCAAAGGTTTCACAGGGATCGCTTAGGTATGTTCTGAAAACTGAACTGTCTGCAAGCAAGAATTTAGAAGTAATATTCGATGATTTTTTACTTGACTTAGGGTCACCAAATTTCCAGCTGCAACAGGGAATGAGGCATGGTGCATCCAATGGTAAATGTGTCACAGCGATCGGCACAGTGGACTCTCAGATCTGAGTTGTCTCCGTTTTATGCGAAATTTTCCGTTCGCGTTTTTTTAAGCTGTTCGACCAGAGGTCAGGTCTTGATATTACCGCTCCATGATTCACCTCATCGCACTGAATCGATCGGTAAAGGCTTCGAGACTATCAGACGAGTCTTTTCGGAGGGCGAGTGTGTCTGTTTCATGTGTCGTTTTTTTAGACCCTGTCGTTCGCGCGCGCAGGGGCTCTGCGTGTCGATGTTGTTCTGTTGGTTGGGTTGTTGGTTGGGTTGGGCCGTTGGTTCTGTGCCCGGGTGACATGATAACCTTTTTAACGAGAGTATTTTCACCGGCAAAGTTACTTAGCTCGCCTTAAGTGACAAACTCTACACGTGGCGACGAGGACAGTTGGACTTGCGTGATGATCTCTGCTGGGCCCTGACGCCATATTTGGCTGCGGCCGGTCGGCCCCCAAGCACCGTGGTCTCGAGAGAGAGCTTGAGATCTTCGCTGTGACCAGTAGTTGGCTACCTTGGACAGTAACTCGCTGCGAGGCGCTGCTGCTGCACTGCATCGGCCAAGGGGCGCGCCCGTGTGTACTTTGCTGCGGCAGAAACGGCGCTGGTGTTGGCGGAAGCCGCGCAGTTTGGGATCAGGACTCAGTTAAGAGCAAAGCAGCTTCAGCCAGGGGCAAGGCAGGACACCGGCTTCCTGATGTAGCAGCTGCCTTCCAGCGCATGTTCGCAGACAGGCGATCGGGGCGCGAGAAGCGAGTGCTCTTCTGAAGCCGTCTACAGCAGGAGCATCAGTCAACGGGAGTCTACAAGACTGAGCTGCAAAAGTTCATATGTGGATTTGATCATCACCAGCAACAGTTCCTGAGTGAGCACTTTATTGAGGGATGCCGGTCAGGCAAACTGAGGGAGCGTTTGTGTGGGGACTCAGTCCTGACTGTATCCTGTGTACTGGAGGTTACAGCAGCCATGGTTCTGGTGTTAGAGCTCAACAGGCTGGTTGTTGCCAGCCTGTCCAGCACACGCTGTCACGGCTTCAGCTGGAAGTAGCAAACATTGTGACTAGGAAGATATGTGCATTGGAGTCATGTGCTTTACCTATCAGCAGCCCGCACGGGGCGATAGATGCCAGCTGTCCTGGTCGTGGACGCTAATGCCGGCATCGTGGGGAGCTGGGTCACCATGCCGAAGTCTACAAGTCTACACAGGGCGATAGATGCCAGCTGTCCTGGTCGTGGACGCTAATGCCGGCATCATGGGGAGCTGGGTCACCATGCCGAAGTCCACAAGGCTCGGCAGGTCATCAGAAGCAAGGGCAGGACCCAGACTAGAGGCGCTGCCTGTAGAGGCAGTTAAGGATCCGCCCGTGGACTGAAGTGAAGATATATGGCAAGTGGGTACGAATGGTGGCGGACACCAGGTTGGCTGTGAGCATCCTACCATCGCAGCCGTAGTGGCAGTGGTTCTTGCATCTACCTCTGCTACCTATTGCAGTGCGCCTTGCGTGCTATTACATCCAGGCTTCGGGCTCATTGCCTGTTGCCCCTTCCCCTCCCTCAAATCGGTCAATCAGCACCGTGGACGTAAACCGTACGGCGGTCATTCAAGCATCCAAGCTCCTCGGGCTTGACAAATGGACCAGGCAGGCAGGTCAGATGTCAGGGTTCAGGGAAGGGCAACGGATTAGCGCCAAGGCATTGCGTGCGGAGGTCGCCGGAGAGCCAGCACTCTGGCAGCGTGGCCTTATATCTACGTCCTGCACACCCTTCCGGATGAATATTGGAATGTTGGCTGGAGAGGAGCTCCCACGGGGCCCTGTATGTGGTGGATGCTCGAGTCCTGTTGCTGGGCAGGGACCTTCAGGAGGTGCTGCAGCTACCCGATTCGGTCGGGTAGCTGCCGGTAGCTGGTGGCCGGCCTGCACCGTCCATCAACAGGATTCTGACAACCTTCCGTGACTGAAACTGTTCGTTCGGTGGGTACGCTTGGAGCCAGGAGTAGCGCCGGCGCAGCAGCGGCCACGACCTTTGCCATTTGCTATCAGAGGGGAGGCGCGAGCCCACCTGGAGGAGCCTGAGCAAGCTGGGACCATCAAGCCAGTGAACTCCTCATCATAGATCTCGCCCACCGTGGTTTTTCAGAGACGCAATGGCAACCTGGGACTCTATGTGGATCTCCGGGGGGTGAACAAGGTGGTGGAGGCAAGTGGTCATCCCCTACCGAACATGCAGGACATGCTGGAGCAGCTTCAGAGGGCGGCCATGTTCTCAAGTCTGGACATGGAGTCAGCCTTCTGTCAGTTGGACCTGCGACCGGACGCTAGGGCACAGACGGAGTTTGTTACACACCCTGGACTGAAGCGCTTCAGGTGCGGTCTGTTTGGACTGAAGAGGCCTTTCATAAGGCGATGGAAGCCGTCCTCCGTGGTATCCCTGCTTTTGAGGTGTACCTGGATGGTATCATCATCTAGGGCAGCTCTCTAAGTGAGCACGACGAGCGGCTCTTCGTCTTGGAGAGGATCAAGTGTCAAAATGTCACCCTCAACATGACAAAGTGCAGGATGAGGCAGTTGTCTGTGGAAAACCTGGACTTGGTCGTCTTCCAACGAGGTGTGGCTGTGAACTCAGCCCGGGCTTAGGCCCTGACGGAGCCGCAGCCGCCAATGGGAATCGAAAACCTGCAAGCCATGCTCGGCCAGCACGGAGTCTTCATTCGGCTCGCGCCTGCCTGCAGCACACCACTGGAGCCTGTGGGCCTCATTTTGCCTCCGAGTACACCACACCACGCTCTGTATGCCGATGACGTCACCAGGTGTGGATGTAGCCGCGATCGGAATCGCGAGGTGAGCATCGCGTCTGATGGCGTTCGACTCCACGTTCAAGCTTAAGTGCTCAGATAACCCAGTGAATGGCTTGTCAGGGCTTCCAGTTCGAACCGAGAAGGTGCGGAAAGACGACGTAGTTGCGGTGGCAGCGGTGACGGCTCAAAAACAGGCCGTCCAGGCACAGACTGGTGACGGCCCAGCTACAGGCCGGTGACGGCCCAGCTACAGCTACAGGCCGGTGACGGTCCAGCTACAGCCACAGGCCAGTGACGGCCCAGCTACAGCTACAGGCCGGTGACGGTCCAGCTACAGCCACAGGCCAGTGACGGCCCAGCTACAGCTACAGGTCGGTGACGGCCCAGCTACAGCTACAGGTCGGTGACGGTTCAGCTACAGCTACAGGCCGGTGACGGCCCAGCTACAGCCACAGGCCAGTGACGGCCCAGCTACAGCTACAGGCCGGTGACGGTCCAGCTACAGCCACAGGCCAGTAACGGCCCAGCTACAGCTACAGGTCGGTGACGGCCCAGCTACAGCTACAGGTCGGTGACGGCCCAGCTACAGCCACAGGCCAGTGACGGCCCAGCTACAGCTACAGGTCGGCGACGGCCCAGCTACAGCCACAGGCCAGTGACGGCCCAGCTACAGCCACAGGCCAGTGACGGTCCAGCTACAGCTACAGGTCGGTGACGGCCCAGCTACAGCTACAGGTCGGTGACGGCCCAGCTACAGGTCGGTGACGGCCCAGCTACAGCTACAGGTAGCGGTGACGGCCAAGCTAGCGGCCGTGCGTCTGGACGAGCTGGCTGAAGCGACGCGTAAGGATCCGGTTCTACAGCAGCTCACATAGTACGTCCGGGCCGATGACGGCAGAGGCCGTTGCAGAGACCGTCCGGAGAAGCTGCAACCTTTCTCCCGATCCAGCGACCTGGTTCTGCGCGGTCAGCGGGTGGTCATCCCCGCGAGGGTACGCTCCAGGATCGTCCTCCTGGCTTTTGAAGGCCACCAGGGGATCGCGAGCTCCAAGTAGCGTGCCAGAGGGGTAAACCAGGGGCCTGGAATCTACGCCGCGGTGGAAGCTTCCGCCGGAGCCCGCGACGTGTGCTCAGCGCTGGACAAGACGGTCTAGACGCGCGGCGCACCGCTGCAGCCCATCCCGCCGACACAAGCGGCGTGAGACGGAGTGGGCCTGGGCTGCATCGGCCCAATGAAGGCGCCACGGAGCCAGCGGTTCGCGCTGGTCCTCGCCGACTATCAGTTCCAGTGGATTAACGTGGCGGTCTGTGCTGAGCCGAGCTCCGAGGCCGCCATCCGTTCCTGGAGGTGGCAGCTGTGAGAGGGGGCTACACCTGGGAGCTGGTCTCGGACAAGGACACACACTTCATGTCGAGCGCCTTCTGGGAGTACCAGCAGAGCGTGTGGACTCGTCACATTCACGTGACGCCGCACCATCCTGCTGGGTCAGGCGCAGGGTGGCGGGCTAATCAGACCTGTGGGCACCGGACCAGAGTAAAGAGAAACGCGTCAAGATCTTCAGAATTTCCTGCAGCAGTAATGGAGCACGCCACGCACAACCACCGGTGTCAACCCGCCTGAGCTGCTGCACGGTAGACGGCCGAGGGTCAGGTTGTATCCGGCGGATGCGGTAGCCACCTCACCGCGACACCAAAAAAACGGCAAGAGGTCCGCAGGCACGTGGTGAGAATTCGGGAGTGCCAGGAGCGGTGCGCCTCACTGAAGAAGCGAAGACACCGGTTATCCAACCCCGTGTGGATCATCGCTCGTGAATGCATGGCAAGTTACGAACTGGACGGCTGCACCAAGGCACACGCTGAGCGTCTCACCCGCTGGACGGCTGCACCAAGGCACACGCTGAGCGTCTCACCCGCTGGACGGCTGCACCGAGGCACACGCTGAGCGTCTCACCCGCTGGACGGCTGCACCAAGGCACACGCTGAGCGTCTCACCCGCTGGACGGCTGCACCAAGGCACACGCTGAGCGTCTCACCCGCTGGACGGCTGCACCGAGGCACACGCTGAGCGTCTCACCCGCTGGACGGCTGCACCGAGGCACACGCTGAGCGTCTCACCCGCTGGACGGCTGCACCGAGGCACACGCTGAGCGTCTCACCCGCTGGACGGCTGCACCAAGGCACACGCTGAGCGTCCCACCCGCTGGACGGCTGCACCGGTTCGTCGCTAGCCGACTGGACAGCCGGCTGAGCTTTCCGCGGAGCTGGGAGCACCGGCGGCGTTGGTCCCGGCCTACCGCCCTGCGCCAGGGACGGGGTGGTCCCGCCCGACCGCCCTGCGTCAGGGACGGGGTGGTCCCGCCTGGTCGCCCTGCGTCAGGGACGGGGTGGTCCCGCCGGACCGCCCTGCGTCAGGGACGGGGTGGTCCCGCCTGGTCGCCCTGCGTCAGGGACGGGGTGGTCCCGCCGGACGGTCGCCCTGCGCCGAAAGCGGCGCAGGGCGACCGTCCAGCGGCGCTTTCGTCCCGTTGTGATGCACCGGCGACAGTGGCTATCGTTTAGTGGTGCTGCACCGGCGGCACGTAGAGGTCTCTCCGGATCGTGCCCCTTCGACTTCGTCGGTGCGGGATCCGGAGGTGGCGAGAGAAGCTCGGCAGGAGCCGTGACTGAAGGAGTGACCTCGGGAGCTGAGCTGAGGACCTGGCCGCACCGGTCGGGGCTGACTGCGAGCTGGAGCAGCCAGGCAGCGGTGCCGGTGACGGCGGCACTCGAGGCGCCCTGTGGCGACGCTTGAGGCCCGTACGTGAGCACTGCAGGTTTGCTACCTAGCGGATGCCTGTAGTACTACAAGTTGTGGGTGGTTGACGTTCGCAAGCGAGGGCGGTCGCGACAGTCGTCGTTAGATTGTTGGCGTGTGTGGCTGGGCTCTGTGTGCAGAGGTTGTGGGCTGTGTGCTCGAGAAACATAATAAACTTTTCATTGTGAATGTTTTCACTTGCAATGTAAGCTAGTTTGCTTTAATGGCACATTAGAAAGCGGCAAGCTCCGAAAACGGACATCCTGAGCATCACTATGATGCCCATTTTGTTGTTTATCCTACGCAATCAGATAGATGCCAGGGTGCCGTGCTCCGTGTGGCGTTGAACTTGAACCTTCAGAGATTTTATTTCCTAAATGTGATAAAAGCAGACATTACGAGCATCACTTTGACACCTTTTTGTCATATTCTTTTGGCAAAGGAATAGATACCAGGTTACCGCTTTTGTGTGATCTTTACTTTTGCCTCGGAAAAGTAAATTTTGTAGGTGTACCAAAAGAGAACATCGGGGGCATCAAGGTGGCAACCCTTTTGTTTTTCTTCTCCTTTATTTTTCAATCACTTCATTCAGCTGACTTCTGCATGAGCAAAGAAATGCCAGGAAATCTCATTTTATGTGACTTTGATCTTCAACAGACGAATGTGGACATCACTGGACATCACAAGTTAATACCCATGGTGTTATATTTCTTAGACAAACAATAGAATACGAATGTATTTAGGTTTTGACCATTTCTGTAGTTTTAGAGGTCAACTACATGACTTTGAGAGAAGAGGACTGCAGAGTCGTGAGTAGCTCAATGGGTCTGACTTGCTCAGAAGGCTGTTGGGAATTGTTGAGAGCTTGAAACTGAGTTTGAATGCAAATGCAACTCTAACTTGACGGGCATAAATCGTTGGCCGCTGCAAGTAAAATTGTTGTAAATAAACGCAAGTAAAATCAGCTAGCGGGCACCGTGCGCGCGAGATGGGCCGTCGTGAAATAATGAACTCCAATGCCTTTCAAAACTAGTTCGTAGGCTAAAAGATTAGACTACACGTATCTCTTTTACAGTCGCAAGGTTGTGCTTTGGACAGATTAACAGCTACGGCAACACGAAAAGTAAGTATTCCACTTTCACTCTTCCAGTTCCACCAACAGGTTACAGCACCACTTTGCGGTGCTGTAAAGGCCAATCTGTTCTCGTCATCAATACAAAATTGGACCCGTCAGTTATCCGCCCGGACTAGTTTCTAAATGTGCGATGTGATTTTCTAACGCGTACCAAGGTATTTATTTCAGATGCGTCATTAATTTCATCTGCCATTTTTCTTTTTTCTCGTATTTTCGGTCATACCTCAGTGTTAGCCGCGGGGCCGACGTCGCACAGCCTGAGGAGACTGCAATACCTGTCATCGGGTTTGTGTTGAGGTTTGCGAGTGCGCACGTTCAAAACTGCCTTGCATAACTTGTGTCACTGATCGATTCTGGCTGACTGCCATTTCCGAACAGGCATGGCTTGGTCATATGAATATAAACCGTTAGCCCATTTCTACACACAATCCCCATTCGTGGAATCCTTGAGATCTCTGAAGAATCCAAATCAAAATACTGGCAAAGCTCGTGAGTCCGATCGGGTTAGAGTCGCTTCAGAGTCGGCTTAGAGTCCATTGTACCATGGTTAAATGAAAAGTTACGGTGATGGATTGCATGCAGTTCTTTCATGCTTGATTTAAGTTTGTCGAATTTTAAATTCGGGCAGAAGTGGTTTCGGGGTAGCTTCTGGCTTTTGTTTTACTTACAGAGAGAAAACCAGAAAAAAGTCCGGAGCTTTTGGGGGCTTTCACTTTTAGGGGCCGTTTGTGATCCATGTGTCCTCATCTTGCTAAGGCTCTGCCTGTGCCTCTGCAAATACGTTTAGTGTGGAGTTTTTCCCTTTTACTTGCTTCATCAGAGCGCGCGTTCGCGCTCGACAGCCTTGGATCTCTGAGACTGCGAAGGACGTGTCCCCCCCCCCCCTCCCCCGCTGTCGCCGCCCACGGCAGCTTCTAGTGCTGGACCCGCGTGGCGCACTGAGGCCGTGGGTGTGAGGATGTGGAACGGTCGTCATGGCGGCGGTAACGGCGAAGATATGACACCCTTCCATCAGACAAACGCACGCTTGCAACTCGACTATAGCAGGGTGATGTTACTGGTGATCTACTACACCAGCCTTTGGCAGTGTACAGTCACAAAGGTATCTTTGTCGCCATGAAAATGCATACCATGTAGTGATGCGTATATTTTGGAACCAAACTGTCCATAAAACGTTACGTGAACTATCTCATTGAAGACTCAACTGAGAAACGTTCGTCATAGCTTATCTAGTTTATGTATTTGTTAAAGATGTACAGAATGTCATATGGGAATACGCTCGGAAAACAGCAGTACGGAAGCACTGAACACATGTATTGTCAAGCTGAAGCGAAACCTGTGCTCAGCTGGGATTTGGAAGCATAATATCACACTGATCTTGACGCTGTAATGCATGGTTTATCAATAGTTACAAATACAAAAGCCTGGCATTGCATTCGTTGTAACAAAACACCACAAATATCATCATATGACCAGTTTTAAGATCGTGAATGCACATTTTTCCAAGGAATAGCAGCTGGACTTGCTTTATCAGTGCCTGACCAAAGAACAAGACAGTCTTCGAAAACAACACTCAAGATCAGCGCCAAATCAATACAAAAACAAACCACTAAACAACAAATGGAACGCGCATATCAAATAAAACACATGTTTGGATGTACACACAAGCTTGACTCTCCTGTGCAGATTCTAGCTCGCATCGCCATCGAAAACAACAGGGCTAAATGCCAGTCTGCACCTGGTCAGCAGACGCCCAGCTGGGCCTGCGGCTGGACAGCAAACGCCAGCTGGGCCTGCACCTGGTCAGCAAACGCCAGCTGGGCCTGCCCCTGGTCAGCAGACGCCAGCTGGGCCTGCACCTGGTCAGCAGAGCCAGCTGGGCCTGCACCTGGTCAGCAGACGCCAGCTGGGCCTGCCCCTGGTCAGCAGACGCCAGCTGTGCCTGCGGCTGGTCAGCAAACGCCAGCTGGGCCTGCCTCTGGTCAGCAGACGCCAGCTGGGCCTGCACCTGGTCAGCAGACGCCAGCTGGGCCTGCCCCTGGTCAGCAGACGCCAGCTGGGCCTGCCTCTGGTCAGCAGACGCCAGCTGGGCCTGCCCCTGGTCAGCAGACGCCAGCTGTGCCTGCGGCTGGTCAGCAGACGCCAGCTGGGCCTGCCCCTGGTCAGCAGACGCCAGCTGTGCCTGCGGCTGGTCAGCAGACGCCAGCTGGGCCTGCCCCTGGTCAGCAGACGCCAGCTGGGCCTGCCCCTGGTCAGCAGACGCCAGCTGGGCCTGCCCCTGGTCAGCAGACGCCAGCTGGGCCTGCCCCTGGTCAGCAGACGCCAGCTGGGCCTGCCTCTGGTCAGCAGACGCCAGCTGGGCCTGCCTCTGGTCAGCAGACGCCAGCTGGGCCTGCACCTGGCCGGCATGCGAGCGTGGTCCGGCAGGCCACCACAGGTCGCCTTCAAGGCAGGTGACCAGGCACTATCACTATCATCACCGGCATCACAGCCCGGCCGGCCGAGTGCACAGATGGCACGAGCAGGAGCGCGGTGCGCATGCGCACCCCAGCCTGCACACCGCTCGCCGTCGAGGAACGATGACTGCCATACAGAAGCCGTCCATATAACACGTCTGCAAACAACTACGACGCTTAAAGCTTAAGCAAAGGGACGCTTCGAACGCACGTAAGAAAACCCATCCGAATGCCTTAACGCACATATCACAAGGGCGCAACCTAGCAGTAACACGGCGCCCAGTATGCCCGATCCATCGCTTGGACAGCTGGCCGTGGAGCCTCGGTCAGCCCGCCACGGGCCGGACGCACTTATTGATGGTGAGGCACGGGTCGTAGCAGCACTTGAGATGGTCGCCACACTGGTAGTCGTTGGCGCACGAGCGTGGCAGACCGCCGCGCGGCAGCGGACTGCACCCACTTAGGGGCATCGCCGGACACGCGCCCCGCCTGCCTGCCCATCAAGGTCAAGGTCAGACGGCGAAGTCAACAGCGCAAGGGCGCCGTCAGTTCAGAGGCTACGGCTGCTCGCTCATGTGTGCCGTGGCTGCGGTGAGGGGCAGGCAGATGACTGGCAGCGAGTCATGGCGGACAGCTGGACCACGAGCTGATGTGGGCTTCCGCGCCTCTGCCGGAGAGCTCCGGTACGCGGCGCCGGGCGGGGATAGAGAGAGGCGAAGCGTGCGGACCGAGCACGGAGCCTTCAACAATGGGAGGAGCCCGAGCACGGGCCTTCAATATTGGGAGGAGCCCGAACACGGGACATTCAATATTGGGAGGAGCCCGAACCTGGAGCCTTCAATACTGGGAGGAGCCCAAACACGTGGCCTTCAATATTGGGAGGGGCCCGAACACAGAGCCATCAATATTGGGAGGAGCCCAACCACGGGGCCTTCCATGTTAGGAGGAGCCCGAGCACGGGGCTTTCTATGTTCGGAGGAGCCCGAGCGCGGAACCTTCCATATAAGGAGGAGTCCGAGTAAGAAGTATTTCATATTTTGTCCGTCCCGGTGGCTCAGTTGGTTAGAGCGCCTGCCTTCCGATCCACCCACCCGTGGCGGGGTGGGTTCGAGTCGCTTTAGGGCGCTCGCTATTTGCCCTTGACAGGTTTGGCCTGCGGCCGGTGGCAGCGGTCGCGTTAAAGGTCAGTTGACGTCAGAGGGCAGGACGGACCGTGCCGAGCATTGCGGCACGTTAAGCTTTCGCCACCAAATTCTGCCGTTGACATGGGATTGCGCGATCGGATGGTAGGGGTCAGGGCTCACACAACAAGCACTGCTTAGCGTGAGCTCTGATCCCGGAAATCCATCCATTCAAAAGGTTCGGATCAAATCTTTTTAAAAAAAATATTGGAAGGAGCCCCAGCGCACCTCAACCCCTCCCAAGTGAACGGTCCGATCTTTGCATTTCTTGGGAATGATGCAAAAGGAATTGACCTTAAAGCCCATGGAAGTCCCACGCTTGTTACAATTCCAGACCTGTACATTTGTATTGTTTCAGGTTTGATGACTGCTGTGGCGGACACGGCATCGGTCAGCGCCGTTATCAGCGGGCGCCGTTATCAGCGCCGTTATCAGCGGGTACTTTCCGGTGTCTTCAACAGACAAGGGTGGGACATGTTCAGTATTACATCGACATAGCACTTATATTTAATGCAACATTTTCTGCAAAAAACGCCCGAAAGCTCTGATTAGAGTTTAAACACTTCGGCTGCTCCATCCTATTCAAATTGATTGAAAACTTCCACAATGTTGGTGTGAATACAAGGGGGATCAGACGAGCGCTGAGCTTGAGCGACTTGACCATGACGTCTGTGTCGATGACCACATGGACCGGCGCGAAGCACACTCAGCGGGAAAAGAGAACATCCCGCATGCGATGCAGGTGGGGCCATCTTGGGGCGCTAGCTGGTGCAGGCCGTACTCACTGGTGTAGAGCGTGCCGGTGCCGCTGGTGCGGTCCACGTAGTGGCTGGGCCGGTCCGACCGGCGGAACAGGAACAGCGTCATGTTGCGCGCGTTCACACCCTCGTGGGACTCGTACGCTGCGGCGCACAGGGCGAGCAAGGGTCAAGGTCAGCTCAAGGTCACGGGTTCGACGGAGAACAGGTCGAAGGTCACGGTGAGCTCGAGCGCTTGATGGGCTCGGATGGCGAGGCGTCAGCTGATATAGTCGAGGCTGTTACGTTGGTTACCTGCACCCAGACGCCAGCGGAGCACCGGCAGAGCTAGACTATTTCCGTGAAGCGGGCTTCATGGCCGAAGGAGCCTTATTTGACCTTGAACAGAGTGTCATGGCCGCGTACATGCTCCACCAATCCGGCTCCATTGTTTCGATGCAGCCATACGCCACATCAAGCCAAACGTTTCGGGGGCCCAAAGACCACATTTCCTTAACGACAGATATTTTTACTTCAATTGAGCGGCTTTTGTTGAGTTCTATGCCAGAAGTGCTGCATGTGATAGAACTGTTGCGTTGACGGATGCAGTTATTGCATGGTTCGCGATTACAGCTTGGAGCATTGGAGCACGAACATCAGCTCGTGGGGAACACTAGCATCTTGAGAAAGGAGGAATCTCGGACCGACCTTGGGGGTACACAGAGTGGACGACTTCTTGCGTCCTGGGCAGCTTCGGAGCGATGTTCTGTTTCTTCGCTGAAAGATACAGTTTGCTGGTGATCAAGGAGTGCAGCCAAAAGGAGATCACGCCTCAGAAAAAAGTCGAACGAAGGTGTTTAAGAAGATGACACACGGATAACGCAAAGAAATACCAATTAACGTAGTGAACAGAGATTGAATTGAACAAAGTGGGATGTCCACTGTCAGCTGCCAGGCCGGTCCGTTCATACAGATGCGTTAAGCACGGTTCGCGTTAGTTTCAAAGCTGTAAATGTTGCAAACAAGCCGTAATATTGCACACCACCAGCAACCGAGCACACGGAAGTACTTCTTAGGCCGTGTTTGTTTGTTGCCAAGCCAATCACACGCTCGTAATTCAGTTAAAAATGAAGCATCGACAGGTAACGTGGTTGCTTTGGAACATTGAAGGCCAAAGCAACAAAAAGGACGCTTTCATGCATTCGTGTGCCTTACTTATTTCTAAAAGCATGCAGCCCATGAGCAACTTAAATGTAATTGTTAGAGCATGCAATGCAAAACGCGTTTGTCCTTTCTTGTTTGAAAACGGCTGTTCCATTATATACACGTCGCGTTCGCTGCTGTTCCCAGAGTTTCTGTAAGCCCCGTGTATGCACCGCCGCACATGCTGTGTGTGTGCGTGTGTGTTCGGCCACCTCTGACATGAGACAGCGCCATGCCCGAAGCCGGCTGGTGGGCCCCCGGTACGACCAGTGGGCCCGGGCGGCTCCAGGCCCGCTGCCGCCACCAGCGGCCGACGTACTTGGCCTAGCGGTCTTGGCGTACCGGACCGGCGCACCGACTCGGCGGCCGTGAGAGCGTCGTTCGGGCTGCTGACGTCTGTTGGCCACCGCAGCCTGTCGGCTTCGCTGATAAACTGGCGCATTTGTGCGACGTTGCTGATTGGCTGCCACGTTTGGCCGACTCTGCCGAGTGCCAGGCGCGTTTTGGTGGCGTCGAGGACCGGCTGCCGCCTGTGAGCTTTGGTGCTTGGCTGCGTGCATGGCAGCGTGGCCCTTGTGTGGTACCACGCCCTGGTGGGGCCGGATGTCGTACTGCCAGCCGTCGAGGAGCACAAAGCCACGGCTGCCGGGCAGTCTCTGCTGCAGCTGTCCTGATCGCCGCCGTGACGTCACGGCCGTCTGTAGTCGGCGCGCTGATGACGTCAGTCAGCAGGCGGCGAGGGTTATTTGGACGTACGCAGCTGGTGACAACGGTGGGATATTTGCAGCATGATTAGCTATTATGGGCCTCATGGATGAAGTGGTTAAGCTGTGCGCTCTGAACACTAGAGGTGCAGGGTTTGATTCCCCGCGGTGTCCGTCTTCCCGGCCAAGGTGCACTGTCAGGCAGGCGACACTACATAGCCTGAGCAGCTGAGTGCGTCGTAAAGTTCCAATGACGACGACAATAATACGCTCATTTCCTAATAAATGTGCTCTAAAATACGGTAAGGACTAGACGGGTCTAGTCCCAGAAATGTATCCACTCAAACGGTTTGGATTTAATCTAAAAACGTCATCGTTTGATTACGTCATTGAACGTTCTTCTGACGTCAGAATCCCTGGCAGATTTGCCGTGTCAGAATTTCCACTGAAGGGACAAGCGGACTCGCTCGTAGCAATTCAGCTAGCTGCAAAATGGCTTTTTAACTTATGGGTGCAAAAGCACTGGCGAACCTTAAATGAGCGCATGTTGGTCCTTTCTCGTGGTATTCTTGTATATCTTTCCTCTTCTTATCGTGATAGCACGTCGTTTTACTCGCATTTATATTTTCGATTACGGCGCTAACCTCACGTTGATTCATTCCGAGTCTCGTGCCAGTCACGACTAGTGGAATTGCCCAAATGTTTGCCTTATATATGATAAAACGCGGGATTTCTCGCTTTATCTTGCATGCTTAACGCCCCGCTGACTCCGGGCAGGCTGCATGTGCCAGCCATGAGTGGGCCCAAGTGCCCCTGGTGGGGCCCCCGTGCGAGCGCCGAGTGCACAAATTCCGCACAGTGCAGCCACACCCCTTGTGCGGGCAAAGCCTGGGCCGTAGGATTCCCAGGTGTAAGCAGCCTTGCCCCACCGTCGTCCAGACTCCCACGTCCCATAGCCCTGAAAAGGCCATCACTGGCCGAAAGGCTCTGATCCAAATACCAACCAATCGTAATCGAGACTAGCATTCAACGCGTTAAGCTAAGTGAAAGCCAACTGCCCTTCGTTGATGTCACGGTTCGTGCTGACATAATTCCGTGCGAATAAGTCAGTGACTATGTTTTTCTTGAACTTGAACACAATATGGCCATTGATGGGGCGGCACTTGTGTGACGTTTCTATCACGTCATGCATCCCTGGGTGACTTCAAATTATACGGCGCGAAATAGTCTGCACAAGTTCACGTGCGCCTGACTGAGAAACAACAGGATTTAAAGCCTTACGCAATTCGACTTCAGGGAAATATCCTGAAAACGGCTATCCCAACTCAAGCCCCATACCAATTTGGAACAGCCTCATAATCGCACGTGTTCTGCAGTGCTACGTCTGTGTATGGTCTCCCGCGAACCCACATATCACATGGCCGACATTGGTTGTTATTGGCCTGTATGCGGTACGAAGGGTGGGTAGCTGTTGTAAGAGTAAGCAGAACGCAGACATTTCGACCGTACGCTCCCATCAGTGCCTTTTTGATAGCGCTGACGAGGATTCACAACCGAAAAGTCCGCTGCAGGTCCCTGCTATTTTAGAGCTACCTACTGCTATGCGGCATACTGGCCAAAAATAATATAGAAATAATTCCAGAAGGCCGTGCCTAATCATTTTGCGGACTGTGCAAGAGCTGAAGCAAACAGAAGAAGGTAAAAAATCAGTGATACACGTCTTTGTGTTTTCACGGACTACTTTCTCGCGTGCGACAAAATATACATTCTGATTTTGTTTATGTACATCAGCATTTAAGCCAGCATTCTTTCAAGTCTGTGCTGCGCTCACATGCGTATTCGCACACAGACATTGGCATATTGCGTCATGCGCGCACGAACAGCTGCATCACGTGCCACTTAGCTTCCAGTGTGGAAGAGGGCCAAACCATGCGTAGTTAAGTGCTTTGGCTTAATTCGCACAACTGACGGGCACCAGCGCCGTTCGACTGGCGGAACTGTCATTCCGCGAGTGAGCCTCAGTTGTTGAAATCAGTTTGTAAACATGCATCTGATTATTTTACTGATGTTCATTCCGTTTACAAGACCCGAGAGCACGACATCGCTCAGTCAGCGCCTGTCGAGGACGAGGCTGGTACCGTCAGTTGTGCGACTAAAACGCTCAGGACGTGGGAGAGGCAGGCGAGCAAGCTGCCGGGCGGCTCTTACCTGGACTGAAGACGGCACGGGCCTGAGCCGACGGTGAGAAGCGCCGCCTCTGCCCGCCAGAGGGTCGGGAGCCGACAGTCAGCTGTCGGTTCACGCCTCTCGATGACGTCACTCGGCCGCGTGATGACGTCACTCGGCCGGACGAGGATGGCCTTCCGCCGGATGACGTCACGAAGGGCTTAACGATGCGGCGTGAGGGTGGGTGGCCAGTGGAGCGCAGGTGCACTGTGTTCCCGCGTTCATCCACCACACGTGCCGCAAGCACCGATCGCGCCCCTCGAAGCTTGTTACCTGAAGAGTTGCTATGGTCGACGGAAACGTTGCGCCTTGGCCTGTCCTCTAGCGAGCTGGAGCGACGACTGAGGTTTGCGGCGTCGCCGCTTGGCAACCTCCATAGAGAGAGCAGACCTAGCACGATAAGGAGAAGCTTCATTCTGCTAACCGGCGACGTGTAGCGTAGCGGGTGCTGAAGCTGAAACGAGGGCAAAAGTTACCAAATAGTTCAATGCTCATTGACTCCACTGGAACCACCCGTCTGTCATGCAGCAAGTAAGAACTAGGAACGCCCAAGTGAGCAAAACAATGTTTCTGAGATGGTACATGGCACATGGTACACAACACTGTGCAAGATTAAGTTGGTTTCTAGGGTGTAAGATGTTTTTGCTCTCGACGGATGAATATCATGTATCTAAGTATTTTAAGTTTATTTTAATTCAGTTCAAAACAAGGTCTAGAAGCGGTTGTCCATGAGCATTGTCCATCGTATCTGCAGTCAGTAATAGGGTGCTGACTTAGCTCCCACAACGCTTCAAGTTACTTCACGTTACGGAAAACAATGTCCTAAATTACTGCCGACTATCATATATGATCTAGCGTCGGGATAACATCCGTAGCTAGATGTGGTCAGTGGGTAGGACAGCAACTTGCAAAAATAATGAGCTTGCAATGCCTTTGTGTAGTAATGATGGACGACTCGACCAGCTACGTATTGTGAAATAAAATATGAACTTGTGGAGAATTGTTTTGTATTATCTAACAGCAAAATAAAGTACAACTGCGCGCAGGCCAGGCTTCAGGGTCACTGCGCAGGCCAGACTTCAGAGCTGCTGCGCAGGCCAGACTTCAGAGCTGCTGCGCAGGCCAGACTTCAGAGCTGCTGCGCCGGCCAGACTTCAGGACCACTGCGCAGGCCAGACTTCAGAGCTGCTGCGCAGGCCAGACTTCAGAGCTGCTGCGCAGGCCAGACTTCAGGGCCACTGCGCAACCCAGACTTCAGGGGCACTGCGCAGGCCAGTTGTCAAGGCCGCTGCGCAGGCCAGTTGTCAGGGCCGCTGCGCAGGCTTGACTTCAGAGCTGCTGCGCAGGCCAGACTCCAGGGTTGCTGCGCAGGCCAGTTGTCAAGGCCGCTGCGCAGGCCAGTTGTCATTGCAGCCCGGGGCCGACCGTCGGTTCGCTGCCGACCCCCAGCTAGACAATGTCGACGCTAATCTACGGCCGTACAGAGGGACGATTCACCGCGAAGCTGCATCCACAAGCAGCTCTCGCGAGCAGCAAAGGTCGCGGGGAATCCCGCTACAGGACCAGCCTGACGGGCGCAGGACGAGGCCACTCGGCCGGCACGACACGGGACAGAGCTCAGAGCCGAGCGGTCTCAGGCGTGCAACGGGCGTCACCATCCCGCATGTTGGTTCCAGGGGCGAGGCGTCCTGCTGCGGAGCTTGCCGCGACCTGCCGTGACCCAGATGACCTCCCGTGACCCCGGAGCCCGCCTCTCCGGTCCCAGCCTGGCCAGTCTGCGATCCGGACCGTCTCCTGAGTCGGACCAGCGCGGCGCCGGCTCGGCACCCCGGCAGAGGTCAGCTGCGAAGAGCGCTGAACGCCCGGGGTCAAACAACTCACGACACGGTGACACGGGCTCATTCCAATACCGCGCCTGCAGTGCATTTACAAAAGGGACCCACAGCATACGCCATTCTGATATAGCGGCAGTGAGCTTTAATGCGCTTTTATACGGCGTCAAAACAAGCCGCCAGAATGCTTTATTCTAGTTTATGAGACTGGCGGTAGTGGGAGGTGCGGATCCGCGGACGGCGTCGGCGCCGAGCAGAGGGCGCCGCGGGCGGTCAGTGACCTGCACCGGCCGAGGCGCCCGGCTGCCGGCGGCCGTGATTAATTCCTTCAGCCGCCGCGCCGGACGCCGGCTACCGGCTGCTGCGGCTGACGCTGATCCCACTGACGGCGCGCCGGCGCGGAGGAGGCGCGCTCGCCCGTCCGTCGAGCACCCTGATCGGTTGCGACACGGCAGACGCGCCACGGCAGGCGCGTGCCGCCGCCTGGCGTGAAGATCCGGCCGCCGGCAACGGTATGTCTCCCTCTGCTCGCAGGCAGCTTCGCCTCAACGGTAGGGCTCGTGCACCCGGCTACGACATCGCTGAGGGAGAGGGGAGGGGAGCGGGCAAACGGTGGGGTCCGGGGACCCGGCTACCACATCGGTGAGGGGGAGAGGGAAGGGGAGACGCTGAAAGCAGTGCCCTCGGACCGGCTACGACATCGGTGACGAAGAGGGGAGGGGAGCGGGCAAACGGTGGGGTCCGGGGACCCGGCTACCACATCGGTGAGGAAGAGGGGAGGGGAGAGGGCTAACGGTGGGGTCCGGGGACCCGGCTACCACATCGGTGACGAAGAGGGGAGGGGAGAGGGCTAACGGTGGGGTCCGAGGACCCGGCTACCACATCGGTGAGGAAGAGGGGTAGGGGGCTGACGGCGGTGTCCTGGGACTCGGCTACGACATCGGTGAGGGAGAGGGGGAGGGAAGGGCTGGCTGCTCTGTGGTGCAGGATATGCTGCGGTGGAGATCTGCGACACCGCCTGTCAGACGACTGCACTGAGGAAACCAGGCAGATCCATGCTATCCCCAACCAGCTGCCGGCCACACCTAAGGTGTGGGAGAGACGCAACACTCTGCCCGGCCGTTTACATTAGTGCGGGCATCACGACGTCATTGACTCTTGACGCCAGCCCGGGACAGGGGGTCATATTGATGGCAGGGACCGTAGCTCTGATCGCGACGCCACGCCAGGGGCAGGGGATCATGGCCACTGTAGTATCTTACTCTCCTGACTAGCACTGGTTCAGCCCTGGATTCATGTCCCGCCCACAGACAGCAGCATGTGCAAGACTCTAGGGGAACTGTGACAATATATGATAATGTGATAAGGATGTGATAACTGTGATGCTAAATATGGCGTCGGAAGGTTGGGATGCATAATGTACTTGAGCTGGACCAAAACGTACTCTTCCGCACTAGATGTTTACACACCGTGTATTGTCCAGCCGAAGAAAACGCCGACCAGGTTAATTCCTTACATTTCTGAGCGTCAACACCAGAAAGAGAAGCCAACTGCTTCGCTTCTTCGTCTTTCGTCCAGTTACCCACGCCATGGGTAGATAAGGCACCCAGCCGATCCGTACCAGCGGTCCAGCAGTAGATAAGGCAGCCAGCCGAGCCGTACCAGCAGCCCAGCAGTAGATTAGGCAGGAGCGGAGCCGTACCAGCAGCTCAGCGCATGATAATCACTCATGACCAGTCCGGATGGTAATCGGTCATGATCAGTCCGACAACACTTCTCTACACCATGTGGTCGACAGGTACGACAGCTCTGACGGCTCTTTGTTAAATATATACAATGCAAATCTTTGGATATTTGACATCATAGCTTTGTTTGAACAATACCCATCCGCATTGCATAAACAATGTTCTGATCCTTGGGCCAGTTGAACGGCACATTCACACGAATAAATTAGTGATTTTTATTGTTATGATTATTTATTTTTATGTCATTATTATTTATAAATTACCTGTTTTTTGTGAAGGCGAAGTCCATCACCCGTCACTCATCCGATGGACCGGGGGCTCTACTGGCGGCGGTACAAACTCTGCCGCATGCCCCACTGCCACCGGTAGCTAGAGTCGCCCTTCGAGGCTGCTCTTCCGGTGACGTGCAGGGTCAGAGCACAGACCGCCGCAGGCGCAGGAGCACAGACCGCCGCAGGCGCAGGAGCACAGACCACCGCAGGCGCAGGAGCACTCCGTCTGAACACCCGGCCGCTGGTCATGACGGGGGCCCGGCAGCCGCGCCCACTCAGCGGCTCGCCGCCAGCTCGTGCTCGCCAGATCCGCCCCACAGGAATGCTCCGCACAGGAATACCGCCCGATTATTTTCGCACAACCCGGAACATCCCGTTTGCACTCCCAGCTGGCAAAGTAATCCGTTGTCCGATGTATTCCCCTCCCCTGCCTCCCTCGCTGTCCGTCCGGTCAGCCTAAGCTGAACGATTGCGACAGAGATCGATGACAGCGGCGCTCCTGATGAGACGCTGCCGGGCTCAGAGGGCCCGCCCAAGCACCTGTATGCGGAGATCGGCGGTGACTGCCATTCACTGCAGGAAGCCGGCCGTGCCGCCGAGCCGCAGCGCCAGCAGTGGCGGCTGCGACTCGACTGGGAGCAGGACAGCAGTGGCGGCCGCACCTCGGCTGGGAGCAGGACAGCGGTGACGGCTGCAGCTCGGCCGGGAGCGGGGCAGTAGTGACGGCCGCACCTCGGCCGGGAGCGGGGCAGCGGTGACGGCCGCACCTCGGCTGGGAGGAGGACAGTAGTGACGGCCGCACCTCGGCTGGGAGGAGGACAGTAGTGACGGCCGCAGCTCGGCCGGAAGCGGGGCAGCGGTGACGGCCGCACCTCAGCTGGGAGCAGGACAGTAGTGACGGCCGCACCTCGGTTGGGAGCAGGACAGTAGTGACGGCCGCACCTCGGCCGGGAGCAGGACAGTAGTGACGGCCGCAGCTCGGCCGGAAGCGGGGCAGCGGTGACGGCCGCACCTCAGCTGGGAGCAGGACAGTAGTGACGGCCGCACCTCGGCTGGGAGGAGGACAGTAGTGACGGCCGCACCTCGGTTGGGAGCAGGACAGTAGTGACGGCCGCACCTCGGCCGGGAGCGGGGCAGCGGTGACGGCCGCAGCTCGGCCGGGAGCGGGGCAGCGGTGACGGCCGCACCTCAGCTGGGAGCAGGACAGTAGTGACGGCCGCAGCTCGGCCGGGAGCAGGACAGTGGTGACGGCCGCACCTCGGCTGGGAGCAGGACAGTAGTGACGGCCGCAGCTCGGCTGGGAGCGGGGCAGCGGTGACGGCCGCACCTCGGCTGGGAGCAGGACAGTAGTGACGGCCGCAGCTCGGCCGGGAGCAGGACAGTAGTGACGGCCGCAGCTCGGCTGGGAACGGGGCAGCGGTGACGGCCGCACCTCGGCTGGGAGCAGGACAGTAGTGACGGCCGCACCTCGGCTGGGAGCAGGACAGTAGTGACGGCCGCAGCTCGGCCGGGAGCGGGGCAGCGGTGACAGCCGCACCTCAGCTGGGAGCAGGACAGTAGTGACGGCCGCAGCTCGGCCGGGAGCGGGGCAGCAGTGGCGGCCGCACCTTGGCTGGGAGCAGGGCAGCAGGAAGTTTCGGTCGCCGGCGCAACTGCACACCCTTTGACGCATCCCACCCCACAGCAAAAACATGGAGATAGGTGAGTAGGTGTCGTTACGCTCCCCGCGCGCAGCTGGTAGCCCCCCTCCCCCTCCCCCACGTCTGGCGACCATCCACCCGCGTCTGATGGCCACCCATGACACTGCATTGGAGTCGTCCAGAGATGAGCCCTCGCACTGGACTATTCACCTGGGTGTGTGCTGCCAAACCGGACCCTCAAGAGGTTCTCTGATTTATGAGCCGCGTCGACAGGCCGTGCAGCCCTCCCCCCCCCCCCCCCTCCTCCTCCCTCCACGCGGTCGGTGGCATGGGGCGGCTCGGAGGGATCTGGTGCACCAGCGGCGCCTGCTCCGTCGACTCGGGGCGGTCTCGGAGGGACCTGGTGTACCAGCGGCGCCTGCTTCGTCGACTCGGGACGGTCTCGTCGGGTCCAGAGCCCGAGGCGGCAAGGTGACACGGTCACGGGTGGCTCCAATTGGACGCGATCCTCTGCACCGAGGCGCCAGCTGACTGATCGCAGGAGGACGTATGCCGTTCGTCTCCCTGCATGACTGACGCTGATTTTCTCGTTCGCGTTGTGCTGAGCTACTGTTGTGCTGCGGTTTGTAAAAGGCTGTATTGAGTCGTCCTATGTCGGTATATTATGATGTTGGCGGAACATTAGGGGGCGTTGAGCAATGGGCTGGCATTTTAAAAACCAATCAACGAATATCAAGAACTTGTTATGCGGAAATTCGTTGAGTCCAGCTCAGATGCAATGTGCAATTCCAACCTCCTAACGCCTCGCCCACAAGTTTTGCACTGACTGCTGTTTTTGGTTGGGTCACGAACTCAGAGTTGGACCTGGCTGTTTTTACCATCTGAATGTTACCGGACTTTCGGTTCAGAGCTAGCCCTGCTAGCATCATAGCAGCAATGCCGCTTGAGAGCAGTTTTTATCACCAAGCAGCAAAATAAGCCGATAATTCTGTGCCACCAGATCTGGAGCAGCTGAATAAAAAACAGCTATACACGAAATGAAGCTGCTGTTCATTGTTGTAATGTTTCCTCCCTTTTTGTTAATTTGCATGCTGCAAACAAAGCACTCGGCGACCACGGAGTCTCTAGTGAACGTCAGAAAGAACTGATAACATGCGATATGCTCATTCCTGAATACCCTTGAACGATACAAATAGCCATGAGCTCAGTGACAAAAACCAAATCGGCTGCTCAGATGCCAGGCTCTCCCGTGTTATGTGGAAGGTGGTAGTGCGTCACGATCGCTAAGCTACCGGCGCTTGTGAATGGTCAAATGCCAGAATACTGCGGTGTTTGTAACTCCAAGGACGAGCCAGGTGGCTGATCAGTGCTGCAGCCAGAAGATATGCGGTCCAACAGGCAAAGCATTACATGACACCAGAGATCTGGCGGGCCGTGAGACGGATCAACACCAGAGGGCTGGCGGGCCGTGAGACTGCTTGACACCAGAGGGCTGACGGGCCGTGAGACTGTTTGACACCATAGAGCTGGCGGGCCGTGAGACTGCTTGACACCAGAGAGCTGGCGGGCTGTGAGACTGCTCGACACCAGAGGGCTGTCGGGCCGTGAGACTGATCAACACCAGAGGGCTGGCGGGCCGTGATCGACACCAGAGATCTGGCGGGCCGTGAGACTGCTCAACACCAGAGAGCTGGCGGGCTGTGAGACTGCTCGACACCAGAGAGCTGGCGGACCGTGAGGTTGATAAATCCACTGTTTTGCATTGGAAGCATCTTAACAACCTTACCACATTGGATGGCATTGGACGTATTTGATCGCGCATCAAGAATCTCTAAAACCCTGGCACTGATATTTCATGGTCAACAAACATTTCGGCCTATATGATGATGCAAACCGCAGAAAATCCGAAGGTCTTCAGAGCATCCAGCCGGTCAAACAAAGCTCAAGCCAATTTGCCTCCATTTTTACGGGGGCTTCGGCTCAACGGGATAATTCTAGCCCGTTGACACTGGGCATTCCAGTTAGTTTAAGGAAGGGCTTGGCACACAGGATTACCTTTGTGACATGACTTCAGACACTGACGTTCAGTTTGGTGCAGGTATTTCCTGTTTGGCGAGGTTTTCGAGTTAACAAATGGCACGAACCCAAGCCTGATTCATATCGTGTGCTTGCTACAAGTGCCCTCGGCGTTGATGGGGACATCACACAACGGCCGCTTTACTAGTCCCCCCTACATTTAAAAAAGTAACCAACATAAAATGTTGCCCTTCTACTTTGGCAACAGATCAGGAAAGCATTTCGCCAGTTCGATTACGTCTTTGCAATCGGGAGCAAATTCGAAAAAAACGGACTCATGCTCTACACATTCCGACCGGTGTAGTTGCTCCGCAAAGCGTCAGTTCATGATCCGAGTCTCTACATAACACTGGCGGATCTCTCTTGGCGGTGTGCCAAAATTTAAGTCATGATTCAAACACGGATTGTTTATGTTGCCATGGCCGATCAGTCGTGCTTCAGCACTTAGGTGTATGCCTTCCTGCGAAGCTAAGATGCCGGCGAGGTAGATGAATGTCAAAGATATCGTTCCCTTGATATGTTAAATTGTTGTGTGCAGCAGAAGGAATTCCACTGGCCAGATCAGTTCCTGCTTTGGCACGGTGCTACGTAACGACGCGAGCAAAGAACGGGCAAAATGATCTGTCAGATCGCACTCAGTGTGTGATTCGCGCAGCGCTGCAGAGATCTTCGGCAGTGGGATTTATGAGTCGCGCGACGTGCCCGAAGTGTTAATTGCGTACCACTTCGAAGGCCAATGTGGTCCTTCTGAGCCCTCGGGCCCACAGAGAGGCGGGCGACGTTCGTGTCAACGAAGACGGTGGGGAACGCACACCTCGGCTGTCTTGTTCCGTGACATGTAAAAGCTTATTCCGTAACGTTTGTGCAATGGGTTCACGTATTCGGGCATTTGGATTGGTGATTATATGCCATATATATATATATATATATATATCATTGAATGCATAGAAACCGGCCAAAATTGATCAGTTCAGGGCTGTGGGGCGAGATGACGGTGAGGCGGAGCTACATACTCCGGGAACCCCATCGTGGAGACCAAAGCCGCGCAGGCACAGCCTCTGCGGGGTGCATGCATGGTACTCGGGGTCCTCAACAGGGGACGCTTCATTTCACTCGCGGCTGACGCACGCAGCCGGCCCCAGGCAGGCATAGTGGCGCGGGATGCGGGATTAAGCTAGAGAGAGGATAAAGGGGCGGACGTCATGCAGGTGCAAACTGGACGGGTTGATCGAAGCATACCACCAGTCAAGTCGAAAGCCACGTCTCAATGTCAACCAAGTACGCCGAGATTTGACAAATCATTTGACGCCCGCGTGCCAAGCGAGCGCAGACTATAGACGTGCCCAGCATGTAACTCCCCAAGTGTCGCAGCATTGTCACGACTTTGCCGTTCACTCCCTCATAACCGAAAAATAGTGCATGCTGTGCTTGCACAACAGACACTTTCCAGTTGTTGTGTTACTATGATGATTATGTAATGCCTTCGCCAACTGGCCGGCGGGTGGATGCATTATGGGATCTTCCTGCCCAACTGTTTATTCCTCAAAACAAGCTGGGCGTGAATTACAGGTGTTTACCACGTAAACAAAGAGCTGGTGACTGGTGTAAGCGCGGGTAATTTGGTGCATGTTTTTCACGAAGCAACATTGGTGCGATGCCAAAATGATTAGACGGACGACATAATTATTTTTAGACAAGCAGAAGAGATCCGACACGTGTGTCGAAAATCTGTTTTTCGGGTCACCCAAGGAACTCGAAAAACTGTACCTTTGCAGCAGAGCCCGCTACGTCTCTTCTGTTATCCTTAATGACGTGTGGCAATACTTCAGTGGATGGCAGTCACCAGAAATGCCGTTCATTTGGTACCTTAAAGCTAACGGCAGTTTTGGTGGATCGGCACTGGGACCAAGCGCTGTATTCTGCAACATCGCACGGAAATTCACGAACAGCAATTCCCCAAATACGATCCCCAAGCATGAACACTGACCTGATCGTCTGACGCGGCGGTGTTCGGTGTCAGCGCTGTGTCCACACCACTTCTTCCCAGGCGGAAGGCCACCACACGGCTGGATCAACGCAGCGAACGCGGCCTGCAGCCGCCGTCCGGTTTTCTTATACGGAACCGAAGCCGAAGCAGTGACGTCACTGGCTGCGCCGTCGGCGAATCGCGGGCGGAGGACGTGCCTGAATCATGCCACGTGCCAGGGCGGTCCCGTGGCGGCACCGGGGCGGTACAGGCCGGGCCGCAATTGAGGTGAGGCAGGCTAATCGTGTGGTGAGGCAGGGCGGCGCGGGGGGAGGGGGGGGGGGGGCGAGCGTGTCTGATGGGATCTGGCAAGTGTCACAACAAATGGATATCAGTCTGTCCGGTTCTTGCGTGCGGTAGGAGAAATCAGATATTGTAGTAGGTTAGCTAAAATGTTCGGCGTCTGACCCGTGTTTCCATGCCACATCATTACCAGAACGGCCAGCCACCTCTGGTAACATGAACCTAAACATGCAAACAGTGAGTAGCGAAATTTCAGCGGCTCGAGGGAATTTATACACTAATTTATGTTCCCTGAATATTCTGTTGCTCGTGCAGGTCTATGACGTGTCTATGCTCATGTCCGCACGTCCACCGCGCAATTTGCGGGACACCGCCGTCACTGCCAGTTCAACCCATCTGACATCATCCCCGCCATCAAAGTATGGTGCTGGTGCTGCCGCTGGTGCTGCCGCTGGTGCTGGCGCTGAGCGGGGGGGGGGGGCGAGCTGCCAAGGGATGACGGCCACCCACCTGCCCCTCTCCTGTCCGGAGCTGCCACCCTGCCAGCGACGGGACGACCTGGGCCTCTGGCACCACCGCCGGGAACGCGCCCGCGACCCGCCAGCGAGACGACCTAAGCCTCTGGCACCACCGCTGCGAACGCGTCCGCGGCCCTGCCAGTGAGACGACCTGGGTCTCTGGCACCACCGCCGCGAACGCGTCCGCGGCCCTGCCAGCGAGACGACCTGGGCCTCTGTTACAACCGCTGCGAACGCGTCCGCGACCCTGCCAACGAGACGACCTGGGCCTCCGGCACCACCGCTGCGAACGCGTCCGCGACCCGCCAACGAGACGACCTGGGCCTCCGGCACCACCGCTGCGAACGCGTCCGCGACCCGCCAGCGAGACGACCAGGGTCTCTGGCACGACCGTCGCGAACGCGTCCGCGGCCCTGCCAGCGAGACGACCTGGGCCTCTGGCACCATCGCCGCGAACGCGTCCGCGGCCGCGCCACCGTCACGACGACGACGATAACTGGACGACGGCGATAACGGCGGTGATGATCACACCAGACAAACTAGGATTCATTTCCGTGTTTGCAGTGGGGAGGCCACATTCCAATGCACGGACCGGTTTTGATTCGGCCGCACGAAGCGTCTTCACGACCCGTGTGAGATATGTGTCATTGCAGGCACAGGGACCAGACAGTCGGCGTTGTCACGGGACGTGATGATAGTGTTCAGCAGTGGACGCACGCTGATCCGGTGCGGGGTTTTGTCGTAACGCGCTGTTACCCGCTGGTTTCATCAACATCTGAGGGGTTACACAATTTATGAGTGGCTGACTGTATGTCTGTTGTGTAGAAGCAGTTCATTAATCAGACATAGCATAGGCGCCTGCGCGCATTGCCGTGAAATTTGTCGTAGGACAGACTCAACCTTCGTGACAATTCATAACATAAGTTTACCTCCGTTACCAGTTATCAGTTTCCCCGATACCAGTTAGATTGCGCGAGACAAGAGCACGTTTTGAAATTTAAAAAGGGAGACGCTCTTCCTGTATATATTCGCTTACAAGTAAATCATTAGAGAGGGTGGCATATTATGCTTTGGATAGCTAGTTTTTCGATATCTTCGTTGGGCAAGAAGATTTGTACATTACATTGGTGCGCTTCGACATATATCTGCCTTGCTTTAGTTACTTTTCCTAAAGATTTCTCTAGTCTTGCGATTTTGTAAGTCTCTTGCATCCTATGCATATTCCCGCCCACTGCTGTTCCGTTTAATTTCTAGCTTTGTTTTTCCTAGCGAAGATCGCAGGCACTGCTCCGTGTACTATATTGGTTTAACTATAACTTCTTTGCGCCGCCGTCTGGTAATGCAACTGGTGAGGGGAGGGTGCTACACCCAGGCCAACGCCGCCGGCTCTGCGCGCAGTAAAACACGCGGGACTACAGTGATATCTATTCGACGTTCTGAGTTCATGGAACAGCGCTGCATGAACTCAGCGGCGCTGTTCACGCTGCACTGTTTCACGTGGATCCACGTCATTCCGTCGAATCTGAGTCACGAGTCAATGTTGCGTCACGAGTGGCGGCACAACAGGCGTCGGCGTGGTCATCTCCTCGTGCAGCTGAGCTAGCGGGAGCTGCTGGTCAGCTTCTAAAGCCTGAAACGCTGGAATATGACTCGTCTCGGGCAGACCTAAGCATATAGCGCAGACCACTGGGCTGATTATTCACAGTAAATAATTTTATAAGTCGAGCTGGATTGTCGTCTTTTCCGATTTACTCATGCATTGTGATTCTGATTGACCCTTGGTAATGGTTCGTGATGCTCTTGGTCAGCATTATTCCGTCAATGGAGGGGGCCAATGGAGTGGGCTCCAAAAGACCCGACGCCGGTACAGAGAGGCCTGAGTGCAGCATGTGCACTGCTAGCTGCCATAGACCAATGCACCGGCTGTCTGCCTGGTGCACCGACCAACAGAGACAGGGAGATCACGTGCGCTGCTAGCTGCCATAGACCAATGCACCGTCTGCCTTCCGGGTGCACCGACCGACAGAGACAGGGAGATCACGTGCACTGCTAGCTGTCATAAACCAATGCACCGGCTGTCTTCCTGGTGCACCGACCAACAGAGACAGGGAGATCACGTGCACTGCAGCGATATGTATTTAGTATTCAGTACGCGCTTATTGCACCGCAAATGCCAATGTTGACCATAGCGGTGGATGCAAGCACAGCACACTATGTGCTGCACAAGGCGCTAGATCTGTAGTATTTTATCGATGTTGTGTTTCATAATGCTACGCAATGATAACAATACCCAGTCTTAACTACCTTCAGCATACATAATTGTATACAGGCTCCACATTGTGCATACCTACCATACAATAACAGTACAGCTGCATTTATTCATTTACACTTTTATAATTTTGTCAAGATACTCTTAGATTGTTCTACGGAACTACATTCAGACACCACAAGTGGATCTACCCCATTCCAGCCTAAGATCGTTTTAGGAGAAAATGAGGTATGATAGCAGAGGACACCGAACTGCACGAAGCAAATCGTTCTCGAGTTATCGCTACATCCCACATCGTTTGGTCTAACAATACCATTTTCTACGCTAGCTCTGCCGTTTCCTTTGTCAAATTTAAATAGCTGGTAAAGTCTGGCCTGCTTTTGTCTAAATCCAGCATCGGCCTCCAACGCGGTTCATCAAGCTTATCATTTATTGCCGGCAGGCCCCCTCTGGGCCGTTTCTATGCTCGGCATGAGAATGAAATATATGCATATGCTCGGCATAGGAATGAAGTGCTCGGCATTGGAGTTCCATGCGTAGCACGCATATTTCAGCACTGGCCGTACTGACTAATAACGGGCCTGATGCCCCGCTAACTTGCTGGCGGTGATCAGCTGACTAGCACGAGATGGCTCGGTGATGGTCATCAGCGGACCAGTGATGGTGATCAGCTGATTGCTGGTGGTGATCTGCTGAATGATCATGGTAATCAGCTGTTTAACGGCAGGGATTTGTCAGCTGACTGGCGGTGACTATCAGGTGAGTGGCAATGGTAATCAGCTGACTAGTGGCGATGACCGCGACAGGGGTTGGTTTGTTCTGCCTTAGACTCAAATCTGCATCATTTATTAAGACTTTATTCATGCTTACGTCACTCAGGTTGCAAAAGCTCGTGCTATTTGTCCATCCTTGGCATCCAGAACGCATAATATGGGAAGAAATGGAATTAAACAGACGCGTGCGGTGATATGGTATAAAGTATTTCCTCCGCTAGAAATCAACGCGTAAGAGATAATTTCCACGTGCATGTAATCACTAGACATTTACCAAGTCTACAAAAAAATCGCCATGGAGTGCACACAATCGTTAATCATAAGTGGGACATAAATGACACCAGGTTTTCCGAAAACGAACAACAGGATCACGACCCGTAATCGACTCGCCTTCGCATTATTTGACTAGCTTCTAGACAAAGAACCCTGAAATCCGATTCATGATTATAATCGATGATGAGACTAAAATCACGAAAAGAAGTGCTAAATCACGAATCAAATTATTATTCGAATCAAACACTATTTATTCATTATCATTCCAATCAAGCTTTCTCTTCGTCCCTTTTCAAATTTCAGCATTGCCAGATTTATAATCTCCTAGGCTTTTGAGAAATCTTGAGTTATGTCACAAACCTTTAGATTTCTGCAAACACCGCAGGGGCGTATGAGTCCCGTGAGATTATAAAGCCTTTGAAGAAGCTAAAACAGCTCTAAGGAATAGTCAAATTCTAAAACTGGTCTAGTTGATCAAGTTATAGACATCACCCTTCCTTAACCGCCGTTTTGTTAGCGGTCGTGAAGAGTCAGTGCGGTGTCAATATTTGTTAAATGGCTAATGCGTCTGGTGCAAAGAGCAGTGGTGTGCTAGATGTCCTATGTCTTCCATCACAGCTTATTGTTGTTTTGGTAGTTGGCACGCATGCTATGAACTTCTTCCACGTGGCTGCCTCCCCCCACCCCCCCACCTCCCAATCATTATGAAGTCCGGCGCGCATCATGCATCCCTGTATGGCTGCGGTTAAACTTCCATGAAAATGAGATGGCCGAGACAGCCAGGCCTATAGCCATCGAAATAACTCCAAGTCATGCAATCCGTTCACATCTGCCTTGGCATCGTTCCGAAAATATGCCTCCGCCTCGACATGACCGTGAATGCATTGCATCTGAAGAAGCGTGCGGCGCTCGGGGGCAGTGACCCGGTGACTCAAGGGTGAATCAGCTGCCGCGTCAGCTCCCACCATTCAGAGCCCAGATTCCTCTGATCGTGTGCAAACTGTCTCCTTCCGGCTGACATCAGCCTGTGGAGTGCGCGCGGGCGCCGGCACTGTCCCCCCCCCCCTGTTCCTGTTCTTCAGGCTGACACCAGTTTCTGGAGAGAGCGCGCAGCCACCGGCACTGTCTGCCCTTCCCCCCCCCCCCCCCCCCCCCGTCCTTCCACATGCCGCTGGTTTCGGCGCACGGGGAGGGGAAAGCCCCACTTCTGGCGCCGCGTCGGTCTGAGGACCGCTGTCCCGACCGCTGGCCCAGCGCTGGTCAGCGTCCGGCCCCGTCCGAGCTGTCCTCAGCACGGTCCGGCCCCGTCCGATCTGTCCTCAGCACGACTGTCAGCTGGAGTGCGTGACGTCATGACGGACTCAGGCGTCCGGACCCACGTCACCAGGACATTCTCCCTGGGGCGGACTCAGGCGTCCGGACTCTCGTCACCAGGACATTCTGTCTGGGGCGGACTCAGGCATCCGGACTCCCGTCACCAGGACATTCTGTCTCAGGCAGACTCAGGCGCTCGGACTCCCGTCACCAGGACATTCTGTCTCAGGCAGACTCAGGCGCTCGGACTCCCGTCACCAGGATATTCTGTCTGGGGCGAACTCAGGCATCCGGACTCCCGTCACCAGGACATTCTGTCTGGGGCGGACTCAGGCGTCCGGACTCCCGTCACCAGGACATTCTGTCTCAGGCAGACTCAGGCGCTCGGACTCCCGTCACCAGGATATTCTGTCTGGGGCGAACTCAGGCATCCGGACTCCCGTCACCAGGACATTCTGTCTGGGGCGGACTCAGGCGTCCGGACTCCCGTCACCAGGACATTCTGTCTCAGGCAGACTCAGGCGCTCGGACTGCCGCCTTTGGAGGCTAAACAGAGGCTCAGGAGCCCGATACGGAGAAAAGCAGCGCACACGTCCGGACGGTGTCAGCGATATGGGCCCCATCAACAAAGAATGTGCTTCAACGCATGCAGATTGTATGCATGCTTACCACAGGCGGCCACACAAACTGTCCCTTCGACACACCGCTGGTCTGCGTCCCCACTCCCACACCCTCACCCTGCGCAACCTCCCGTGTCAAGCTGCGCAATTCCGTTTTGGTTGTGATTTGCTGCGGGGTGCCGTGAACAAGGCGTCGGGCGGCCGTCGGCGCGGCGCACGTGTCTGCGTCAGACTCTGTCGCTGCACGCTGTCGTGATGCGGCTCCCCTCCCCTCCTCCCGCCCCAGGGTAGCCATTATCCGGACGAGTCGAGCTGGCTGGAGCGTGCGGCGTATCGCACGTGCGCCAGGGGAGGCGCCGGTGTGACGCGCACAGCGGCACCCTGCGTGGCTCTGATGCCGCTGTGTGACTTACTGCAGTGCAGACCTCCATTGGCGCAGCTACAGGCACCCGGGGCGGCCTCCGTTCGTGCTGTTTGAAGCAGCGTGAGCGCGTTGCAAGTTCGCAAACTGCAGCAGGTGTAAGATGCGATGGCTGGTTGGTTATCATTTCGTGAGACGGGGTCTTCGGTTGCGTCGCCGATGCCGGATCGCTCGTCGCGGCTTGGCTGAGACTGACGCTGGGAATGGCCTCCAACAAACAGCTGCGTATCTATGGTAATTTATGTTGCATGAAGATGGTATGGTACCGGAAGATGGTAGGTGGTAAGATGAAGATGGGTGGATACCAGACAACGATGGTAATTTATGTTGCATGAAGCACGCCGCGTGCAAAATTCCGACCAATCGCAGCGTGTCCGTTTTTTACGATGCCCTGTAGCTGCTGACGCGTGCAGTCTTTCGAGCAGAAGTGTTCCTTTTTAGAAGAGAAGAGTGTCAGCGTGGAGGCGCAGTGATAAATGGCCTTGAAGATGCAGCCTTGTAGAACCCTGTCCGGTGTAAGTATTTAATCACATATGTCTGGAGCCGCCAGTGGTGCCGTTCCGACGTGCCGAGAACCATGACCGGCAAGAAGTGAAGAATAAAACTGCTCCAGCTTTTTTATTTTTTAAAGATGTATTCTGAACGTTTTGATTGAATGCATTTATGGGATCAGGGCCCACAGCAACCAGTGCTTGCTGTGTGAGCACCTGACCCCTACCATCCGATCGCACAATTTCAGATCAAGGACAGATTGTGTTGGCGAAATTTTGCCGTGCCCGAGAGCTGGGCACAGTCCGCCCTGCCCCCTGACGCCACCTGACTTTTCGCTCCAACGCTGACACCGGCCGCAGGCGACATCTGTCCGGGGCAAATAGGCAGCTCCTAAAGCGTCCCAAACCAACCCCAACACGGGTGGATGGATCGGAACGCACGCGCTCCAACCAACTGAGCTATCGAGACGGTTTCGTTGCCGGGACGATAATACCGGGACGGTTTTGTTACCGGGACGGGGCTGCCGGGACGGTCTTTTTACCGGGATGGGACTACCGGGACGGTCCAACTTTGTTTTCGGATTCCCAGCAATTGGTGCGGTATTTGGACCTTGCTTTTGCCCCCAAAAAACACTATGTTGTATTCGCTCTTGTTCGGGGCCAAACGTGAACGGACGCGTTAGACGTGTCGATCGGAAGCTGGAACTCGTCACGGCAGACTCAACGGACCAGAACAGCCAGCAGGCCGCGTGACGGACCAGAACAGCCAGCAGGCCGCGTGACGGTGTTCCCTAAGTGCGATAGCTCAGGACCAGAACAGCCAGCACGCCGTGTGACGGTGTTCCCTAAGTGCAATAGCTCAGGACCAGAACAGCCAGCAGGCCGCGTGACGGTGTTCCCGAAGTGCAATAGCTCAGGACCAGAACAGCCAGCAGGCCGCGTGACGGTGTTCCCGAAGTGCAATAGCTCAGGACCAGAACAGCCAGCAGTCCGCGTGACGGTGTTCCCGAAGTGCAATAGCTCAGGACCAGAACAGCCAGCAGGCCGCGCGACGGTGTTCCCGAAGTGCAATAGCTTAGGACCAGAACAGCCAGCAGGCCGCGTGGCGGTGTTCCCGAAGTGCAATAGCTCAGGACCAGAGCAGCCAGCAGGCCGCGTGACGATGTTCCCGAAGTGCAATAGCTCAGGACCAGAACAGCCAGCAGGCCGCGTGACGGTGTTCCCTAAGTGCAATAGCTCAGGACCAGAACAGCCAGCAGGCCGCGTGACGGTGTTCCCGAAGTGCAATAGCTCAGGACCAGAACAGCCAGCAGGCCGCGTGACAGGCCAGAACAGCCAGTTCCCGCGTGTTCCCCAAGTGCAATAGCTCAGGACCAGAACAGCCAGCAGGCCGCGTGGCGGTGTTCCCCAAGTGCAATAGCTCAGGACAGTAGTGCAGTGCATACTTCGCATTCCGTGGTTTTCGCGGATGCGGTTCTCGTGCGGGAAAATCCACGCCTCCTCCGTGATTGGCGGGGTGGCGTGCTTGGCCCGCGGCCTATTACGCATCAATCACCCTCAGGCCTGCGTGCTCATAATACCACCTAGCATCACAGACCGGATCAAGCTCTGCCCTTGACATTTGTCTCCTACCGCGTAACCCTGTCCGTCACGTGATCCGGCCCACGTGACATGGCCCATGTGATCCACCCCACATGATCCAGCCCACGTAGTTCAGTCCGTCCCAAGCCCAGTCCGTGACCTTGGTTTTCTCGCGCTCATAATGAGCGCGAGAGACCGGGTCAGAGGGTCGGTCGTCTCCCCGCCGCCCACTTCTGTCGGTGTCACTCGCGGTCGAAGGTCAGCGGGAGTAGGTCAGGTGTCGTTCATTGACACGGGGCCGGCTGGCTGACTCAGTCTGGAGATCAAGGTTCCGCCAACCCTGCCTGGGGAGGGAAGATTACCCAGGTTTCTGAACTCTGAAGCCCCGAATTAGGAAACTGTGCCAAATAGAAGCAGGATGTCGGATGAAAGCAGTTCCGTTCAGAGGCGTAGCCAGGATCTCAATTAGGAGGGGCCAAATCGGGTCACGTGCGCTCCTCCCCATCAGGGGGCCTTTCTTCGTTGCTTAGGGGGCCCTGTTTTGGGATTCAAGAGAGCGCCCTGTTTTAGCATTCCTTTTGTGAACGGAAAGTTAGACCTAAACGCATCCGTGTGCTGCTTTGAGAAAAGTAACCTGAGATAAGAGGATTGTGTTCTAGGAGTGCTAGCCTCCATGTATGCATGCTAATGAGAACTGACGCTTAACATGCCTAACGGAATCACTTATGTCTATGCGTGGAAGCACGTGATTTTTATCGCAAGGGACGGTAAGAGAAGACAACTGTGACATGCTTCTCTTCGCAAGTCGTTTTCTTCCCGTCTTCCGTAGACCGTTTTTGAAAGCTGTTCGTGACAGCCCTCAAGAGGCTCCGCTGTTTGACATGCTCTGAATTCAAGGCTCGCCATATATTGACGTCAATGTTCCATACACGCATCTCCGCCCTTCCCGGTGCCAGTAATCGAGGAATGGTACACAAAGGCGCAACTTATTCATTCCGTGAGTTAAGGTCTGTGAGTGAAGGGTTCATATCCATCAACTTAGACATTTCAATGAAAGAAATTCCTCGCACTAATTGCTCACAAAAGCTCTAATGTGCCCAACATTAAGCTATGCGTGCTATTGATAGGTTAATATGCATGTGTATATAAATAAATGGCCGCATAGTTATGACTTTTGCTCATGTTCTCTCCAGTCATTTTGCTCATTACTAATTTGGCACGGGATCTTCGAGGTGAACCTCCAGACGCTGAGGGGACTTTCCTAGCATGGAGCGGTGAAGGCATCACAACATCCGACGCTTCCAAATGTCGCACCGGAAGGGACGAACGACACGTGCCGCTAATGCTCACTTCTTCAGCCGTTTGTGCCGCTCGTCATTGACAGGCCATCACGGGTGGAATATGCTGAGGTGTCATACTTACAGACGCGTGTCTCGGCATCCCTGGCAATAACCGTCGTCACAGCTCCGACCATGCTCGGCAATTGACCTCCTCGTGTGATGTCTACCCTCCTATTCGCCCTGCATGGACGCCTGCTTCACTGCCCGTGCCATCTGCGTCGCCGGAATGTCACAGGGCATACGTCAACCGGATACCTGGTGCGGGCGTGCGTAGTACAGTCCGTTGCTCAACGTCTGGCGCGGCGGCCATTTGCCATGCGGTCACGGTCTTACGTACGTCCTCAGCTCACTGAGGACTGGGATCACCGTCGCGTCCAGCCGGCAGCCAGTGTCACGTGTCCTCAGCTCACTGAGGACTGGGATCACCGCCGCGTCCAGCCGGCAGCCAGTGTCACGTGTCCTCAGCTCTGTTGAGGGACATCTGTCCTCAGCTCTGTTGAGGGACATCTGTCCTCAGCTCACTGAGGACTGTGATCACCGCCGCGTCCAGCCGCCGGCCAGTGTCACGTGTCCTCAGCTCTGTTGAGGGACATCTGTCCTCAGCTCACTGAGGACTGGGATCACCGCCGCGTCCAGCCGGCAGCCAGTGTCACATGTCCTCAGCTCTGTACAGGGACATCTCTCCTCA
>NW_023595962.1:18342006-18347191 GCF_011947565.3 Pollicipes pollicipes
TTTGGCCTTTTCTGAGTTGAAGTGACCAGATCGAAAGGTGGGAAACACCATATGGCTTCGGCAGCTGAGTGAGGCATAGACACACACACACACATACACACACACACACACACACACACACACACACACACACACACACACACACACACACACACACACACACACACACACACACACACACACACACAAAACGGCCTGACCGCCCAGGGGCGCCTTTATACCCATGTCGGTAGATGTCCATAGATGTCTTCACGAAACCAGATGCAGTCAAAACACTGTCTGGCGTTTCATGGGCAACGCTTGACGTTAGCATTCAAGGTCTGTGAATTAATAATGACGCTCGGAGAGCTTTAAAATGCTGATCTCAACCGGTTTCTTCTGCCTGCACAAGGAATTCACGCGAGCACAAAACAACTCGCGGATCTCGTCCACATGACCTGATAGCAAGACGTTCTAGGAACTGCACAACATGCACACCGGCCGGTACGTATGCAGTACCAGTTGACTGAACAAACGAGGCTCACAGCAAGGTAGTCCGAACCCATTGCCACAATCACTGCGAGCCACATCATACGGACATCTCCTGTGGGGGCCCATGTTTAAGTCCATGCTTTCTCACAGTGCAACAGTAGCTTATTCCTGAATCAGATTAATCTTTACCAAACTACTGTGTGGTCTACGTCCATACAATAGTCCACGTTCACGTCCACGGGTAAACCAAGGCCGATGCGCAATATCGCATGGTTTGTATGCTCAGCCGTCCTGGGTGGGTCGCTTGGAACGCGCAACGAGCCTTCCTGCTGTTCGGCGTTTTCTGACCCTATCGATGTGCTCGCACAGCAGTGGCATGAATCATCCCGTAAGGAGCTGACTTGGACTGGAAGAATCCCGGAGAATGTAATCGGCTAACGCGTAAATTAGCGCGCAAAGTGCTAAGAGTTCTCAACTTGTGAGAACTGCAAATCTCTCAATACGAAAGCTCCACGCACGTAGCTAGCACATTAACTTACGCATTGTCCGTGTGCAAGCAGCTTGAGCCTTCCAAAAGTGTTCCACTTCATAGAACGAGCCGTCAGTGCCTGCAGGCAAAACTTTAACCAACACAAATCGCGACTACTTGAACAAGTTTCGCTTTTTCGTTTTGTCCTCGGCCGCTACCCAGAAAGTCGATGCAATAATGAACAATCTACAAGGACATCCATCCCCAGCCCATGGGCTCATGGTAAGGGCAAAACTTTACAGGATGTTCGTGGCAAAAAGGAATACTGCATAACAATCGGGGGGTTTCGCAGCTTTTCACATATTCACCTAAAACGACTGTTCGGCGAGGCAGATCCCTTTGCGCGTGCTTCCATCACTCTGGACTAGTACACCGATCAGGTCATTCTCTCTGCTGTCAACATCGTCGGCCATAGCCTCGAGCACAGTGGTAAGCAATAGGTAGCTAAGAGTAGGTAGGTAAGACAATGGGTAGGTAAGGGTGTTGTAAGGCAGAAGCAGTGAACTCGAGACCCAGAAATCCTGAAAGTCGCATTGTTTGGCTGACCGATGGAGAGATAAGGCGTTTGGTCAGATAAATTTTACATGGCAGGGCAGCATTATTTTCCAGAGTTTTCACCTCTGCTCTGTCCTCAGGAATCCAACGTTTTCCATGCCCCCATGAGAGTTGCATACAACTCTATTATCTGTCTGAACTCCAGCCTGAAACAAACGTGTGTTAGGTGATTCTGGGTGTCATTGTGAAGACTACATGACTCATACATAAGACGGTACAAATAGCCTTATTCGTCGCAGAATAATTAGGAAAATAGACGGATACATACATCGATATTTCGGCTATATGCCTTTATTTAAACAAATATCAGCATCAAATTCAAAATTGCCAGCTTTGAATTTACAATTCCTTGTGATATTTGGCAATATTTGAATTTTTGTGTTAGAAATATGTTCTTTTCGTATACAAATAGGCAACTTTCAATTCACTACTGATATTCGTTTTGACAAAGACACGCAGCCGAAATATCAATACATCTACATGTTCATTCTCCTGTTCATTATACGATGAATAAAGCTATTAATACCGTCTTATCTACATGCATAATGTCACTCGCCAATACGCATAGCATACTTACGACAGCATCAATATAAGAAGTCACCATTAGCTAAACCCCCACCACACGTTGATCGCCTAATTAAGAGACGCTGTACAGCAACTGGATGTTATGTGTGCCTAGCAGATTAGAAAAACAAGACATCCAGCTTTTGATGTGGACCGCACTTCTACTTTGAGCACCTGTGAAATGTTTCGCTTCCATCGATCCATCTATTTAACCACCAGGTCGTCTACGATGTCAAGTTATTTCAATTCGGCACACCATGGAGACCTTGCACCCATGGCAAGGACCTGACGCATCAAAAATTATTCTTAGATTACTTTGACCGGACCGTGCAAGCGAAACTGTTTCAAACGACGGCAGATTTTCAGAGCTAGCAACTGAAATATTGGAACTTTTGTATTTTCCCTAATGCGCTTCACATCTACCATAATCAAAGAACCGCTATATATATGTTCTACCAACAGGTTGTACTGCGTGCTGCCCGCTATCTCTATGTTCTACCAACAGGCTGTACTGCGTGCTGGCCGCTGCTTCTATGTTCTACCAACAGGCTGTACTGCGTGCTGGCCGCTTTCTGTATGTTCTATCAACAGGCTGTACCGCGTACTGGCCGCTATCTGTATGTTCTATCAACAGGCTGTACCGCCTGCTGGCCGCTATCTGTATGTCCTATCAACAGGCTGTACTGCGTGCTAGCCTCCCATGCGATCCCAGGATCATAACTTCCAAGACGTTTATTGCTGCGTGAAGAATGCTCTTGTCATAAAGACATATATATATATATATATATATATATATATATATATATATATATATACATCCCCATATTATGACCCAAAATAATACGCAGTTTACTGAGGCACAGCTTTTAGTAGGCTAATGCCTCAAATGAAGCTAAATGTGTTTTAGCATCATCGGCGGGTATCCGGCACAGTAGAGCATGTGACTAATGCACGCCGGAATGCCACGCAAAAATGCCCTAATACGCTTATAAAAGTTTTGCTCCTGATTGTAATTGTAGGGCCCAACAAGCTTAATGCTACATTTGATGTATTTAGTTCAGTTCGAAGTCTGCAACAATGTTGAAGCGTCGGAAGACTCTTGCGAGTTAACTCCGTCCGAACGGTTAGTCTCTAGAATAGCGGTCAGAATTAGATATAGACATAGACGTGTATACGGGCTATCCAGACTGGACACGCGGCCATTTATGTCCATCATCACAGCATTAAAACAAGGTGTCACTGGCTGCAAGCGCAAACACACACACACACACACACACACACACACACACACACACACACACACACACACACACACACACACACACACACACACACACACACACACACACACACACACACACACACAGTTTGTGCATGCATGCACGGCTCGGACCATGCCGTGAACAGGGTGGGCGTCGAAATAGTAGGTGGCGCTGCGCATGGTCAAATCTTACACTAGGGAGTCGTATCAGACCGCGGGGGAAGGATTTATATCGGGTGGCAGCTCGGCAGCACGAGCGCCTCCCTCCCACCTCAGTGGGTAACATAGGGACGAATAAATCCTCATCCTGCCACGCGTGGCAAACTTAGGTTTGAGATGCCCTCCAGAAATCGTGGGCTAGCGTTCTGGCTCATCAGAAGGCAGTATCTTTCGAGCGGCGTCAACGTGCCGTATTTGACGACCATGTCTGCAAGGATCCAGCCGAGTTTCTCCAGCGGATCCAAAACGCAATCGAGCTTTTCACGCCCAAATATTACTTTTGCTGCAGGGTTGATGACACTTTGGTTCCTGGGAATATCTTTTAAGCGTCATTCTGATAAAACAAACAGGAGTATCGGATCTGTGAGAGGACCGAGGCGCCCAACAGCGTGGAGACGATATTGGAAGACAAGCAAATCCTCAGATGTGATAGACCAGAAGAGTACCAAGGCCCACATTTGGCTTCAGCCAATACAGTAACAACACAGATATGCAGCGCCAATCTGTGTAATCTCTCTGACCATCAGTTGACTGTACGTAACCTTTCGGATCATTCGTATCGTCTGTTTTGTCAAGAGGTATCATCTTGCGCCGTAATAATCCAGCAAAACGTAGACGTTAGAATGGACCATCTGGGAGGCCGAAGCATTGTTGTAATGCCTGCTTCGATTGAGGCGGCGTCTAGTTCTTAAGTATGACACCTGAAGACGGGACAAAAAGGCAGAAATGTCGTGATCCTCTGTATCCGTCGAAGTTGAACTCATCAAAGCTTCCGGGCTGTTAAAAGAAAGCTAGAAAGCTCCTTTGTGCGCCGCCCAGTCATGTAATGCCTTACACGCAGTGCTCAAAAATCTCTTCAGGTGTAAGGCACGGGACAGATCGCGACTTCGGCAGTGAGAGACGCTCATTAACGCCCATTAACGGTGTGAGAGACGCCCATTAACGCCCATTAACGGTGTGAGAGACGCCCATTAACGGTGTGATGTTCATTCAAACACCAGATGACGCCCATGAACGGCGTTAGGCTCAATTGAGCACCAAATGACGCCTATCTCCGGCGTGAGGCTCAACTGAACGCTGGCACTGTGCCAGCTGTGGCCGGAAACGCTGCGGAGAGCGGGTCGCGTGCAGAGATGCTGTTTAGCCCGGGAACCACCACTCAACGAAAAAGCCGAGCAAAACCTGCTGGCCATAAGCAACAAGCCACATGAGTGCACCCGTCGGACGGTCTGTAGCCTTTTTAGTCCACTAACGCGCGTGTCAGTACCCAGCAGTATGGGTCAGCGGTCCGACGCGGGCGGAGGCGGGGATTCCCCGCGCGCCGATCGACACCGTTTGGCGGGAGTTGCCGTGGCAACCAAGCCGGTCACTGAACGCTGCCTCAGCTGGGGCCTGAGGGGCCGTCTCACTCGACGCCTCTTCCGCGGCGAATACGGCTGCATACATTACGATGAGCGGAGGCCAGCGACACCATCTAGGTTTGGCGGGTCGGGGGTCGGCGGTAATGGCGGCGGGCTGAACGGGCTGGCACCACCGGCGAATGTGACGTCACGGTGAACTGTGACGTCGCAGGCAGGCATGTGCGG
>NW_023595962.1:18348120-18356929 GCF_011947565.3 Pollicipes pollicipes
AAAAAAGAAAGTGGTAAAATCACATCTCCCCTCTCTGCACAGATGTTTTGATGGTGCTGACTACTGCTGGTACTAACTACCACTGGTACTAACCACTGCTGGTATGAACTATTGCTGGTACTGACTGCTGCTCTGCTATTGAGGTTATGTCAGCTGTCTTGCCCTGCATGATGGTTTGACCACAATGATGATGCTCATTTCAGACAGGCTGTCTATGAGGCCCTGAGAATGGAGAAGCCACTGATGGAGATAGAAGATGGTGCAAGTCAAGGGTCCAGTCAGAATGATGACATATATGATGACATTATTGACTACAGTCATGAGGAAGTGGAGAAGGTAAGTTGCCTTATCATAGGTGGTGCATTCACTTGTGTTTTTTATACCTATCAGGCATGTGCCATGGTGGGCTTTGAGACTTTGGGGAAAATTGGTTCAGTCAAAGTTTTAAGTGTACTTTACTGGGAACCTGGTTGTTTTTGTCAAGCATTTCAGAGTTAAGTGTGTGTGAGACATACTTTTTGCAAACCAGCTGATGATAAAATTTTTTACATAAATGATTACAGACAAGAGTGCGGCTTGGTGAACTATATTGGCAGTTCTGAATGTCAGATTCTTAAAAACCAGGTATTTTCAAGGTGAATAATATTGTCTTAAGACAAGTAGTTGTCTGCACACATACCTGCAGTATGCTGTTTTTTTCTGTTCAGCATGGGTACAAACCTGCTAGGTCTACTACAGAAGACCAGGAGCTGGCTGGCTGATGGCCCCACTTATGGCTGGCCTGTAGATCCAATCAGCTGGCCTGTAAATCCAATTAGCTGGCCTGTAAATCCAATCAGCTGGCCTGAAGATCTAATCAGCTGGTCTGTAGATCCAATCAACTGGCCTGCAGATCCAATCAGCTAGTCTGCAGTTCCAATCAGCTGGCCTTTCTAAGAGAATGTCTGTTGCCTGGCAGCTGGTGTACACGTGCCGCCGTCTGCAGGAGGAGAACATTGAGCTGCTCCATACAGTCAGCCAGCTGCGTGGCCAGCTGCTGGAACAGCAGAAGGCCCGCCAGGTGAGAATGCATGGTGGTCCAGGGATTCAAAACTGGGCAGTAGTGGCATGTGAGGTGTACTGCCTGTGGGTTGTCAGCTGATGCTTGGTGGTCCCGCGGCGGCATTGTGTTGTATGACCAAGGTCCTGGATTAAAGTGCTTCTGTTTTTTAGTGACAAACCATCCTCTCCCCCATCCCATCCTCCCATCTCATTCTCCCATCCACCCATCCTGCCCTCCCATCCTGTCCTCCCATTCCCTCCCATCCACCCATCCTGCCCTCCCATCCTGTCCTCCCATTCCTTCCCATCCTGTCCTCCCATTCCCTCCCATCCTGTCCCACCACCCTGTCACCCCATCCCGTCCCATCCGGTCCCGTCCCATATGTCACTGCTGCAGATTGTAGTTGAACCCTGTGCATGCTGATGGTTTAATGTAAGATTCTACCGAGAGGCCACCTCTGGTCTGATTTCGCTCCTGCCATTGCTCTCATGGGTTAGACCCCCAGTGGTTTTGATGGGCCTCCACTTATGAGTAGTTTTTTATTCGGGCCCTGGGGTACATCGACAGTAGCAGTTATGTTTTGCCCGCCACTTGTGGGTAGAAATGCTGATGGCCAGGATTTCAGAAGCATCAGTTCTACAGTACGGTGCTAATTCGAGTATACTTATATGCTGAGGAAGAAATGTGATGTAGAAATAAACAATAGAAGTTTTTGCAATACAAAATAGGCTATGAAGAAGTAGGAATGGCTTTAAGTTTTAAGTAGATGTGTTGCAACTATAGCTTGATGCTCGCGTTAGAGCCTGAACATAAGTAATGCATTATAAAAGGACTGTATACGTTTTTGCAGTAATAGTAACGACGGGGATAAGTTTTTGAAGCATAAGTATCGTTGTATGGCACCAATGTCGTTTATAGGTATTGACAGTAGAAGTACTGTCATAGCACTATGGTCGGTGGACGTTTTACTATAGTACTTATGTCATGTAACCTGTAGCAGCGACCGCAGTTAGGAGAGTTCATGCCCTATTTTCAATGCTTGCGGTGCCGTGTGTTTGGTTTACACGTTTGGATTCAAATTAAATTTGTCCTATTGTTGATCCAGTTCTTATTTTCACGATTCAAAAACAGAAGTAACAGACAGGATTATTAAATTGCAGAATTAAATTACAGAGTTATTAAATAAACAGAAATTAGCTAGCAGGAATTATCTAAATCAAGGATTAAGTTGAATCGCCTTTGAACAAGTATCTCTGATGGAAGTAATGTTTCTGTATCGACGTTTTCGTGTTCACAATTGATTTTAATGACGCTGAGATGGGCGGAGCGCCGGCGTGCTCGGCCGCTGGCGGTTTGTGCCCGCCTGGCGGCCGGGCGTGGACTGACGTCAGTCGCTGCCACAGCTGCTGCGGAGGAACTTCAGCTCCCTGCTGCTGACGGCCCGCGCCGAGATCGACCGCAAGGACGTCCGGCTGGCCGAGCTGCAGCGCAGGTGAGAGGCGCTGGACTGGCTCCGCTGCCGTGTGGACAGGCTCCGGTGCCGTGTGGACAGGCGCCGGTGCCGTGTGGACAGCCTCCGTTGGTGGTGGACAGTCTCCATCGGTGGTGGACAGTCTCCGTTGGCGGTGGACAGTCTGTTGGCGTGTTTGCGATCTCCTTCGGTGGTGGGCAGTCTCCGTTGGTGGTGGACAGTCTCCGTTGGCGGTGAACAGCCTGTTGGCGTGTGTGCAATCTCCGTTGGTGGTGGATAGTCTCCGTTGGCGTGCGTGCTATCTCCGTTGGTGGTGGACAGTCTCTTTTGGCGGTGGACAGCCTCCACTGGTGGTTAACAGTCTCCATCGGTGGTGGACAGGCTCCGGTGCCCTGTGGACAGTCTACGTTGGTGGCGAACAGTCTCCGTTGGTGGTGGACAGTCTCCGTTGGCGTGTGTGCAGTCTCCGTTGGCGGTGGACAGTCTCTGTTGACGTGTGTGCAATTTCTGTTGGTGGTGGTCAGTCTCCATTGGTGATGGACAGTCTCCGCTGGTGGTTAACAGTCTCCATCGGTGGTGGAAAGTCTCCGTTGGCGGTGGACAGTCTGTTGTGTGTGCGATCTCCTTTGGTGATGGACAGTCTCCGTTGGTGGTGGACAGTCTCCGCTGGCGTGTGTGCGGTCTCTGTTGGCGTGTGTGCAGTCTGTTGGCGTGCGTGCAGTCTCCCTTGACGTGTGTGCAGTCTCCCTTGACGTGTGTGCAATCTCCGCTGGCGTGTGTGCAACCTCCTCCGGTGTGTGTGCAACCTCCTCCGGTGGGTGTGCAGCCTCCTCCGGTGGGTGTGCAGCCTCCTCCGGTGGGTGTGCAACCTCCTCTGGTGGGTGTGCAACCTCCGCTGGCGTGTGTGCAGCCTCCTCCGGTGGGTGTGCAGCCTCCTCCGGTGGGTGTGCAGCCTCCTCCGGTGGGTGTGCAGCCTCCTCCGGTGGGTGTGCAGCCTCCTCCGGTGGGTGTGCCGGCGGCTGGTGTCAGTCCGTCCGTCTGCGGGTTTGCAGTGTTGACGGGCGGCGGCTGCGCCGGTCGGACCGGGCCGAGCAGGGCGCGCCGCCGGAGCGGCCGGCCGACGCGCGCCGCCGATCGTCGCCAGCCCAGCGCAGCCGCTCGACCCCGCGCCGCCGACACCAGCGCCGACACTCGGATGTCATCGCCTCGCTGGACAAGGTCGGGCAAATGGGACGCCTGCCACGTTTGTGGCAGGCACGCATGCGCATTCTTTGGCTGGATCAAGGCAAATTGAAACACATCCGGTGTCAGTCTGCCTGGTCATCTGTGAGTCTCCCAGTGGTGGTGACGTTAGGAGCCGTACAGTCCGATGATATGGCCGCTGGTTAATGTCGCGTCTCCTAATGGTGATAAGGATAGGTCTTTGCGGTCCGGCCCGACACATGTCTATATTTGGCTTCGAAGGTTTGGCGAGGCTCTCACGGCCGCCGGCTCCCCCAACGTCCCAGTCCTGGGCGGGGTCAGGTCGCTGGACCGTTTCAGTTCCGGGTGGGGGCTAGGTTACTGAAGCCTTCCAGTCCCGAACGGGGGTCAGGTCTCTGGACAATTTCAGTCGCGAGCAAGCGTCAGGTCGCTAGACCATGGCCAAAGGTGGATACCACGTTATTTGAGCTGCTTGCTGTCGCTGCTTACGTACAACAACAAAGGAAATTGAGATGTTTTGTATGCCTGAGTTCCTTGCTATGTGCCACTGTATTGCACGACACAGCGTGGTAGGCTATTTCCTCTGTCATGTGTTTTACGCACGCGGCAGTACAACATAAACAGCCGGATGGACTAAGCCGGACATCCAGTCCCCGCGCTCAGGTCCAGTCGCCCGCCAGTGACCTCTGGTGGCCTCTCTTCCAGACGAACGCCACAGTCCGTGTGGCGAACTCGTCGCTGAGCCTGGTGACGGACCAGATCTCATGGGAGCGGCAGCGGACTGTGACGCTGGTGCTGCCGGCGGCGGAGCGAGCGCGCCACCACCGGGGCGCGACGGTCCGACCGTCAGCAGCGGTCAAATCAGAGGACGGGTGCGCTGAAGCCGTCACTGGTGGACACGCCCCGCCGCCGGGTCCGGCCGTCGGTGATGGACACGCCCCGCCGCCGGGTCCGGCCGTCACTGGTGGACACGCCCCGCCGCCGGGTCCAGCCGTCAGTGATGGACACGCCTCGCCGCCGGATCCGGGCGTTAGTGAACGCGCTAAAGTGTCTCCGGCAGCTGCGGATAGGGCGTCAGCGTCCCCATCACCAGCGTGTTTGCTGAGCAATGAGCAAGAGAAGCAAGAGTCGCAACCTCGTGCTCGGAAACGTCGAACACGCGCGTCCTCTTCGGACGATCGACGCACCGCCAACTCGCATTCCGCTGATCTCGCCTTCGCGCATGCCTCCTTACTAGCCAATCAGCATCCGTCGGCGATCTCCTCGGCCAATCCACGAACGCTGTCGTCTGACACAGCCAATGAGGAAGCGTCAAATCCGCCTTCCAATGACTGCGGCATGGAAACTTCAACCACCAATGGGCAGGCAGCGGACCTGCTGCCCGGTGGAGGGCCAGGTGAGGACTATACCGCCGGGCAGGCGGTACAGTCCTCACCTGTCGTGTCCTCACCGTCGGCCCAGCGCAGCGGGCCGAGCAAGGCGGCCGGACCGCGCGCGCCACCTGCCGGGCGGGCTGCGCCGGCCGGCGCGGCGCGCCCCGGTCGGCTCCCGTCAGCGGCCAGCAGGAGCCGCGCGGCCAGCGGCGCCCGCGCGCCGCCCGCCAAACGCGCCCGCGCGGCTGCCGGCCGCGGCGACCTCGTGTTCGACGTGCAGTTCGGCGTGGAGACAGCGGCGGCGTCAGGAGCTCGGGCCGAGGCCCTGCCGGCGCCCGGCGCCGTCCCCGTGCGCGCCGGCCGGCACGCGCCTCCCCAGCTGCCGACTGAGGCAGCTGGCGAGTACAGGCCGTCCTCTGCGGGGTGCGCACCAGACCGTGCAACAACTCCCCCGCCGGCTACTGCAGACAACAGACCGCCGTCTACCGGCGACCGGCTTACCTTTCCGGAGGGTAAACCAGTCTCCGCAGAACATGGACCATCGTCTATATGCGAGACGCCATCCACTCTAGACGACAGAGGAATCGCAGCAGATGTTAAGCCATCCTGTACAGGTGGCATGCCATTCTCAACGCGTGGTGGACGATCGCCTGCAGATGCCGACCGTGTGGCCGCGGATGATGGAGCGGCGTCTAGCGAGGGGAGACCTTCCGTCTCCCGTGATGGGCCGTCCAGCACAGGCGGCAGGCTTCACTCTTCACTGCGCCCTGGGAGACAGTATCCGTACGCACCGGAGTCCGGGTGGTCACCCTCCTCTACACCGGGGCCCGGGCGGTCGCCCTCCTCATGTCGGTCGACCGGGCCAGCCGTGCCCGGCGGTGCGCCGTCGTCATCAGGCACGTCGCGCGGGGGCCTCTCTCCGCCGCTGCCCTCCACGGGCGGGCCCTTTCCGCCCGCCAAGGCCCCGTCACCGGGGAGGCCGGCGCCTCTGTCGTCAGATTGTGGGCCGGCGGCTGCGGACTGCGGCTCTGGCGTGCTGGTGACGAGCGCAGCGCCGACGCCGGTCACTGCGAAACGCCCTGCTGACCGGACGGCCAGTCCCGCGGGACCTGCTGACCGGACGGCCAGTCCTGCGGAACTTGCTGACGGGACAGCTCAGTCCTGCGGAACCTGCTGACCGGATGGCCAGTCCTGCGGAACCTGCTGACCGGACGGCCAGTCCTGCGGAACCTGCTGACCGGACGGCCAGTCCTGCGAGACCTGCTGACCGGACGGCCAGTCCTGCGAGACCTGCTGACCGGACGGTCAGTCCTGCGGAACCTGCTGACCGGACGGCCAGTCCTGCGAGACCTGCTGACCGGACGGCCAGTCCTGCGAGACCTGCTGACCGGACGGCCAGTCCTGCGAGACCTGCTGACCGGACGGTCAGTCCTGCGGAACCTGCTGACCGGACGGCCAGTCCTGCGGGACCTGCTGACCGGACGGCCAGTCCTGCGGAACCTGCTGACCAGACGGCCAGTCCTGTAGGACTTGCTGACCGGACGGCCAGTCCTGCGGGACCTGCTGAGCGGGCAGGCGACTCCACCACACCGATATGACGGGGCCGCCGCCGGCGATACCGACAAAGGCGCTGGCGGCGAGGACGACGGGGAAGGAAGCGAGAGCGACTTCGAGCTGAACGTGGAGCTGTCGGAGGAGGAACTCGACTATGAGCCGATGGAGTGGCCAGGCGGAGGGGCGGCGGCGCCCGGAGCCGGCCTGCCGGTCTCAAGCGACGACGACTCGGACGGCAGCCGCGGACCTGGGCGGCGGCCCCCGGCCGGCGCGGCCACGGCGCCGGCCACAGGCTCGCCAGCGGCAGCGCAGCAGCGCGGAAGGCCAATCTGCGGATGGGACAGTGCAGCGACGGGTGCGCAGGAGGAGGCGGAGGAGGGCGAGATCGCGGACTCGCCGCCGCCGTCGCCGGCCGGTGTGCGACGCCGCAGCCCCGCCCGGCGCGCCGGGTCGCCGTCAGGGGCCGCCGTCCGACCCTCGGGCGGCACCTGCCGCCGGCCGGCAGCGCGAGCGAGGCTCGGCCGCCGGCGCGCCGCCGGCCGCGGCTCCGACTCAGAGCGGGACTGCCCACCGCCGGAGGGAGGCGGCTGGAGCCGGCGGCTGCAGCGCTGGGCTGGCGACCGGCGGCACCGGCAACCTCAGCCGCCGTCACCGCCGCTCACCGGCCGCCGGACGCCCGCCGCCAGCCGCCAGCGGCAGAGCAGGCGCCGCTCCTCACCCGAGAGCGCGAGCAGACGCAGGCACTTTCCGGAGAGGGAGAGGTCTGATCGAGCCTCCCGGTATTCTGAGGAAGATCACGAGCAATCCCCGCGGCTGGAGAGGAGACGTCGAGGCCATGCTCAACATGATACCAGCAATGAAAATTGGCCCAATGCGGACGAAAGGCATAGAAGCTCGCGGCATCTGGCGAGGGGGCGGGGAAAGTCGCCTCGCTCGGAAAAGGTGCTTCGTAACACGCAGGAGGGGGACGAAAGACACAACTGCCGGGACCTCCGAGTGGTGCGTGAAACCTCCGCAGACACTGAACAGGAGGCCGAGGATGGCGACGAGCGCCTAGCCCGCCGGAGCAGCATGGCCGAGCCACCCGCACCACACAGCCGCGAAAGTCAGACGTTGTTCACGCCGCCCGTGCGTGCGCCGGCTGGCGCGCTCCAGGTCGACGCCCGCGGTGGCCAGCTCTGCCGGTACATGGATGCCTTCATCAACAACACCAGCTTCTGTGAAGAGGGCGCGGCCGGCGCCGAGCGGCCGCGCGCCGCGCCGACGGGCGGCCGGCGGCGGCGGCGCGGCGCCGCGCGGTTCGGCGACAGCGAGAGTCAGGTGCTCGGCGTGGCGCGCGCGCCGCAGCCAGCGGCCGCGCCGGCGCCACCCGCCGCCGACGACTCGACCAGTGCGCTGGAGCGGCTGGCGCGGGTGGCCGAGGGCCCTGCGCTGCCGCTGCTCACGTGCGAGGACTCTGAGATGAGCCTGCTGACCTACTGTGACTAGGTCTGCTGGGGCCCTGGGCTGGCTGGTCACGCGCGAGGACCCTGAAATGAGCCTGCTGACCTACTGTGACTAGGTCTGCCGGGACCCAGGGCTGGCTGGTCACGCGCAAAGACTCTGAGATGAGCCTGCTGACCTACTGTGACTAGGTCTGCCGGGACCCAGGGCTGGCTGGTCACGCGCGAGGAGAGCTGCCGGGCCTCGACTGGCTGGTCGACTGTCGGTTGACGCCCGTCTGTCACCTGGACGCCGTCCTGCTGGGAGAATGGCGCTGAGGCGCGGATAACACATCAGTGCACGGACGCCATAGGGGCCGGGCTCAAGCGGGGTGTCGGGATAGGCCAGGAGCAGACATACGTCAACTTCTTCAAAAGCTGACTCGTCTGCTGTTTCCGATATCAGTTCTGTGTGTTTCGCCCGCTTCGGACAAGACCTCCCGGCATTGCTGACGTCGTCTGATGTCGCCAGTGATATACACGTTGGCAGCTGGCCACTGGGGACAACGAAGCCACCCGGTGCGACCCTGTTCTAAGCAAGCTCAACAGAGTCCCGCCCGCCGCTCGGTACCTACGGCACTCGCGTTGTGGCGACTCTTAATGCCTGTGAAGGGGAAGCAATGGGCACGGCACGCGCAGCACACCTGACCGCGCCGAGTCTCTGACGTCATGTACAGGATGGCAG